>NC_056512.1:8837058-8853942 GCF_014905685.2 Nematolebias whitei
TTGTGGGACAGAAACTGTCATTTCATTGATTTGAATCCAGAAATACAGGTTCACCCATCCTGAGACTTTCTTTCTTGAAAATTCAAGTGAAAGAACACTCTCTTTTCTATTATCATTACTGTTTTACAAATGTTTGATAATCAAAGTGTTTTAGTTCAAACCATTTTAGATGTTGCAGTGAACTAATCATTTTTAATTAACTGTGAAAACAGTAACAATGATTTTTAATCCTCATGCAAAGTTAGAATTCATGTTAAGGCCTGTTACAGAGTAATTATGCATTTTCTGATTTTCTGTCTTTGAATGAGCAGTGTACGTTTGTTCCAAGGTCGGAGTCGAAGTAGACAAGTGTTGGAACAACTGTCTTGTTTTTAAATCCTCTCAGACATAAACAGAGAAGTTGGCACCTGTTTCTCCAAATTCGCCCAAACATTTCTCTCGCCTGTCTGAAAAACATTTTCAATCTGTTCCATAACATTCTTGCTGTTTTCTGACTTCTAGTAACCTTTTACGTCACAAAACACACCCCTGTCTGGTTGACATTGACCAATAAGAAAACTCCCAAATGAACCGGAAATAGAGCCGGAAATAGAGCCCTTTAAAATGTCGGTACTTCCTAGTTTTTTTTTTATTTTTTATCTTGCCGTTGGAGTCGGGCTGGAGAGTTTGCAGCTCCAGTCGTTTGGGAGAACAGAAGTCCAGCCATGATAAGGCTCTTCCGAGATTGGGATTATAACATCTTCCACCTCTGAGTGGAACTCGGACGAACCCCACTCATGTGAGGTCCACTGGCTGAGGTGAACTTGTGTCAGACGGAATATCGTCACTACTTCGGACGAGTCACAGCCATCCTATGGAGACGCTGGACAGGTAGCGTTAACTGGAACTCCGTATCCGCTGATTCATCTTCAGAGAGGTAACGAGTCAAGTTTACTACCGAGCGTACCGAGGAAAGCTGGGTTCGAATGGAGAGTGTCGTTTCTGGTTAACACTCTCCCTCACACACCATCTTTTACTCCCTTTAAACTTCATTTTCCATCTTTAAATTCTTCTATCAAGTAGAAATCATTCCAGATATTTTAGAAATGTCTGTGTAAAGTCTTCCAATCACCGCCGTGTGGTTGATCATAATTGTACAGCTTGCTGATTAATTATGTTGTTATTTTCATATTTTGCCAAATTAATGTAAATGTTTGATGTTAAACTTTGATTCTGTAAATAAATGACCACATTCATTTTGATGGGTCAAAGATAAATAACGTCTCACGTTACATTTTATTAAATTCAATGCACGTTTATATTCAGTCCAGAAAAATGAAAGAATCCGTTTTAATCAGGTGAATATCTCAGGATATGTTCATCTACAACTGTCTATTTTCTGTTTTCTCATCTAGACAATCATGGCTACTTGGAGGACAGCTAGGATACCGAAGAACTTGCTCGAGATATGATCCTGAACGGATGGGATGAATTGGTGGGACTGACTCGGGATCTGACATCTCAGATGTAGAAGATACAGATTATTGTTCACCTGGATAAGTCAGGCTGTCTGGGAACCAACCTGCATCTGCTGAACAAGATCAGTCAGACACAGAGGAGTCCTCTAAGTCCTCTAAAGAGGGAATGGATATTGTGTCCAACAGAATGAGCCACAAGGGCTCTTACTGGGCAGAGTTATCTCCCACTCAGGCTAAAATACCAAGCCACTGTAAGAGTCCCACTGCCTGCAGCTCCTCCTCCAAGATGGCCGCTGATTACCACCAGCTGTCGTCCATCCACCTAAGAGGCTCCTCTACTATTTAAGGCAGCAGTCCAGTGTGACTCGTCGCTGGAGCATTGTACCCATTTTGGTAAATATGCTTTTGGCCAGTAATTCGTTGTGATAGACAAGTATTACTTACCTTTTGTTCTTGTGCCCACAGTCATCCTGCTTCCTCGAGTCCTGTCCTTTTCTGGAAACCCCGTTGTCTCTGGTTCCTGCTCCCTGTGCCTCACCTTCCAGCCACACGCCCGTTCACCTGCCCATCCGTGTTTAGCACCGGCGCTTCCATCTGTAAGAGAGATACAAGCATTCATTCTCTGTGTACAATCCTACCAGTGGACCTTCACTGAACCAACTCTTTTCCCCAGGATCATCCGAAGAGAGGACCACTTGTAAATAACACTGTATATAATAAACACTGTTGTCTTTTTCTAACCGCATTTTGTCCTTTCTGGTCTCGTACAAATCTGGGTTCCCCGCGTTATGACAGCCACAATTTACTGAGAAGTCAGTCAGGGCCTGCACCTGGGTTTAGCACCATCTCTCAAATAGATGCATGAAGGATGTTTATCACAGATAGTATATTAGAAGAGGTGTTGACATGCACAAACATGGAAGGAAGAAGAGTCACAACAAACAGGAAAAGAGTGGAAAAATCTAAGCAAAAAGGAGTTCATGGTCTTCATTGGATTGACCATTTTGTAGGAAGTGAGAAGACCTGGGATGCACCAATCCATGTGCTCTTTGGGAGTCCTCTACACAACCCAAGGTACCCTGAACCTACCAACCTACATCACTGAAGCAATTGGAAGGTGTGGAGTGACAAAAGTTGCAAACAAGTAACAGGAGAGAGGCACAGAGGGCAAACAGAAGAGAAAGAGGTGCCAGATGTGTCCAAGAAACAAAGATCGCAAAGCCACCAATTGGTGCTGGAAATGCAGTACCCCAGTGTGCAATGGTCACAGCCAAAAGCAAATAGTTTGTGACAACTGCACACATTGAATAGATAAAAGACGTTTGTGTGGGCACATGTGAGTGGACAGTGTTATGGTCGTATGTTCATTCTCTTTTTTTGTCCTTCAGACAGATGGACATACTAACAATAATTTTTGAAGATTTGTTATGTTATTTCTTGTGAAAAAAATATTATAAAAAGTTATGAATAAGCATGTTAAATGCAAAATCAGTCTTTTGTTGACCCAAATATAATAAATATAATCACCTTTAACCAAAATTAAAGACATCTTTTAAATTCACTTCAACACTTGCTCTCGACAAGATCGGATGCTTCTCCCCTCCCTCTTTGCTTTGCTTTGCTGCTCTGTCTGTCTGAAACTGCTGTGAGCCACTCTTGCATTACTTCCGAACCATAATTATGGACTGTTTTGATCAGTTGGTCCCTCAACTGAATTTACAACCTTTCTTTGAAGAGAAGACACAGGCTTTAGGTGAGCCGATTTGCCCTGGTGGCACACACGCAGCTGGATATCTCATCGACTGGAAGACTTGATGTGTCTATCTCTGCTGCCATTTGTGGATTTTAAGGACGCATATTTAATTGGATTTACGATAACTGGTTCCTGCTTTTTTGGGTTTGGCTGGTTGCTGGATTTATCTACAATCAAGGAAGTCGTCGGCAGCAAATTTGGACCCGATCATGCTGCTTGCCTTTATGATGGCTTGGTTCGTGTCTCGAGTACCTAGACTCAAATGCTTTGGGCTGAATGGATCAGATCTTGGGGATTTTACTCAGTTGCGTTCCATCAGTGTGGCCATGTATTTTGGACATTTTGTAACCGAGTGGACCAGCACAGACTCAAGGTAGATGTCATTAAGTTCTGCCTGTCCCCAAAACAACTGTGTTTATCGAAATTTGGTTCTCTTGGCTGGCCTTGGAGGCCATCTTATCTGAATTTGCATGGAGAACATGTGATCTGATGCTCACCACCCTCTTCCTGAGGAATTTCCAAATGATAACCGGATGAATCCAGCTGAATAAACTTTGTGTCATCATTTCAGGACTCTTGGATTCTCATAGACGTTATTCTTGGCCATTCCTCGACATACCTCGAGAATGTTTATGGATCTCACAGGAGGACATTGACTGATTATCTTATCAGAACTCTTACAGTGACCTCAAGATCATCTATAAGCATTGTTGACCGGTCTCGTCTCCGTTTGCAGAATGTCTACGTCACTATGTGCTGTTTGTGCGAGGTGTTTTTTTTATTATTAGAGGAGTTTTTTCTCAGGCAAGAAAAAAAAGTCTGATATGAATTTTTTTCACCTCCAACTCCTACATGTGTCCAGTTAACTGCTGTTTTTGTCTGTCCAAATAGGTCTCACTTGTAAATGAGTCTTTGAGGCTCAATGTGATTTATCTGTTTAAATAAAGGTTGAATAAAAGAAAAAAAATTCATTGCAAAAACACATTGATTCTAATTGGGGTCATTTTTGACCCCACTCATGGAAGAATGATGGTACTGGTTGTTCATGCATCCAAGGGTTAAGCTAAGCAGAACAAAATAATGTTTAAAAAATATAAATTCTTTTAAGAAAGATTTTACCCTGGTAACTGTATTTGCACTCAAAATAAATTATTAAATTATGTAATAATTAACGTTCTATGTGTAATACACTATTTTGAAAGTTTTATCCACAATTTGTTTATTACAAGACAAAAAAATCAAGGGTATAAATCATTACATAATTTTATTGTTACCTGCAAGGGACAAAAATAATTTCAACACTATTTTGGGTCTGAAGCTGACAGAAATGCTGTCAAAACTAAAAGGGAAAAGGATCAAACCAAAGGAGGACGGATGTCATTTCCCAGGATACCCAGAGTGAGGAGCTTTCCCCCTCCCTCCTGAGACCAAGTTTGGGGAAGAAGATGGAAGTTTGCTCCTTCACTCACGGACATTATTAACTTATGTTTCCAGGTTAGTAATGTGTGAAAGAGGTGAAAACTGTCCCTCCTAAAGTGTGAAGTAGTGAATAAGATTGGTATCGAGTTTGTGGTCACATATTGTGGTGTGACGTTGCACGTTCGTGGTGAGACGTAGTGTGTCATTTCCTGTTTGTCTGTTGGTAGCTCGAGTGAATTGTTTGCTCGAGTCGTCTCTGTTTTCTGGATTTATCTGTCTTTTGCACAGTTTTCCATTTTAGTTCACAAACACACTTAGTACAGTTGTTTTTCTACTGTTGGATAGTGCTTAAAACACCTCTTATCTTTCAACACTTTTCGGTTTTTATTGGTGTATTTGGCTCTGCTAGCTCCTGCTAGTGTTAGCTTAGCATGGCTGCTGCTTCTCTCCCTGCTTCCTCTGTTTTCTCTTGTTCCATGTGTCAGATGTTTAGTTATTCCTCTGCCTCCTTTAGTGGTAATGATA
Source organism: Nematolebias whitei (assembly GCF_014905685.2). Taxonomy (NCBI): domain Eukaryota; kingdom Metazoa; phylum Chordata; class Actinopteri; order Cyprinodontiformes; family Rivulidae; genus Nematolebias; species Nematolebias whitei. The sequence continues at coordinate 8,842,213 of NC_056512.1, forward strand.
CATGTAACAAATGTAGTCTTACGGTAGCTTTGGAGGAGAGGCTGTCTGAACCGGAAGCTCGGCTCTGCGCTGTAGAAAAACCAGTAGCTAGCCAGGTCCCCTTAGACAGCACGAAATCACAGAGGCTAGCTCCCGTTAGCGGTCCTCCAGCAGACCCCGAGCAGCCGGGACCCCAGGCCGGCTGGGTGATGGTCCAGAGCAAGCGTAGTGCTAAGGCTAAGCCCCCAGTTCACCACCGACCCGTTCACGTTTCTAATCGATTTTCCTCGCTCAGTGACACACCCGCTGAGAAGCAGACCCTGGTTATTGGCAGCTCCATAGTCCGAAATGTGGCTTTAGGGACTCCAGCGGCCATAGTTAAATGCATTCGGGGGGCCAGAGCGGGCGACATAGAATCTTTTTTGAAACTGCTGACTAAGGCTAAGGCTAAATACAGTAAGATTGTTATTCACGTCGGCGGTAATGACACCCGGTTACACAATCGGAGGTCACTAAAATTAATGTTGCTTCGATGTGTGACTTTGTTAAAACCATGTCGGACTCCGTAGTTTTCTCCGGCCCCCTCCCCAACCTGACCAGCAATGACATGTTTAGCCGTATGTCGTCGTTTAACCACTGGGTGTCCAGGTGGTGTTCTGACAACGACGTGGGCTACATAGATAATGAGTTCTTTCTGGGGAAAACCTGGTCTGATGCAGAGAGATGGCATCCATCCCACTTTGGACGGAGCCGCTCTTCTTTCTAGAAATATGGCTGATTTTGTTTATCCCCCAAATTATTGACAATCCAGGGTCCAGTCCAGGAAGCAGAGTTGTAGTCCTCCACACCTCTCTGCTGCTTCTCCTCTGTTATCCACCCACACCCCCATTGAAACAGTGTCAACTTGCCCACGGCTCTCACGGATCTCTTTCCTCTAAATCCCTGTTAGTTAATGAACTGATAACTGACCATCATATTGATTTATTCTGTCTGACAGAAACTTGGCTACAACAGGAGGATTTTGTTGGTATAAATGAATCCACTCCTGTTAATTATTTAAATTTTCATGTTCCTAGAACTACTGGCCGAGGTGGAGGAGTAGCTTCTATTTTTCAGTCAGGATTATTGATTAATGCCAAACCAGTTATTAGTTATGATTCTTTTGAATCGCTGTCCCTCAGTCTTTCTCATCCAAAATGGAAATCAGAAAAGCCACTTTTACTAGTTATTATATATCGTCCACCAGGCGCTTACTCTCAGTTTTTGTCTGAATTCTCAGAATTATTAACTGACTTATTATTAAATACTGATAAAATCATCATAATGGGTGATTTCAATATTCATGTAGATGTTGAAAGTGATAGCTTAAGCATAGCCTTTAATAATTTAATAGACTCATTTGGTTTTACCCAAAACGTCCGCACATCTACTCATTCTTATCATTGCACTCTTGATTTAGTTCTGACCTATGGTATAGAGATTAAGGACTTGGTAATAGTTCCTCAAAATCCTATTCTGTCCGACCATTTTTTAATAACCTTTGAGTTTACATTAAATGACTACACAGTCACAGAGTAAATTTCATCTCAGCGGGTGCTTATCAGAAAATGCTGTAACCAAATTTAAACGATCTCTTCCATCAATGTTTTCCTCTGTCTTGCAGAGTAATGCATCAGAGAACAGTGACTTAGATCATCTAGTTGATCATCTTACAACTTCAATGCAAACTTCACTTGATAAAATTGCTCCACTGAAAAAGAAAGTAATCAATCAGAGGAAACTGGCTCCTTGGTTCAATTCTGAGTTACGTACTTTAAAGCAGGCATCTAGAAACCAGGAGAAAATGGCGCTCTACTAATGTTGAAGAATTTTATTTAACTTGGGAAGATAGTCTGCTAACTTATAAAAAAGCTCTCCGTAACGCTAGAACTTTATATTACACTGGAAAAAAGGCCACTCCAAAAATAAGTAAAAAAAAATTAAAATAAGATTTTTATGTCTGAAATAAGCAAAAAAATCTGCCAATGGAACAAGTGAAAATTCTCTCGACAAGATTTCTAAAAATAAGACATTTTGTTCAAGTCAAACAAGATAAGCGGAATCTTGAAACTAGCTATAAAAATATAATTTTGAGCAATATTTAACTACAATTGAGCTATTCGTGTCTTATAATAAGATTCTGATGCTCAAAAGTAGTACAATGGAGAAAAATCTATTCCGAAAACAAGTTTAAAACAACTTAAAATTTGAATTTTGTTTTTGATTGAAATAAGCAAAAAGATCTGCCAACAAGTGAAAATTTTCTAGAAACGATTTTTAAAAGTAAGACATTTTATCATTTTACAAGATAAACAATCTTAAACCTAGCTGCAAAAATCTCATTCTTAGCAATATCTTACTACAATTGTGGGCTTTGTCTTAAAGTAAGCGTGTGATGCTTCAAATTAATTTACATCCCTAAAACTTTTCTACAGATGTTTCAAAGCCTACCTAAAATAAGATTAGAAATTGTATTTTAAGAAAACTTATATAAGAAATCCTGACAACGCAACATTATTTTCTCCAACCCGTCATCAAATTTAACCAACAAACATAATAACTGCATGTCTTGTCAAAACATTCAAACATTTTCTATAATGTCAAAAAATGAAATCCTTTAACTTCAACACATTTATTTTTGGTTTCAGCAGCAATGCAACATCCCAATTAGTTAACACTTGATTATATTTTTAAAAAATAATATAAAACACCCTCAACAAAATAAAAACAATTTTTGCTATGAAAAATGAAGAGTATACTGTTGGGCACCATGAAAAATGAGGGAGCCACTCACAGTTACAACTTAAAATGTATAAACATAAAATGTTCAAATTTAAACTTTCAAAATGTTCAAAGAATTGCATTGTTGCAACATAAAATGAAGTAGAGTCATGTTGTCCAATATTTTTCATGCACTCATAATGCTATTTCAGCAACATTTAATGGGTAAACAACCAAAATTCTGAACATGAACTGTTACGCCAGTCAAATAACTAGCTTACTGCAATGGCCACTACTGGTCAATAAAAGTTTTCCATTCGGCCATGCTCTTTTTGTAGGATGATGTTAGATCTCTCTCATGGATTTGGTCCAAAAGGACCTCTGTCTGTATGACTGACAGCAGAGTGGCCACACACTTTGGGTAAGTAAGATGCAGGGCATAATAGTATGCCATCAGGTATAAAGCCCCCTCATCAACCTTGTCTTTCGGAAATGTTGTGATGGGCACGTCTCCTACCGCGAGCAGGCAGTTGGATGAACACACAATCAGAATTGGACAGGAGAGAGGGCGCTTCTTCAAATAGGCATCAGGGTCTTCATTTTCCTTAAAAAAAAAAAAAAAAAAAAAAAGAAACAGACCTTCTGTCAGTAAGACATACAGGATCACTTGGTTATTTAAGAACCTGAAGCAGAGAGTTGATACAAACCCAGTAAAATTTTGAAAGAGGTTGAAGGTACAACTCAAGTAGCTGTTTTTTAAGGGATCCATGATTATAACAGAGTTTATTTGATAAACATATATTTTAACTGTGAAAGCAAGACTAAAAATACTGTAGAATGTTCAGTTTTTATAAGTTTTAAACTAAAAGTTTAAAAATATATTACACAGATGGGGCCACTTTATTTACACACAAAGCATCCTGGGTAAATGATGACGTGGATAGGTCCTTGGTGTGAGCGAGCTATATCCACTCTGAAGGTTAATCTTTGACAATATCAGATGATCGGCTCTTTTAAATGAAACCAGAGAGCGTTGACAGTGAGGAGAAGGTAGAAATGACTCAGCCTGTAACTGAAAATACAGATGGAGGACAACAGAGCTGCTTCATGGAAGAAGAACCTCAGCTTGTTAGCTTATGTATTAGCTCAGCGCTACACATTCTCCTCTCGTCACTGAGGTCCTCCATCCACATGACAGACAGGGGAAAGCAAAAATGACTCAGCCTGAAAATATGGATGGAGGACCTCAGTTTAGCTTGTGTCGCGCTAGCGCTGAGCTAACCCATTTAAGGCAATATAGTGTCTGCGCTAGCACGAATGCTAACAGGCTGAGGTTCTTCTTCCATGAAGCAGCTCTGTTGGCCTCCATCTGTATTTTCAGTAAAAGGCTGAGTCATTTCTACCTTCTCCTCACTGTCAACGCTCTCTGGTTTCATTTAAAAGAGTCGATCGTTACATATTGTCAAAGATTCAGGGTGAATAAAGCTCGCTCACACCGAGGACCTATCCACGTCATCATTTACCCAGAATGCTTTGTGTGTAAATAAAATGGCTCCATCCGTATTAAAATATATATTTTTTAAAAATATAAAAACTAAACAGCGTACTGTATTTTTACAGTATGTATTTTACAGTTAAAATATATGTTTATCAAATAAAGTCTAATGTTACTCATCGATCCCTGTAACTATGCAAAATACATTTACTGCAGTCTACTTTCCCAAAAGAAAAATGAGTGTTACGCTAGCCTTGGTTGGTTTTTATTGAGGGGATAACACATGCTGCATAACACATTTAAACAGACACAAATAAGCACTAACATTTACCTAGTGAAAACTATATTTATAAAAACAACTGTTTTGGGTGTCTCTGAAGAGATAAAAAGGAAAAATTTAGGAAATCAGAGGCTCCTTATAGATTTTCTAATACTTAACTCAAAATTATCCAGGAACATTTCACACAGCTCACCTCAAGGACATGCACCAGAGCCTCACTTGCCTCGCGTACTCGTTTTGGAGGAGCAGACGCCGACGGAAACAGCGATGGCAGGACATGAAGGATCTCTAGAGCCTGTTCAGCTGTACAGGAAAAGATTGGGTACAATTGGGTAAAAAAAAACAGCTTTACAATGCACACACGTTCAAATCTGATCAATTTATACGAAAACATTTAAGAAATGACTGCTTTCTATACTCATTTTAACCTTGTAAGACCTGTTTACACCCTTAGTCATCATAAAGCAAAAATAACATAAATAAAAAAATAGCTAAAAGTCCAAAACTCATGGACACAATTAAACCCTGATCACAGATAATACCAAAATGTAATTGCTTACCTTTGTCCACTCCCATTGGTAGTTTCAGCATTTTTTTCCATACACCAAAAAACTGCACCTTCTGGCAGAAGTCTTTCCATCGTCCCTTTAGTTCAGCTATGTAGCATGGGTTATCTTTGTTCAGAATGCGTTGAAGCTCATCCATGACCTATTCAATGTTCAATACACCAATTCAGATATTAGAATATTTATCTAGGAGAAGGAAATTGTCTAAACATTGCAAGTTATATCAAGCATTTAAGAATGCAAAGTATTCTTACATGTCCAATGTCCTTGAAACAAGGATATGCTTCTATGATTTTGTTGTGTCTGTCCTCCTCACGAAAACTATGTGAATCAATGAATGCTCTTCTGGCTTGAAATTCCAAATCCAGGAGATGAGACACATCCTGGTGGTTTGGATTCTTTTTTTTATACAACGATTGTAGGGTCCTGTAGTGCTTGGCCGAGATTGCTGGACTGTAGTTGTATGAGCTTTCAACATCTGTTGGCCTGTTAGCTGTAACACATAATGTGGCTCAATTTAACAACAGATTTTTGTCAATTAACGTAATATGACAACCTTTTTTTTAATTAATACAATCCATTTTGTGTAGTTAAATATTTGATAAATTATATTAAAGTCAAATTATTCAAATATGAACAACCCAAAATTGTAATTACTATTACAACACTAAAATACAGTAATGAGAATCTCGTTGTGCTATCATCGTTGCATTGAGGAACACAAGTACCACACCCCCAAAATAAAGTAAGACAAACTCACTCTTAGAACTGGACAGGAGAGGGAGAGCTTCTGGGGGCTTTGGGGTCTTGTTTTTCCTGAAACACATAAAGACATATTTCTGTTGGCATGATGAATCATAATGTTAATATTCAGATTGTGGAAGATAAACAAAACAAAATAAAAACAAGACAAAATAAATACAAAACTAAATTCAACAAACTCCTTGTCAGTAGTGCCTGAGTCGGTGCTGGTAGTCTCATCTGTAGACTGGTCCAGAATGATTGTTGAGTCGCTCGACATGGCTTCATCTGTATCATAGGGCTCATCAAGACGGCGTCTCTTTGAAGAGCTGCAAAGATTAGCCAATTAATCACTTCCAACAAATGCTGGCCAACATATGTTAAAGTCTACTAAAGCTAATGACATATTTATTATTGAGGAAATTAATTGTTGCAGCTTTACCTCTTTGATTGTTTCCCACTCTGAGATTTCTTTAGAGGGGACCTCACATTCTGCAATCTTTTGTTTAGTTGCGCAAACACAGTGACCTTAAGAACACATACATTTCATTTTTTAGATCCTCAATAAAAATGTGCAAAATAAAAAAAACTTTGGTCATTAACTGGATGCATTTCACTTACCCATGAATTCTTCAGACCTTGGTCCTGTAGCATGGGGTAATACAGCACTATCCTTTTAGCCACTGCTGTGATTTCAGGTTTTGATGGGTATCTGTGTGATTCTGCATCTCCTTTTGCCCTCAAGATTGCAATCATACTGGTCATCGTGTTTCGGATGAGACGACATCTGAGTTCCTTTGACATTTCACAGTTGCGCTCTTCCCCTTTCTTCGACAATTCAAAGTACTGTTGTCTTACGTGCTCAAGCTCAGTGTCAGTGTGGAGTACATATTCTGGAAAGGTTAATTTCACAACCTTTTCAGGAGTTTCAAACTTGGGAAGACTGGACTTCATTGGAGTGGATGTCTGTTGCATAGGTGACCCATTATTGGAGGAACAGCTCACTAAAGTTGAATCTTCTTTACCAGAATCCTGTACAGAAACAAACAAACAAAAACAATGCAAAACAAAACATTGTGTTCTGATACTGTTACACTACATTGTCAGAAGTATTAGTCTGTGTACATTAACTTTACTGACAATCATGTTGTTAATACATAGGGTCCACTACTTTGAAAGTTGAAGTCGGGACTGTGTGCAGGTCAGTCAGGTTTGTCTCACCAAATTTTAGATACCTGCACCCAAGGAAGTGATTGTAACACATCCAAATTTACTGATATGGTGGTGTGACCCATTTGGAACTATTTTGTATCCCCAGAGTCAGAACCAAACATTAACAAGCATCATTAAGTTCTTGCGCTCCACTAATCTGGAACAAACTCCAAAAGAACTTTAAATGCCGAAATGATGATTTTTTTTTTATTCAGACAAAAAAAAAAGTTTCTTAGATTTGTCTTTCACTGTTCTATTTAAACGGAAAACAAAAACATCATTAACTGTAGTTATAGTCCAATGTTTCTTTACCTTCTGTTATTACACCACTGCAATTGACTTTTTTCCAATATTTTTTTTTCTTATGATTTGTTCATGTAAAGCACTGTAACTGACTTGTTACTGATATACAAAAACATTTGCAGTGCATAGTTTTGGCAATATACTACATCAACCCAAAGTGCCACAGCCAACTGAAATAGGTTGTTTTTAAGTCTATGTCACAGAGAAACTGACCTCCTCTGATGCACCATGACAAGCAATCCAGATCGCTTTTCTTCTTAAAAAGTTCTCTGGTCCTGGGAAAAGGTCCCGCAAGTCTTCACGAGACAGGTTGCCCATCATTGCCTCACTGATGTTTGCAGCTGAGAATGTGTTTGAAAACAAAGATGAAACTTGACACATCCAGATTAAGAAGAAAAGACTAAACATAAACTTGGTTTTTCAGTTGTTAAGCTACATAGTTTGAGAAGAAGCTGTAGCAAAGGGCCTTTAGATGGAGGTCTGAGACTGTTTAAAGTAAATTTGTTAACAAACCAGATACAATAAAGAAACCTTAATACCATTAAACTATGCATTCAGCACACATTGCACACAGTACTAGCTTTTTCTTAATTGTACTAGCCACAACAAAGCATTTTTTAACATTAATATTGTTTTAAACCAGTAAAATTGTTTAGTTTATAAATTTTGAAAATTTAGAAGTTTCTTTGATATCTGAAATTTCATAGTTCAATCTAATTTAAATTAACATCTGCAGCTAACTGAACACATTTTTGTTGCTGTCTCAAAGTAGCTGTACGAATGGATGGGAGACATGCATTTAGAGACAAACCAGCAATAACAATTACATGTATTATTGATTTTAAAATTGTATTGTTATTAAGTTTTAATAAAGTGGTATTGTTGGTATTAACTGAGATATGTATTAATGTTCACAGCAACAGCAACTCATAAAAGAGTAGTGTTCTCTCTATTGTATTATTGCAATATTTTTAATAATTTATAGCCAAATGTAGCGGAATTCAGTTTTTCTCTTTTGGCGCCGGTGGAGAATGTGCAGTGCAGGCCAATGTCCAGTTAGCATTAGCAACATAGCACTCCCCTACAGCAGCATTAAAATCTCTACCGCTTGCTCTCACACACACACACGCCACTAAAGACGTAAAAACTTTTATGTAATATTGGTATGATCATTACAACAACTTTTTTCCATGTCTCAGTCTACATTATAAACAACTTTGTATAAATACGTTACCTCTTAACGTCGACACAACCGCATCATCTAGCTCATCCATGCTGTTAGCTAATTCCTAGCTAGCTTGCTCGCCCAGCTTCTTCTTTTATTTCGCGTCAGCTGCAACGTTGAGCAATAAAAACACGATTAAACATCGATAGGAATGTGTAATGCGCATTACAAAGACATAAACTCTTTACAAATAATTTTATCGTACTTGAGATTTACGGTAATTTTGCTGGTGGGCGGGTATCACCATAGTAACGGCTTTTTTGCGACAATCAACACAGTAGTACGACAGCACCTTTTCTGATCCTTTGACCAACGAAAATCTCTGATCCAACATGATTTGGCGCTGTTTTATTTGCTACGTATTTGTGGCGTTGTCTTTGAGACAACTTTTGAGTCACATTAACGTCATGCATAGTCGGAGTCCTGACTTTCGTGTGGTGTGTGGGATTGATGGCTGTCCAAGTGAGTACAGAGTGTATAACTCCTTTTACTATCACGTAAAGCGGACGCACACACACCATCTTCTCAACATTGAGGCAGACGAGGACGAATCAACTTTTGATGGAGTAAATGAAAGAACAGCCAAGAACGAACAAACAAGCACAACTCTACCCGGGGCTGCAGCGCATTCTGCAGTAACGTCAGCTAACAATGGCTCCAGCATCGTCATCGGAACAGTAAGTAATTTATTGAGATCAGCTGGCTGCTCATAGCACATCAAGTACAGTTTGCTTCTTTCAGTGACAACAAACCAATGAGTTATGTTATGCCTTAATTACATTACTCATGGCAAATAATGTGAAGGTAGTTATCTGAACACAGGATGCATTAAGAGACTTTGTAATTACTTACCTTAGATGAAATGTGGATGAGAGCAGAAGAGGTAGAAACACTCACTGCAGTCCAGTCAGAGTAGTTTTCTGATCATCCAAATTTATGACTAAATCCCGCTAGTTATTGTTTATAACAGGCTGGAAACGGAAGAAGTTGATCTTCGTGTTGCATATGAAGCGTTCAGGGACGGTTTGTTAAAATGTGATCAGGCTGAGGTAAATAAGAAATCATGATGCGTTCAAATTACACATCAAGAAAAATTAATAAATTAAAAATAATATTAAGCATTGTGTATTTACACCTTATGAAGACAATATTGCCATGTATTTAAAAGTACTGCAGTTTCATTTTTTTTTCAAATTAAATGTTACAAGATGCAGCAATTAAAAAAGTTAATTTGTATTTTTTATATAAAACTAGCAACTAACGTTTGTAATTTTCAGTAAGTGGCTCAACACTGGTAGTAACTGGTGGTACATCTGATCATCTTTATAAAATATTCACTTTTACACAACACACACAATTTTATATTATTCTCTTTAAAGGTCCGGTATTTACTGTTCGAGTGTCTGCTACCCACCAGTATATTCTTTGTTGATGTGGTTATTTCGGTAATCTTTTTCAGAGCAAATTTCAAGAGGGTGGAGAGGGTCACACGAATCTGGACCTTTCGAAACATGCAACTGCTTTTCTCCTTCAAGCCAGAGAAACACAGCGACTGACACAGGTAGTTTCAATAATTCAAATTGTATTTGGACACTGTTCAAACCTTGATTTTACTTTAGGTAAAATGAAACGCAATAAGAATGTTTCTCCACTTGCTATTTGAGTGACTTTGTGTTTCACATAACCACCCAATATATAAGTCAATAGATAAGATATAAACTCTCTTCATTCAATGTATTTGCTGAGCATAGGCTAAGAATAGAGGAAACAGAGTATACACATGTACACTTATTGTTTAAAATGCAGTATAAAATCAATTGTAAATATTCATAAATATGCAGAAACCATTAGAACTTTGGTAAAGTTTTGGTCTTTTCATGTCACCAGCAATATTTAAATGAATGATCCTTACAAAGTTGTGTCCATGAGTTTGCATTTTATTGTATTTTCTAATAAATTTTAATATATATATATATTTTTTTTTCTATTCAGAGGGCTGTTAACCATATGGTGAGTGGAGTCCAGCAGTACCAGGCAGTGTTGTTGGAACACCTTAAACAGCAAATGTGCAGCTTGATTGAAGGACATTCTGGGGACCTGGATGAACTAAGGAGTGGTGCATTAGGGATTTTTGACAAGTTTGTTGACCCTTTCAGTCAAATTTCTTCTACTCATTTGCAGAATAAAACTATCAAAGAACTGCTACAACCAGTTGAACCTGAGATTGTTGTTGCAAAACAAACTGTATGTTATGTGAAACATGGGGACTCCAGAGTTCTTTCCACCAAGGACCATTGTTTTCATTATGTACCGCTGGTGAAAAGTTTGGAGCAACTGCTATCCCATCCGAGAGTTCTTGCAATGATTGATGAAGGGCAACAGCAATGCAATGATGGCTTTTTTCAAGATTTTGTTGATGGAGACATTTTTAAGTCACACCCACTGTTTTTGAAAGTTCCTAAAGCATTGCAGTTGATTTTTTATACAGATGAAATTGAGCTATGCAATCCTCTTGGATCACGGTCAAACAAAAACAAATTGTTAATGATTTATTACACCTTAGGTAACATCAGCCCTAAATACAGATCAAGACTTGCTGCAATTCGTCTTCTTGTCATGGTAAAATCAAAAGATCGTTCTCGTTGCGGTATTGATGCAATATTTGAGAGAATTCAACATGACTTACTCAAGCTGTGTGATGGTGTGCAGATTAATACTGCAAATGGTGAGAGGACAATTTATGGAGCACTTCTGTCTGTATGTGGAGACACACTAGCTCAGCATGAAGTGGCTGGATTTAAGGAAGGAGTAGGGTTTGCCTATAGTAAATGCAGGCACTGTGAGTGCAACTTTGAAAACATGCAGAAACAATTTAATGAAGATATGTTTGTTAAAAGGACAATTTCAAACCACAACAAGCAATGTAACGACATTGAAAAGGCAACCACTGACTTTCTGAGAGAGAGTCTAAAAACAACTTATGGTGTAAACAGGAGAAGCAAATTAACAGAATGTCCTTACTTTGATATAATCAATCAAACCCCACAAGATATCATGCATGTTATTCTTGAAGGTGTTGCCCCATATGAAATCAAATGTGTTTTAAAACATCTTGTGTTGTCAGGGCATATGGACTTGGATACATTAAACAGCGCAATTGTTTCTTTCC
>NC_056512.1:8854042-8854759 GCF_014905685.2 Nematolebias whitei
TGTATTTCTGGATTCAAATCAATGAAATGACAGTTTCTGTCCCACAATGTTCTTAAGGTCAAGGGTTTTGACCTTAGGCTTAGTTCACTACACAGTGTTTGAATGACACAAAACTACAAATCAATATGTAACTATATAAGTAAATGTCTGTGCATTTATATGTAAGTAAAGGTACAGACATGCATGTGCACACACACACACACACACATACACACACAAATCAATATTCAATAATGATATAATAGGTTACCTAACAGGTTAGCATTTGTTACAAGGAACTGTGAATACAGTGTCTCCACAACAAATGCAGCAATATCAACTGACTTACTAAGCTAGTGTAATGCTAGCTAGCTTAGTAAGCAAGCTAACAAAGTACTAACATTATTTTGTAGTTAGCTAACTAGTGTCTACTTTGTTGACCAACATGATATTCTATAACAGAAAAGTCATGGAGTTGATAAATGAAGATAATACTTACATGTATGCTGATGTGTCAAACTGACCACCTGGTGGTGAGACAGCAGGCATCAGACATGTAAGTGGGACAGAAAATGTATCCTGACAGTCACAGTTGGTAAGAATCAAAGTTTCCCAAAGCAAACCCTTGAGATTCTATAGGAAATTCTTGGGGTCATTTTTGACCACTCTTATGAAAAACTGGGGTAGTGACTGTTGTGTTTTTCATCTTATTCTCCACCCGAGTCTGTTACCGTTTCA
>NC_056512.1:8854769-8856381 GCF_014905685.2 Nematolebias whitei
AGAATTGGGAGTCAGATTCAAAAAGGAACAAAATATTATTCCACAACATGACACAAAAACTGTAATTTTACTGGAGAAAATAGTTGAGTCCCAGTTGAAGGGCTTCCTGGAGGGTCACGCCATCTTAGAGCTAATCCAATCTGGCTTTAAACCTCTCCATAGCACTGAAACTGCCCTGCTGAAGGTCTTTAATGACATTTTCTTAACCACTGATACCGGTGATTCTGTGTTGCTTGTCCTGTTGGACCTCACAGCCGCCTTTGACACCATTGACCATGAGATCCTCATTGCTAGGTTGGAGCAGTGGGTGGGCATCACAGGGTCAGCCCTCAATTGGTTCAGATCTTACCTCGCTGACAGATCCTTTTGTGTCTCCATCAAGAATTTTAGTTCTGCAGCGGCAGAGCTTAAATGGGGGGTTCTGCAGGGGTCCATCCTGGGTCCCCTCTTATTCTCTTTATACCTGCTGCCGCTTGGTGCTATTTTCCGGAAACACAACATGCCCTTCCACTTCTACGACGATGACTGTCAAATTTACTTCCCCCTAAGACACAATGGCACATGCTCTATTCAACCTCTGCTCGACTGCCTGGCTGACATCAGGGACTGGATGGCTTTAAATTGCTTAAGTTTCAATGAAAAGAAGTCTGAAGTCATGTTGTTCCCTCCCAACGACACGATCACAAACTACTGTATCGACCTCTCCGCTCTAACCCTGTCAGAAAAACAAAGAGTCACTAATCTGGGAGTGATAATGGACTCTTCCCTGAAACTTAACAGTCACGTAAACATGATTGTTAAATCATGTTTCTTCCAACTAAGGCGGCTGTCTAAACTGAAGCCCATATTGTCCAAAAATAACCTGGAGACAGTAATGCATGCATTCATTACATCTAGGCTTGATTACTGCAGTTTGCTCCTGTTTGGTATTAGTCAGATCTCCATTGCACAACTTCAACTTGTCCAGAATGCAGCAGCCCGATTTTTAACCAGTACAGGCAAAAGAGAGCACATTACACCAGTTTTGGCCTCACTGCACTGGTTACTGGTTCACTTTCGAATCCAGTTATACTCCTGTATGTCTACAAATCACTGAACAGCCCCCCCCACCCCCCCATCTCTCTGATCTGCTACAACCGTATGTCCCACCACATTCCCTGAGGTCAGCGGACCAGTTGCTCCTCACAGTTCCAGGAACTCGTCTTAATTGCAGAGGGGACAGGGCCTTCTCTGTAGCAGGACCAAGACTTTGGAATGAGTTACCTCTGCTTGTCAGACAGGCCCCCTCCCTCTCGGTTTTCAAGTCCCGTTTAAAAACCCACTACTATTCTGTAGCTTTCAATACCAGATGATCTGTGTTTTGAACCTGTATGCTCCACACTGGTTAGTCGTCATTATCTGCATCGTTTTTATGTCCATATTTCTGATTTACTTCATTTTGTATTTTGCTTTGTGTGTTACCTGTTGTTCTGTCTGTACAGCACTTTGGTTGGCCTTGTCGCTGTTTTAAGTGCTCTATAAATAAAATGGTATGGTTTGGTAGTAAAAGTATGCAGTATACTGTGTACATGACCTTAGTAAAAGTATGCAGTATACTGTGTACATGACCTTA
>NC_056512.1:8856391-8870361 GCF_014905685.2 Nematolebias whitei
TACATGACCTTAGTAAAAGTATGCAGTATACTGTGTACATGACCTTAATAAAAGTATGCATTATACTGTGCACATGACCTTATTTAAAGTACTAAATATACTGTGTACATGACCTTACTAAAAGTACTAAATATACTGTGTACATGACCTTACTAAAAGTATGCAGTACACTGTGTACATGACTGTTAGAATGGCCCTTAGTGGCTGGATTAAGCAGGAGAATTGAGGCAGAGAAAAGGTGCAGACCCACTGGGTGTTTATTTACCAACATTGAACAGAGGACCATGCTTCACTGGTCACCTAGTGTCTCAGCAGTAGAAAAAAATGTTGCTTACAGGCAGCCTTTTATAGTCTACTACCCCCTCCCATTAACAGACCTACCATGAAGCAGGGTAAACAAAATAAATAAACATTAACAAACTTCTACAAAAAATAACTGAAACATCAAAATACTTTCTTTAACAAACATTATCAATCACTAAACACATCTCTTAAAAACACATTTTCTCTAGATATAAATATATACCATTAAATTTCTCAAGTGCACAGTTTTCTTCCCCCCTTCAATCAATAATGGTCTCTTCCGGAACCTTTAAAAAGGTGCTCAGGTGCCTGGGCAGTGTTGCCAGGTGTACGATATTTATCGTATTTTTACAACAATTTTGCCCTTTGTATGATGTACGATAAATAATACCAAGAAAGGCCAAAAATATGATAATTTGACCATTCCGTGAATGTGTGGTTGTAATCAGTTGTCATCAGCCTCTCGCAACTCTGTCGGAGTTTTTTTTGTGAACCCCGAAGGCATCCGTGTCCGTAAACAAATGCACGATTTTGCTTTTCTAAATGTGACCTACGAGTGACGTGCATGTGTTTGCCTCAGAACAACATGTGACCTATGAGTGACGTGCATGCGTTTGCCTCAGAACAACGGGCATGATTGGCTGAATAGTCCGCTGCGCCTGCCTCATGAGTGAGGAAAAGAAAAAAAGAAAAGAAGAAGAAGCAGAGCCCGTCTGGAAGCGGACCCATCACTACTATAGTGCATCAATTAATTCAATCTTTATTTAAACAGATAAATCACATTGAGCCTTGAAGACTCATTTACAAGTGAGACCTGTTTGGACTGACAAAAACAGCGGTTAACTGGACACATGTAGGAGTTGGAGTCGATATCTATCTATCTATCTATCTATCTATCTATCTATCTATCTATCTATCTATCTATCTATCTATCTATATATATATATATATATATCTATATATATATATATATATATATCTATATATATATATCTATATATATATGTGTATACATGTATGTATATGCAACAGCATCAAGCTTGATTCAAGTCTAAGGTCACGGCACCAATGTAACAGTTATGTAACCCGTCCTGTCAAAAACACTCTCAAAAGCCAATGGGTTGGATGAGGTAGCACTTTACTTTAAATGAGTGTTTCAGAGCATAAATATAGCATGGTCAGCTCCTCTACTGGCACAAATATCACAGCAGAGCGTTAGGAAGACTGTGAAGATTTTCAAAGATCTGTTACAATGACTTTTAACACTATTCTTTTAAACATGTGATCATATAGTGGTTTTAGCATTAATGCTTTACAACAAATCTAATACAATCTGTTTTAACCCGACAACCATTTTTTTCAACGAAATATGAAATTTGAATAATAAATGCTGACAGCAGTTAAAATGAATTATTAAATTTCTCTACAACACTCTCTGGTGGTTCACAGAAAATATAACAGGCACATTGTGTCGTCATGACAACCAACAGACTGTGCAAAACTGTATACAAATTTGCAAATGCATTAAATTGCTCTACAATACCCTCTAGTGGCTCACAGAAAATATAACAGGCAAGTTGTGTTGTCATGACAACCAACAGACACTAACTGACTTAACTCAGAGCATTTAGTATAACACAATAAATTACTGTAAATGATTGGTTCAGAGCATAAACAGCATGGTCAGCTCATACTAGCACAAATATCTCAGAAAAATAGCATCAAACAAACTGTCTCGTGAGCTTTTTTTTTTTTTAGAAGATAACCGGACTGTACGACTTGCCACAGCAGAGTTAGGAAGATTGTGATAAAATTTTAGTTTCCGGTCATATTTATATCGTATCAGTATAGGGCGCCAAAGCCCACTCATTACAGGACAACTATTATACATATTTTAGTAGGAATTTCATTACAATAATCTAAGTATTTCTTATACCCGTTACATATATACATATACAGTACTTAGATAAACCTGATGTCCTTAGTGGCAGTTGAATTTGATTTTTATGGGGCGTTCAAGTGCTTTTATTTTTCCCAGATGCCAACATCCAACATTGGAAAACCTGAGAATTAGAGTGCCTTCTTTTGCTGCTAATTCTTCCAGTTATGTTTGTATATTATGACCTTTGACCCTCTAATGTAACTGTTATCTTGTTCACCTCCTCACTTGTCCTTGTTATTTTTATTTACTGTCACTGAAGCCACTGTGACATCATTTGGTCTAAAATGAAGCACATGCTCTGTAGCATTCAGCGGCCTCCCTTCCTCATCCCTCAGCTGGGAAAAGATTTCCTTGAGTAACGCTTTCAGTCTGTGTTTCATTTCCTGCGTGTGCCTCAGGGCTTCCCGTTTTTCTCTGAGCAGATGTGAAAAGTGGTGTCTCAAATCTGACACCTCACTTTCTAAACACAGCAGCACATCTAATTTTCTCTTCCTGCAGTTCTGGGCAGCTATTTTATTCTTCCCCCGTCGTCGTATGTCCCTGGCGAGGGCGAGCTGCTCGTCAGTAAGCTGGTAGCTGCTCAGCAGGTCGCTGAAGTCCTCCACAGGCAGGTGAACAATGAGCTCGTTGGAAAAAGGGATCTCGAGAGCTTGGGCTTGTCGTTTATCCCGGTTCCAGTTTTTGGTTTCAGTGATTTTATGGTATGGCTTTGCCTTGTGGTGTCTCAAAGCAGATTTAACCTGTTGGGGGGCCTTGCATCGGGATGGGGAAGATAATGTCTGGTTGTATGTGTGATCGTGGCCAATATATTCCAGCCAGTTAAAGCCATGCAGCAGTTTGTGATTCACATAGTTGTCAGGAAAGAGTTGTTTAGCATCTCCAACTGCTCCTATTTCCTCCTCCAGCATTTCCTGCTTTACAGTCACCTGAAGTTCTAAATCTGTACCAATTACATCATTCTCATCCCATCTGTCCTCATCTTCGCTGAAAATATTTTCAACAGTTGACACCAAAGATGGAGATAGGGTTGATGGTGTGAAGATTGAAGAATAATGAGTTGAGCCCTCAGAAATGTATGAAGAGCCAGAGCTATGGATGAAGTCCACAGAAAGACCAGAGTCTGAATCCATAGCATCTTCACCATCTAGGAAAAAAAGAAAGGAGGGCTTTACACGTTCATGTTTTCACACTTATTATTTTATTTATTTACCCTTTTTTTTTATACAGGTAGTTTCATTGAGTCACGAGAAGTCATTTTCAAGAGAGACCTATTTTGGGAGCAGATGGTGGGGGTTAAGGGCCTTGCTCAAGGGCCCAGAGTGGGGCAAATGAGGGTGAAGGCAAGTGTGGGTATTTCACCTTTTCCACTCACATTTTAATGTTGTCAGTGTGGGGATTTGAACCTGTGACTTTCCAATCACATGTCCATCTTCACTAACCTGCACCACCAATTCCCCAATTAATGTAGTTGCTCTAGTGAATGGTCCATTCTTTTTAAATAAATGGTACACCAAAATAAATGGTACACCATTGTCCCATATCACTGAGGGATTTAAAGGTGAACATTTATTTTATTTTGTTTGTTTGTTTTTGCTTATTTGAGGCAGCACAAAGGGACAGATTCTGGAGAGTGGAAGGAGCCGTTGTATCCATGACCAGGCACCATTGGCCACCCCCTGGCCAATGGTCAGGGGGTGGCCTGACCTCAATCAATGGCCTAACCCCAATCATCTGAAGAAACCTTACTTTTAAGCAATATAAAAACTAGAAAGCATAGTTTACTTAAATGAAAAATGTGGTCAGTTTACATGTATGTATGGTGGTGGCCATCTTGGATTTAGACTTGGCAACCTAATTTTTGACAGTGACCTTTCGTATGCCTGGATGTAGCCACACACCAAAATGGAAGTTGGCACGTTGCTTATTTTTCCAAGTTATGAGGCTTAAAACATGCATGATGGATGAACTGACAGAGGATATTTCCAATTTTTCCTTTTCACTCTGTGACAGGGGACAATTAAATGTCTAGTATTCCTTAAAGGAATGCATATCACTTGCAACCTTTCATGTCAGAGCTTTAGACTAAGATTGTCTACAGGTCCTTCTAAAAAAATTAGCATATTGTGATAAAGGTCATTGTTTTCCATAATATAATGATAAAAATGAAACATTCATATATTTCAGATTCATTGCACACCAACTGAAATATTTCAGGTCTTTAATTGTTTTAATACTGATGATTATGCTCATGAAAACCCAAAATGCCTGTCCCAAAAAATTAGCATATTTCATCCCACCAATGAAAGACAAGTGTTTTTAATACAAAAAACACCAACCTTCAAATAATCATGTTCAGTTATGCACTCAATACTTGGTCGAGAATCCTTTTGCATGAATGACTGCTTCAATGCGGCGTGGCATGGAGGCAATCAGCCTGTGGCACTGCTGAGGTGTTATGGAGGCCCAGGATGCTTCGATAGCGGCCTTAAGCTCATCCAGAGTGTTGGGTCTTGCGTCTCTCAACTTTCTCTTCACAATATCCCACAGGTTCTCTATGGGGTTCAGGTCAGGAGAGTTGGCAGGCCAATTGAGCACAGTAATACCATGGTCAGTAAACCATTTACCAGTGGTTTTGGCACTGTGAGCAGGTGCCAGGTCCATCCATCCATTTTCTTTACCCGTTTATTCCATTTTGGGTCACGGGGGTCGCCGGTGCCCATGTCCAGCAATCACTGTGCGAGGGGCGGGGTACACCCTGGATGGGTCGCAAGTCCATCACAGGGCCACATAGAGACAAACAAGACAAACAACCATTCACTCTCTCACTCAAACCTAGGGACAATTTAGAGTTACCAATCAGCCTAACATGCATGTTTTTGGTCTGTGGGAGGAAACCGGAGTACCCGGAGAAAACCCACGCATGCACGGAGAGAACATGCAAACTCCACCCAGAAAGGCCCCTGGACCGGGGTTTGAACCAGGGACCTGCTTGCTGAGAGGCAGCAGCTCTACCAGTTGCGCCACCGTGCTGCCCTAGGTGCCAGGTCGTGCTGAAAAATTAAATCTTCATCTCCATAAAGCTTTTCAGCAGATGGAAGCATGAAGTGCTCCAAAATCTCCTGATAGCTAGCTGCATTGACCCTGCGCTTGATAAAACACAGTGGACCAACACTAGCAGATGACATGACACCCCAGTGACCGTGAAAACTTGACACTGGACCTCAAGCAATGTGAATTCTATGTCTCCTCTCTTCCTCCAGACTCTGGGACCTTGGTTTCCAAAGGAAATGCAAAATTTACTGTAATCAGAGAACATAACTTTGGACCACTCAGCAGCAGTCCCAGGCGAGATGCTTCTGACGCAGTCTCTTGTTCAAGAGTGGCTTGACCTGGGGAATGCGTCACCTGTAGCCCATTCCTGCACACGCCTGTGCACGGTGGCTCTGGATGTTTCTACTCCATACTCAGTCCACTGCTTCCGCAGGTCCCCCAAGGTCTGGAATCGGCCCTTCTCCACAATCCTCCTCAGGGTCCGGTCACCTCTTCTCGTTGTGCAGCGTTTTCTGCCACACTTTTCCCTTCCCACAGACTTCCCACTGAGTTGCCTTGATACAGCACTCTGGGAACAGCCTATTGGTTCAGCAATTTCTTTCTGTGTCTTACCCTCTTGCTTGAGGGTGTCAATGATGGCCTTCTGGACAGCAGTCAGGTCGGCAGTCTTACCCATGATTGCGGTTTTGAGTAATGAACAAGGCTGGGAGTTTTTAAAAGCCTCAGGAATCTTTTGCAGGTGTTTAGAGTTACGTCGTTGATTCAGATGGTTAGGTTAATAGCTTGTTTAGAGAACCTTTTCATGATATGCTAATTTTTTGGGACAGGCATTTTGGGTTTTCATGAGCTGTATGCCATAATCATCAGTATTAAAACAATTAAAGACCTGAAATAATTCAGTTGGTGTGCAATGAATCTGAAATATATGAAAGTTTCATTTTTATCATTACATTATGGAAAATAATGACCTTTATCACAATATGCTAATTTTTTTAGAAGGACCTGTAATGTTGAGAAATGACAGAGTTGTAGCTATTTTGGTCAAACCATCAAATTAATGTTACACAAGATGTCAAGCTCAGTGTATGTGTTGTGAATGACTTAACTACTACATTACATTTTAGCTCATTGTTTGTAACATTGAGTAATAGCAATTTTTTTGTTGCTAACTTTGATCAGCTGTGGAAGCCAACTTGAATTGATTTACAAAAGTAAATCAGTTGATGTACATCCAGTGATTATTTTACGAAAGTTTAATTAAAATCCATTCAGTAGTTCATGCAATATTTTGCTAGCAGACAAAGAGGGTTGACGCCTAAAGGTAATGCTAATATTTTAAGTGAAGATTTTGCACAATGAATAGGACTTAAAATATACGTTGAATGATTCTTAACTACAAACACATCAAATTTTAGCACAATAGTTTTTAGAATGGACTGAATTATAGCCATTTGGATGTCTTCTAAGAAGTGCTGGTTGTGGCAGCCATCTTAAATTGGTTAGGCTACAAAAGACATAGTTGTAGATGTGTATCTAATGCTTTCTTCCTGAAAATTTCATTAAAAAGTGTTCGGTGTTTGATGAGATACTTTGAAAACATACAGACTAAACACATTAACAAAGGCACACAAAAACAGACAAAATGACTATTGGCACCTTTCACCTTTTGGCAGTGGGTGATCATTACCTTCTTTCTGACTTGATGGCCTCTGATCGCTACCAGTTTCTTGTTGGAAGATTTCACCATCGTTGTAGACTATCTCTTCCAGCCTGTCTGCCATCTCAGAAATGAATCCTTCCTCTAGTGCTATGTCTAACAGTTGAATGCCTTCTAATATGTTAGGATCTTCTAAAAGGTCAGTTACTGGTCTAGGGAGACCTTTTTCGTCCTCTTCAGGTTGCAGAAAGGCACTGGAAGGAGAAACCATTAGGTCTTGGGTCAAACTATTCCTCAGGGGAATATTTGGAGCTGGGAGGTCACATGATAGAAAGTGAATACCAAAGCCAGAAAAGTTTTCAGACTCCAGTCTATCTTCTTGTGTTAATAGATTCATGCTGAAATGAGTTAAGTTATTTACTCCCTTTACAGATTCTTCTAAATCGTCTGTAAGCAGATCTGTGTAATTTGTAGGAGTGTTTGACGAATATGGATCAGAGTTTCCCAAAGTGACCCTTGTGGTTGGTGTGGGACTGTGGTCATCCAATTCTGTACTGGGAACCAGAGGAAGCAGGTCTGGTTGAAGCTCTGATGGGTTTGGAGTATGCAACAAACCTAGACATACAATACATACAAACAAGAATGCAATTAAGGCACACCAGTAATATAAGAAAACATAATTCTGACAGCCAATCACTCATCAAACAACCAATCAATTAGCCAATCAGTCAAATCTATCAACTCTATTGATCATAATAAATCATAAAATGAATACTATTCTTGAATATTTGGTTCATGAAAACAATTAATTAATTAATTAATTAATTAATTAACATTTGACCAATTAAAAAAACAAAAACAAAACTTAAAGGCATTGGTAAAACACCAGTGTGTGCATGGTACGTTAAAACAAAAAATATATTGCAACAGGCCACGTTTGTCATAAATGAATCAAGATCATCAGTCTTCTATCAGATGGCAGCAACTTAAATTATGGCAGCAGGGAAGGAGTTGGGTCATTGTAAACCTAGATTGCCTTTTCTTTTTTCCAGAACCTGATTATACAGGTCTGTGAGCTGCATTTTGCTGATTGATAATTTTGCCAGCATTTTTGACTAATTGTTGTTCCTGTCTCTGGCTAGGAGACCATTTTGAAGGAGACAACTCTTTCAACAAAAGACCATTACAGGGTGTGTTTGATATCAGGTCTCTCTTGTAAATGAGTCCTCGAGGCTCAATGGGATTTACCTGTCTAAAAGGTTGAATGAATGATGTCATTGAAGCTGCTTAGCTTACCTAATTGTTGTGGAGCTTTTTTGAAAACACATACAACATTGGGCGAAAGGTAAATTTGTTGTTCTTCAATCCATCCATCCATTTTCTTTACCCGCTTATTCCATTTTGGGTCACGGGGGTCACTGGTGCCCATGTCCAGCAATCACTGTGCGAGGGGCAGGGTACACCCTGGACAGGTCGCAAGTCCATCACAGGGCCACATAGAGACAAACGAGACAAACAACTATTCACTCTCTCACTCACACCTAGGGACAATTTAGAGTTACCAATCAGTCTAACATGCATGTTTTTTGTCTGTGGGAGGAAACCGGAGTACCCGGAGAAAACCCACGCATGCACGGAGAGAACATGCAAACTCCACCCAGAAAGGCCCCTGGACCGGGGTTTGAACCAAGGACCTGCTCGCTGAGAGGCAGCAGCTCTACCAGTTGCGCCACCGTGCTGCCTGTTGTTCTTCCAGTGCATTTGAATTCAGTCACCTGCTTCACTTCCTGCCCTTTTATGATAGGAGGCCTGAATGTGGGTCTCATACAAGCTGCTCCCAGTCTACCCCCTTGGCAAAGCTCCCTGAAAGTTACAATTATGTATCCATTAAACTGCAACCTAGCACATTCTCGTAAGTACCAGGAAAAGTACTCATTGCATTCAAGGAATATAAACTGTAAGTAACAGGCCTGTTCTTGGGGGCGGCTGTGGCTGAGTGGTTAGAGCAGTCGATCTCCAATGCGAGAGTTGGGGGTTTGAATCCACCACCAGTCACATGCTGAAGTGTCCCTGGGCAAGACACTGAACCCCTCATAGCCTCTGATGTGTGTCCCATCAGTGTATGAATGTGAGCTAAAGCAATGGTTAGTCTCATTAGAATGATTTGTTCAATTAGCTTTGTAGAGATCTAGTATAGAGCTGTATGAATGGGTAGATGAGGACACATTGTAGTGTAAAGCGCTTTGAGTATCTTGAAATAAGATAGAAAGGCACTATATAGGTACAGTCCATTTACCATTCTCTGTAAGTACCAGGTATGAACCCAGTGTTTAGTCATTTTGTACTCTGTTAGTGTCAGGTACGTACTCTGCAAGTACCAGGTTTGTGCCGTATACTGTAAGTACAGTCTATTTACCATTTACAATGATGAGCTCTATCCAATCAACTCCTTGTGAAATGTAAAGATGCATGATTGTCAGAAGCTATGTGACAGTGTGGAAGAATAGGCATTTATGTAAATGTCACCATAATCAAGATGATTTAAAATGTTGCCTGAAGTTTTTTCCTGACTGACAAATTAAAACAGGCTCTATTTTGGGCTCAATTTAAGCCTAATTTAACACTTAAAACCTTTTTATAAAATGCTCAATGTGCACTCTAAACAAAAGACAATCATCCAACCAATAACACAAATATTTGCAGGCTGATACTGTTAAGCCTCACAGTGTTGCTGAAAGGTAGTTTGAAGGTTCTCAGCAGTCTGGCTCAAAGATGAGCCCAATGAATAAAGTACGGCATCATCTGCATAAAGGTACATTTTTTCCATAGGTATATCCAAACCAATGCTATTTGTATTTTATGTCTTTCAACCAAAAAAAAAAGTGTTGCTTTATTTTACTCTTTGAAACATTTAGTAGTTTAATATTTCTTCCAACTCTTGAGTGTTTGGGAAGCAGTTTGATTCCCTCACTTTGTGTTCAAACTACAGGAACAAGTTGCTGAAGTGAATTACCGTATTGGAGAAGAGGGACTGGCTGATGAGCCTGTGGTACGACACAGCTGAGGCACTTTTGGAGTTGAGGCAAAGCATCAGATTCAACATTTTGACATGTCCTGGATGCTTCTAGGTCCATGGTGTTATGAAATACCGTCATCATTTCTACCTGTGTGTTCTTAAAATAAACGAGAGCAAGAAAAAAAACAACAACCATAATTTCTTGATTTTTTTTTCCCCTTTTACTTCTCTAATTATTTCATCCTATTTGGCAAATCAGTAATTTTCTGTCTTTCTGCCTCTCACCTCAGGTTGCAGGATGTCTAGGAGATCTTGGAGGTCCAGATCATTACAGGAATTTTCAGGCGTAATAGGAGGCTGCAGGAGCTCAATGTCTAAAGTGTGACACGCCACGACTCCACTTCTACCATCAACGTCCCTTAACTAAATGACAGAACAGCACAACATTTAAAATATTTTTTTTTAAACTTGCAGCCAGAATCAAGTTAAATTAAACTTTATTTAATAAAAATATTTCATGCGACCCAATGTGCTCTCCATTAAGAACCTAAAACACAGAAAAACAAAAGTTTTCAAATTTACATTCATACAAATGTCTATCTTCAGTTGTAAAAAAAGTTGTATGATACCCATACATTATTATTTATCAATATGATCATTAAAATAGAAAGGATAAAATTTAATTAATTAGTTTACCCTGTGTAACATGAGAAATGATTTTTAAGATCAAATGAGTTTAATAAAAAAAAAAAACTTAGTTTGTGTAGTTTTTGTTGTCGTCATTATTGTTTGTTTATTGTTTTAAATGACTAACAGTTATATTGTTCTTTAGGATAATAAAGTTGCCAAGAATTAACTCCTTGTTATATTTTCATGTGAAAATGTTTTGAAACATCAGATAAAAGTATGTTATTTCAGGCCGTTTTAGATTAAAATTTGAAGAAATGTTCACGATTAGGAAACCAAACATTCAAAAATAAATAACTAGACCTCCTCAGCCCCCTTCTGCCTGGTCTCAACATGCTAATACTATGTTGAGACCTTCTGCCCGGTAAACAGGGTGGATTGCAAAACTTTGACCCATAAATACACGTCAGTGAACAACAGGCCGGTGATCAAGTTTCAAAACAAGTCAGCCAAGCTGAGAGTGCACAGATTATTATTTAGTGTGACTGTACAAGTAATTTGTGCTTGATATTTAATACATGAGGGGAATTCACAAACACTTTCATAATTGCTTTCCGTTTGATGAAGCAAGACTGGCAGACTGCACTATGAGGACACACACATGCACACTCTTATTCTGCGTGCATGTGTGTGTTGCTGGCATAAAGGCATGAATCCAGGCATCCAGTCTGCAGAAACAGACACTGATCAGCTGCAGCTCCAGTTCAGGATGAGTACACCATAAAGTTTTTCCACCGAAGCAGTTCCAGTTTCAGATCAGGGTCGGTGCTATAACTGTTTTTAAACTGGTTCCCTATAAATCATTAACAAACCAGTTTGTTTTTTGTTGAAAAAGGTGAAGGTTCAAACATGGATTTGATGAGATGTTCTCTCAGCTGCTGGATATTACCCTTATGAGGCCCACACCTCATTTGAAGATATAAACAAAGGCAACCTCTCAATCGATTATGTTCTAACGCACCCTGGATGTGTGTTAGAACATAATGATATGTGATTTTTCTAAAGTAATCATTTATATATCTTGTAGTGAACTCGGCCTCCGGTCAAACCTGCCTCTGAAGACCTTCATGGGACAGGAACTGTTATTTCATTGATTTGAATCCAGAAATACAAATTAGCTCATCCAGAGACTTTCTAATTGTATCCTGAACTAATCAATTGAAAGAACACTCTCTTTTTCATATTATCATTACTATTTTACAATGTCTTGATAATCAAAAGTGTGTTTAGTTCATACCATTTTAAATGTTGAAATGAACCACTCATTTTAAATCAACTGTGAAACAGTATTAATGATTTTTTAATCCTCATTCAAAGTAGAAATCAAGTTAAATGTCTATGTTACAAAGTAATTATGCATTTTTGATCTTCTGTCTGAAATGAGAAAGGAATGATGTCTGTCAAAAGTCGAAGACAGTCGCAAACAAGTTATTGGAATGAACTGTCGTGTTTTTAAACCTCTCAGACAGGAACAAGAGAACCTGTAGTTTTCCTCTCTTTGTCAAAACATTTCTCTGTCTGTTCCTAAACATCTCCGCTGTTTTTCTGACTTGTAATGACCCTCTGACATCACTAAAACCACACCCCTGTTGGTTCTTTCAACCAATCAGGACTTCCTAAAAGTGACCGAAAGCAGAACTCTTTAAAAGTCGACACTTCCCAGTTCAGAAAGTTCTAGTTGGGAGAAGTTCAGTTCTGGAGAAAGTTCTGAAGCTGGTTCTGATAGAGTTCGGCTGGAGTTCCTGTCGGAGCCACGACGCCTCACTGTGGCTCCACCCGGTGAATGCCCTATAACTGCTGAGGAAGTTTGTTCTGTGGAACGGATTATCTCATGACTTCTGCCGAGTCGCAGTCGACCTGAGGAGACACCGAAAGGTAGCGTGCCAGGGACCTCTTGACCGCAGCTGATTCATCCTCTGCCAAGGTAAAGAGTCGTCACGAGCTTCACTACCAGTGTACCGCGGGCGAACTGCGCTTGAAAGGAGCGTGTTGTTCTGGTCTACAGATATACATCCTCATCCATCCATATTTCCTTTAAACTCCTTCATTTCCCATCTTTAAACTTCTATCTTGCCAGTAATTAATCCAGATATCTTCAGAAATGTCTGTTGTTTTTGTTAAGTAAAACGTGCCAAGTTTTATTAATCAGAGCCAATAGTATAATCAAGTGTACAATGTTTTGATGTTAAATTTTGATTCTGTTAATAAATGACCACATTCATTTTGATGGGTCAAAGAAAATTAACGTCTCATGTCACTGATTAGACCATCTCCAACACAGTACCTCTGTCACATATCTGTCAAGTAGCTCAAAAAAGTGAGAACCCGTTATTAAAAATTGACTGTAGTGGAGCTCTTAAGCTAACTGAAGCTAACCTAGCCTTAGCATACTACAATCTTGTGTTGTATATCATTTTGACATACCAAAATTATTTTTTTTTCCCTTTCCCACAGTGATCATATTAACCTGTTTAATGTTAATTAAAGTTAAGTCCGGTGTGTACCCCACTCACTTTTGAATTCTGTGAAACCACCTTCCTTTGCCATCTTCTTCCCATATTTTTTGCATATTTTTCCCTTTAATTTCCATTCAGAAATGGTTCTTGCATCTGACTTGTTGATGGATATTGTAAAGCTGATTTGATCATTTGTTGCCTTTATTCTTTTTCTCCCGTCAGCCTGCCATGCCCATCTTCACCTGCTTCTTGTTCCCGTCACAGCTTCCCTTGTTGGTCACCGCCTTTTTATTCTGTCAATATTCAGTTTCACAATAGTGGTGCATTGTTGGCTTTCATGCCACACTCTGGTGTTTTCCATGCTCTTCGTAATTCTCCATGTGCTGCTAGTGACTCATCTCTGTGTACGTTTTCTGCTGTCTCGTCAGCTTTTTGTTTTATTAAACAAAGAAGTTTGGTTTTT
Organism: Nematolebias whitei; assembly: GCF_014905685.2. Lineage (NCBI taxonomy): Eukaryota > Metazoa > Chordata > Actinopteri > Cyprinodontiformes > Rivulidae > Nematolebias > Nematolebias whitei. The sequence goes on from NC_056512.1 coordinate 8,869,967, forward strand.
GAAACTATTCAGGTTGAGTTGCACATATTGTTTTTTCTAGTTTGTTTTTCACTTGTTTATTCATAGAATTTTACATTTTAAAACAGCAATTGGCAACAAACAACCCCACCCTGCCACCCTCCCTCTACAAACAAGTGTAAGAAAAACAAATAAATGAAGAAGTAAAAACATTTGCAGTGCTGTCAGAACATTACAACACCCTGCACCTCCAACATAGGATCCACAAATTATCAGTCATGCTGGATCTTTCTTTTAATTCAGTTGAAAAAAATTACAGGGACTCTCTAATCCAGTTTGTATAAGGAGGTGGAGCTGCATATTTCTGATTTAGCAGTAACCTACTGGCTGGAAGTGTTTTGTGTATACACATACACACATACATTATATATATAAGT
>NC_056512.1:8875361-8897297 GCF_014905685.2 Nematolebias whitei
AAACAAACCTGTGTGTGTGTGTGTGTGTGTGTGTGTGTGTGTGTGTGTGTGTGTGTGTGTGTGTGTGTGTGTGTGTGTGTGTGTGTGTAGAAGGGATTGTGAGTATTTTGGTACTGGAAAAAAAACCCGTTTGATTCATGTTAGACTTTTTTTTTTTCTCCAACAGGCTCCTCGAGTAGAATTGGAAACATGGGTGGTGCAGCAGGAGTCAGATCCTCCACCGGGGGGGTTTCCAGACCAGCCCTCCTTGCTAGAGAGTGATGTCACAGAAGCAAATGGAAGTGAGCCACCTGTGGAAAATCAGGCTGGACTGAGCAACCCAGAGAAAGCTGAGGATGAAGAGGTGCTGCAAGTTCACTTACTAGTCTCATAAACAGAACATACTGACGTATTTAAGTCAGAGAATTCAGTAAAAGTACAAAGGTTGGCTGATTAAAAAAAATTTGTTTTATCAGCTGTTACTTTTGGCCTTTGAGAACTAGAGTGTAGACAAATGTACATCAACTGATTCGATGACCACCAATCATTTTATATGAAACAAAGATTTTATCAAAGTACAGAGTAAAGAAGGATTAATCTCTAACAATAACATGGATTGCAACTCCCAACAGACATCTTTTGTTTTTACAAAATCTAGTAGTAATTTGGGACTTTCTTTTGCGAGGAATTTCTTGAGGGGATAACAGCGTTGCATGTGAAGGTTTGAAACAACTATCTTGTGTAATCAAAGCATATGTTGACGACACCCAACCATTATCGCACAAATCTCATCTCAGTATCTCTAAAATGACAATGAATCCATCCATCCATTATCTTTACCCGTTTATTTAATTTTGGGTCACGGGGGTCGCTGGTGCCCATGTCCAGCAATCACTGTGCAAGGGGCGGGGTACACCCTGGACGGGTCGCAAGTCCATCACAGGGCCACATAGAGACAAACGAGACAAACAAACATTCACTCTCTCACTCACACCTAGGGACAATTTAGAGTTACCAATCAGCCTAACATGCATGTTTTTGGTCTGTGGGAGGAAACCGGAGTACCCGGAGAAAACCCACGCTTGCACGGAGAGAACATGCAAACTCCACCCAGAAAGGCCCCTGGACTGGGGTTTGAACCAAGGACCTGCTCGCTGAGAGGCAACAGCTCTACCAGTTGCGCCACCGTGCTGCCCTGACAATGAATCATTTTTGTTTTTGCTCAGGTGGTCATTTTGAATTAGGCTGACTTCAAAGTCTATCAGCTGTGGAATGGTTACTTTCTGAGTTTCATTAAAATCCATCCAGTGATAAGTGAAATATTTTGTTTAGAGACGAACACTCAAATACACCTACACACAACAACAACAAATTTGTCCACATTCGCCTTACTCCTTTTAAAGCCTGAAACAAACTATTTAAAGTCTTTTACAACTCTCAAGGTCACCTCACAGAGATAAAAAATAAAAATCAAAAAACAGTAAATACAATAAAAATAATAAAATCAATTAACAGAATAAAATATTTCAAAGAAAAATTAAACAACAATAAATGGCAAACTGTTCATGGGAGATTTATGGTAATCACAAAGATTTATGGTTACGATAAATATGCTTTTCTAAAGTAATGAAGTTTAAGCTGAAATTTGAAGGTGGTAACAGAAACAGAATTTTTCAAGTTTTGGGGTAGATATTCCAAAGATAGGGGCCAAGTGGCTGAAAGCTCTTGAACCGGTTTGACTTAAACAGGTCTCTCTTGAAAATGAGTCCTGGTGACTCAATGCGACAAACCTGTATAAATAAAGGTTGAATGAACCCATGATGGTCAGGCCAGCAGGTGGAACGGTGAGTTGGGGGGGATCGTAAACATGCAGAAGTGAGTAAATACACGGAGGAGCAAGATTGTTAAAAGCTGTAAACAAAAGCCAACTATGTTCATCTGAAAGTCTCAGAGATTTCAGTATTATTTATGAGAATGTCTTTTTTATATGGTTAAATTGCCATGCAGGTGATGAACTTAGCGTTTCAAATGTTTCCGTTGTTGTTCAGTTCAGGGCCACAAAGATGGTAATTAATAAATATATATATACATATATACATATATACATACATACAAACATACACAGTGAACCCTCGTTTTTCACTGGGGTTGAGTTCCAAAAAGAACCCATGATAGGCGAAATCCGTGAAGTAGTAACCTTTATTTTTTTTTTACAATTATTACACAATGAAATACTCCATAAAACATTCAAACCAAAGAACAAAACCTTTTTACAGGCCCAAGCATTTGTTTAACAAATAAAAGTACTGTATAAACATTTTTTTTGTTACAAATAACTACTGTACTGGAGAGACTGTTTAGCCAATCAGAATGCAGAACACAATGCACGATGCAAATCTGTGAAGCAGCGAGACTGTGAAAGGTGTAGTGAGATAGGTCGTTTAGCTTCGGAGCTCCACTACACGTTATAATATCTGGACTAGTTCAAGTACCTGATATTATACTTAATTTAAACGGGTTCTCTCTTTTTCAAGCTACTTGACAGATATGTGACAGAGATACTGTGTGGGAGATGGTTTAATCAGTGACGTGAGACGTTAATTTTCTTTGACCCATCAAAATGAATGCGGTCATTTATTAACAGAATCAAAGTTTAACATCAAACATTGTACACGTGATTATTCTGATTGTACGCGATAACACAGCTTAATTAATACAACAGACATTTATGAAAATATCTGGATGATTTACTGGCAAGATAGAAGAGTTTTAAAGATGGGAAATGAGGGAGTTTAAATGGAGAGAAAAGATGTGTGAGGGAAAATGTGTTGACGAAGAACGGCACCCTCCTCTCGAACCCAGCTCAACCCACGGTACACTTCGCAGTTGAAGATCGACTTTTTACCTTTCTGAAGATATGTCAGTTCCGGCGTAAAGTTCCACTTCAAGCCACCTTTCAGCGTCTCCGTAAGGATAGCAGAGAACCGTCCGGAGTAGTGACGGTAATTCGTTCAACACCACGCTCACCTCTCGGGTGGGCTCGCATGAGCTGTGAGCCCGTCAGAGGTTCCACTCAGATGTGGAAGATTCCATAATCCCCACGAGACTCGGAAGAACTTCGGATCATGTCTGGAACTTCCTGTTCTCTCCAGCAACTTTTCTGTTCGGTTCTGCTCTCCGAACTGAACTGCTCTCTTTGGAACTAGTAAGTGTCGACATTTAAAGAGTTCTGTTTCCGGTTCATTTGGGAAGTCCTGATTGGCTGAAAGAGCCAATCAGGGGTGTGGTTTTAGTGACGTAAGAGGTCACTAGAAGTCAGAAAAACAGTTCGATGTTTTGGAACAGACAGAAAAATGTTTTTGAAACAGACAGAGAAATGTTTAGGCGAGATGGGAGGAAACAGGTGCCAGCTTCTCTATTTACGTCTGAGAGGATTTAAAAACATGACAGTTCGTTCCAACAAACTTGTTTGCGTTTGTCTCCGACTTTTGACCGACATCACAACCTGCTCATTTCAGACAGAAGATCAAGAAAATGAATAATTACTCTGTAACAGACATTGACTAGATTTCTACTTTGAATGAGGATTAAAAATCATTAATACTGTTTCACAGTTGATTTAAAATAAGTAGTTCACTTCAACAGTTAAAAATGATTTGAACTAAACACACTTTTGATTATCAAGATATTGTAAAATAGTAATGATAATAAAAAAGAGAGTGTTCTTTCAATTGATCAGTGCAGGACACTTAGAAAGTCTCTGGATGAACTTAATTTTGTGTTTCTGGACTCAAATCAATGAAATAACAGTTCTTGTCCCAGGAAGGCCCTCAGGGCCAGATTTTGACCTGAGGCTTAGTTCACTACAAAGGTGAACCGCGTTATAGCGAGGGTTCACTGTATAATTAAATCTATTATTACGTGTCACTATTTTATGTAATGTGGATTTGGGTGAAAGTTGGTTTTGACTGTTACCAAAACTGAGCTAAAATCACGTGAGGTAATGAGTCAGAAACAGATGAGTCACCAGGGAAAATGAATCAGCTCACAGAGTTAGGCTGAAACCTTGTTCAGTCAACAGGCCCCACTGAAAGAAATACACCTTTTAATCAACAAAGTCAGTCATTTACTGTGGTTTTCTAACACTATTTTGCTTATCAGCTTTGTTTCTTACTTTTATTTTAAAGAACACAATGAACTCTAGGATCTAAAGTTGTAAACTGTATCGGACTAAAAAGAAAAATGTTTGGACTGGACTCACAACTGCGCATTAAAGTATGGAAAGTTTAAAAGGGCCTGTGGTTTTCGATGCCTTTATTACCTGCTGCCAAAGGTGAAATAGTGGTAATGCTTTTTCTCATGTCTGTGTATGTTTGTTGAATTGCTTTTCATGTTGCTGATACACTTCTTGAAACATTAGACAGCTCTTTGGTGAATTGCTTCCTTATCGTGGTGGAGGAGTTTGTATGTCTGAATGATCCTAGGAGCTATGCTGTCAGGGGTAATCATTCCTGGTAAGGTCTTCCAAGACAGATTGGTCCTATGTGACAGATGAGAAAAAAAGTGACTTTGAATACTTGCATGGACAGAGAAGAAAGAGCTCAGTGTCCCTCACCTGGACATGGGTTACAGGAGCCTCACCCTGCATGGAGCCAGGCAAGTTCCTGGTGACTGGGCTTCTATACCATCTAGCTCGATCAGGCTCAGTCTGAATGATTTACATGGGTTTGCCTTCCACTGGGACCACCACCAGCAGAAGGGGCCATACATGTTGGGTACACAGTGCCATGGATTGTAGCTGAAGGCAGGGGCCTTGGTGCTCTGACCCTGGCTTACTAAAGCTGGCTCTTGTGGCACAAAATGTAAAACTCTCTGGTGGGAAAGAAGCCAAAGCATATGCACAAGGTTGGGAGGTACTGACTTGTCCAGGTCAGCTCAATGCAAGACATGAGCTCTGAAACCAACCTCCTTGAGAGGGGCTGGATCTTAATCCACTCTGGATTTGCTCAAGGTGAGAGGCACTAGGGTGGTCTGAGTCTAGTTATAGCCCCCTGGCTTGGTGCCTGTACATTAAGATTTTTCCCCAGTAGATGAGAGGGTAGCTTCCCTATGCCTTCGGGTGGGGGCATGGGTTTTGTCTGTAGTTGGGGCCTAAGTGCAGAGCAGCAGTTTAGAGTACTCAGCCTTCTTGGAGTTTTTAGTGGAGGTGCTGGAAGGTGCTCCATCTGAGACTCCTTTATTCTGCTGGGGGAATAATGCCTATGTTGGTAGGTAGCAACAGTGTGACCCGGAGGTCCAGTGTGACCTGGAACCCTCTTTAAAAATGGGGAACTAGAGGGTATGTTTCAGTTATAAAGGCATCACCCTTCTAAGCCTCACTGGTAAGGTTTATTCAGGGGTGCTAGTGAAGAGAGTGATTGATGGTCAAATCTTAGACTCAGGCGAAGCAATGTGATTTCTGTCCTGGACGTAGAACACTACAAACTCTTTATCCTCACTGGGGTCCTCAAAGGGGTATGGGTGTTCATCCACTGTGGACTTGGAGAAGGCACGCCACCGTTTTCATCGAGGTACACAGTAGGGGTGCTTCTTAAGTATGGGTTTGGAGATCCACTGCTACAGGTCATTCAGTCTCTATAAAAACAGGGTCAGAGTTTGATTCCTGTTGCTGGCAGTAAGTCAGTCAGACCCATTTGAAGTGGGAGTTACACTCAGTCAGAGCTGACTTTCTGTCACAGACTTTGTTCATAACTTTTATGGAAAGAATTTCTCTATGCAGCCAGGGGAAAGAGGGAGTCTGATTCAGTGGCCTCAGGATTTGGTCATTTATTTGTGGATAGTGTGGTCCTGTTGGCATCATTGTACCATGATCTCCAGATCTCACTGGAGCAGTTTGCAGTTGAGTATGAAGCGACTAGAAGGAGGATCAATACATCCAAATCTGATGGCATGATCCTGAACAAGAAAAGGGTGGATTACACCCATTACACATTACATCCCAGGGAAGACCAAGGACACGGTGCGGAGACTTAGTCTCTCAGCTAGCCAGGGAAAGCTGTGGGGTCCTCCCAGAAGAGCTGGAAGAGGTGGCTGTGGAAAGAGGTGTATGGGCCGCCCTGCTCAAGCTGCTGCCATGAGACCCAACTCGAGAACAAGAGGAAGATAATGGATAGATGGATGTATGGATGGACCACTGGACAGATTTTAATAACACTCTTTGAAATTAGTAATTGGATGTACCTCCATCTAAAACTTATTGATTTTTGGAGCTAATTCAGAACAAGTTATCTGCCACAACTAACTTAAAAAAACACACACAAAAATGACAAAAAGAATTTGACAGACAAGCTAAAATTTATTGTGGTGGTTAGCTGAGAGTCCCGAAAACATAATGCAGGAATGCATCTACAGTTTTACCAGAGTTTATGGTAAAACATGCCTAGCATGCATGTTTTTGGTCAGTGGGAAGAAATCAAAGTATCTGGGGAAAAGAAAAAAAAACTTGTGCATGAGGAGAACATGCAAACTCAACACAGAAAGCTATGCTAAAGGTGGGAGATGAGCCTGTAACATCCCTCTTGTAAGACAAAAAATCTAACAACTGCTCCATGGTACTACCTTTAAGGTAACCAGTTGGTGTATATGAATAGATATAACCTGTCGTTTTTATTGCGCCAAGAAAACAAAAGCAATAATATTTTTGCCTGTACGTGTATGCATGCATGTGCTTATTTGTATGTACCACTGGCAAAAATCTCATGAATCCATCCATCCACCCATTATCTTTTACCCGCTTCTTCCATTTTTGGGTCACTGGGTTGTCGGTGCCCATGTCCAACAATCATTGTGCGAGGAGCGGGGGACACCCTGGACAGGTTGTAAGTCCATCACAGGGCCACATGGAGACAAACAAGCATTCACTCTCTCTCACTCACACCTAGAGACAATTTTAGAGTGGCCAATCAGCCTAACATGCATGGTTTTGGTCTGTGGGAGGAAACCGGAGTACCCGGAGAAAACCCACGCATGCACAGAGAGAACGTGCAAACTCCACCCAGAAATCAGAATCAGTTTATTATTGCCATGTCAATGAACGAGGTTCGCAAACTAGGAATTTGCTTCGACATAAGGTGCAAATAGTAATAAAGTAAAATAAAGTAAAAATGAGAACATTACATAAGACATAAGACCTGTGTACACCCACAAATAAAGTAAAATTAAAAACATAACATAACCATATGTACACCCATACAATAGAAAACAATAAAAAAGCTTAGAAAACAGTACAGATGGAGTATTCAATTATAATACAGATGTAATGTGACCAAAGCAGAAATTATGAGGTAGCATTATGAGTGTTCAGGAGTCCAACAGCAGAGGGGAAGAAACTGTCCTTATGGCGGGAGGTTCTGGTCCGAATGGACCGAAGCCTCCAGCCTGAGGGGAGTGGTTCAAACAGTCCGTGTGCAGGGTGAGCAGGGTCAGCTGTGATCCGACCTGCTCGCCTCACAGTCCTGGAGACGTACAGGTCGTGGAGGGATGGAAGGCTGCAGCCGATCACCTTCTCAGCTGAGCGCACAACGCGCTGCAGTCTGAGTCTGTCCCTGGCAGTGGCCCCGGCGTACCACACCGTGATGGAGGAGCTGAGGATGGACTCGATGATGGCTGTGTAGAACTGCACCATCAGCTTGGCCGGCAGCTTGGCCTTCTTCAGCTGTCGCAGGAAGTACAGTCTCTGCTGGGCCTTCTTGATGAGGGAGCTGATGGTCAGCTCCCACTTGAGGTCCTGGGTGATGGTGGTGCCGAGGAACCGATAAGAATTTGCAGTGGTGATGGGGGTATCATTACAGGTGAGGGGGGGGCAGAGGGGCTGTGGCTTTCCTGAAATCCACAATCATCTCCACTGTCTTCTGGGCATTGAGTTCCAGGTTGTTGCTGCTGCACCAGGTCACCAGCCGGTCTACCTCCCTCCTGTATGCAGACTCATCACCGTCCGAGATGAGCCCGATGAGGGTGGTGTCATCTGCAAACTTAATAAGTTTCACAGAGTCATGGCTGGAGGTGCAGCAGTTGGTGTACAGGGAGAAAAGCAGGGGGGAAAGCACACAGCCCTGTGGAGATCCTGTGCTTATAGTCCGAGTGTCCGAGACAGCTCTCCCCAGCCGCACGCACTGTCAGGAAGTCTGTGATCCACCTGCAGGTGGAGTCAGGTACATGGAGCAGGGAGAGCTTGTCTTGGAGCAGAGCAGGGAGGATGGTGTTAAATGCGGAGCTGAAGTCCACGAACAGGACCCTGGCGTAGGTTCCTGGGGAGTCCAGGTGCTGCAGGATGAAGTGAAGAGCCAGGTTTATTGTGTCATCTACAGACCTGTTGGCCCTGTAGGCAAACTGCAGGGGGTCCAGGAGGGGGTTGGTGATGGACTTGAGGTGAGACGAAACCAAGCATTCAAAGGTTTTCATGACTACAGACGTGAGAGCTACAGGTCTGTAGTCATTTGGTCCTGTGACACGTGGCTTCTTGGGGACAGGGACGATGATGGAGGACTTGAAACAGGCTGGGACGTGGCATGACTCCAGAGAAGAGTTGAAGATCCCTGTGAAGACCGGAGCCAACTCTCCAGCACAATGTCTCAGCGTGGAGGGTGACACAAGGTCTGGGCCTGCAGCCTTATGTGTATTCAGCCTTTTAAAAAGCCTCCTTACTTCATCCTCTTGTACAGAGATAGCAGGGGGTTGTCGGGGGCAGTCCCAAGTGGTTAAACCAGTTGAGCTGGGGTCGGTGTGGAGGATGGAGGAATGTGAGTCCATGACTTCAAAGCATGAATAGAAGTCATTCAGATCGTTTGCCAGTTTGAGATTGTCTGTAGAATGAGGTGCTCTGGGCTTGTAATTAGTTATCTCTTTCAGCCCCCTCCAGACAGAGGCAGAGTTGTTTGCAGAGAACTGTTGTTGCAGCCGTGTGTTGTACCTGGATTTAGCCTTCGACACCTCCCTGCTAAATCCATACTTCGCACGTCTGTAGTTGTCTCTGTCCCCCTCTCTGAAAGCAGCCTCCTTCTGCTGACGAAGCTGTCTTAGTTTGGATGTGAACCAGGGTTTATCATTATTGAAAATGACTCTGGAGCGTGATGGGATGATGCTGACCTCACAGAAATGTATATATGACGTCACAGTGTTTGTGTATTCGTCTAGACTGTCTGTAGAAGCCCTGAACAGGTCCCAGTCTGTGGTGTCCAAACACGTGTGTAGCTCCTCCACAGCTTCACTGGTCCACTTTTTGGATGTCCTCACCACAGGTTTTGAGAGCTTCAGTCTCTGTCTGTATGCAGGTATGAGGCGAATCATCTCATGATCTGAGAGACCCAGGGCAGCACGAGGCACAGCACGATAAGCACCGCTCACTGTGGTGTAACAGTGATCCAGCGTGTTTCCTTCTCTTGTCGGGCATTTAATAAACTGTTTATATTTAGGTAGTTCATGCCTGAGGTTTGCTTTGTTAAAATCTCCAAGGATGATAACAAGGGAGTCCGGAAAAGTTCGCTCTACGCTCGTAATCTGGTCCGCGAGCGCGCGCTCAGCCTCGTGCACGTCCGCGCACGGTGGGATGTAAACAGCGGCCAGAATGAATGAAGTGAACTCACGTGGAGAGTAGAACGGTTTGCAGTTTATGAAGAGATATTCCAGAGAAGGAGAGCAGTGCTGGGAGATCACTGTCACGTCGGAGCACCAGGCGTTGTTGATAAAGAAACAGACTCCTCCGCCTTTCTTCTTTCCTCCGGAAAGTTCCCGCTGTCTTGTCAGCGCGGAGGAGCTGGAAACCCTCCAGATGGAGCGCGGAGTCCGGGGTCTGCTCCTTGAGCCATGTCTCCGTGAAGCACAGCACACAGGAGGAGGAAAAAATCGCTGTTCCTTCTCATCAGCAGCGCTATCTCGTCCATTTTATTGTAGAGGGAACGGATGTTGGAGAGAAATATCCCAGGTAAAGGCGTGCGTGTACCGCGCCTCCGGAGACGCACGAGCACTCCAGCTCTTCTGCCCCTCCTGCGAAGTCTCACTCTTTTGGCCAAAAAGTGCACAAGTTCTGCAGCAGGCACTAAAAAACTGGAGTAATGTCCTCATGGGTTGTAATTCTGATGTTTAGTAGCTCCTCGCGAGTGTAGGAGCATGCAGACACATGATTAAAGCACAAAAACAGAGTGCACCAGAATGCCAGGGCGACCGTACATGGCGCCATCTTGGATCATCAGGATGGAGAAAAGGGCAAAAGTTTTCATCCAGGATAGGCTAATGGCTAGCCAAATAAATGTTCATATTAGAAATATTTTCTATCTTTAAAAAAAAACAAACACACAACAACAAAAAACCATACCTATGTGACAACACTACATCAGCTTACATTAAATTTTCTAGATTTTTACACAACACTATCGTTTGTGGCCGTTTCATCAGTTGAACTATTGAAGGAGGGCGCATATCCACGATCAGGTGCAATAGCAAATCCAGAGGGTGGCCAATGGTAGCCTTGGCCACCACAGATTAATCTTCAGTCACCCTAATCATTTGAGGAAACTAAATATTAAGCAGTATAAAAATTAGAAAGCATAGTTTCCTCAAATGATAGAGGTGGTCAGATTACATACATGTATTGTGGTGGCCAACTTGGATTTAAAGAGGGAACCCAAAATGCATATATGGCAGCAGCAATTTTGATTTTGACAAGGCAACTCAATTTTCAAAGGGAACCTTTTTTACACCTAGATGTAGCAACTAACCAAAATGGAAGTCAGTATCTCATTTAATTTTTGAGTTATCATGCTTAAAACAAACCCAGCCACTAGGGAGCACAAGTCAGTGTGTCTCTTGTACGGTCCAAAGCCCAGATAAAATGGTGAAGGTAGTGTCAGGAAGGGTATCCAATGTAAAACACTTTTGCCAAAACGAATATGAGAGTTCAACATTTTTCAGTCAGGTCATCTGGACATTATCTTTTTTTGTGCTGAAACGTTTCGCCTTCGATCCGGAAGGCTTCATCAGTCAAGGAAACACACAACAAAACTGATTCTTCCCCCAACAGCTTATGCCAAAGTGGAACAAACCAGTTCTGCTTGTGATAAGATGGTCTATGAGAGTTCTGTCTCCTCCCTTCAGTCTCTTTATGAGAGTTCAAAGCAACAGCATACTGAATCAGTTGAGGCCCAGGTTAACAACAAAGTCACTAGTGCTGTTGGCAAACCGACAGAAATTGTGCTACTAATAGTTGAAGACCACGAGGAGGGAATTGTGTCAGGAGACAGAGGGAGAAGAAAAAAGTCAAGAATGTAGGACTGAGGGTTGCAACTCTAAATGTGGGGACAATGACAGGCAAAGGTAGCGAGCTGGCTGACATGATGCAGAGAAGGAAGGTAGATGTTTTATGAGTCCAAGAGACCAAATGGAAGGGCAGCAAGCCTGGCAGCATTGTAGCAGGGTTTAAACTGTTTTACCATAGTGTGGATGGAAAGAGAAATGAGTAGGGGTGGTACTGAAGGAGAAGTTGGCAAATAATGTAGTAGAGGTGAAAACAGTGTCAGATAGGGTGATGTGTTTGTGACAGAGGATAAAGAGAAATTTTTGAAGGGTCTGGATGAAGTGATACAGAGTGTTCTCAGAGAGGAGAGAGTAGTGATTGGAGCAGACCTGAATGGACATGTTGAAGAAAACAGAGGGGATGACGACAGCTTGGTGGTTAGCACTGCTGCCCCACAGCAAGAAGGTCCTGGGTTCAATCCCCAGTTGGACCTGCGGTCTTTCTGTGTGGAGTTTGCATGTTCTTCTCGTGCTTGCGTGGGTTTTCTCTAAGTACTCCTGTTTCCTTCCACAGACCAAAAATATGCATGTTAGGCTATCTTCAGAACCAGGCCTCCCTTACAAAGTATATCTGTGATTTCAAGGGGATTTACCTAGTTAAATAAAAGGTTAATAAGTGATGGGTAGGTTTAGTGTCAAGGAAAGCAACCAGGAAGGATTGATGGTGGTGGATTCTGCCCAGAGAATGGAAATGGCTGTAGTCAACACCTATTAAGAACATAGAGTGACCTATAAGAGGGGAGGTAGGAGTATTCAGTTCGACTACATTCTGTGTAGAAGAGGAAACCTGAGAGATTGGAGACTGTAAGGTTGTGGCAGGGGAGAGCATGGCCAGACAGCATCAGATGGTTGTGTGTCAACTGACTGTTGTTATGAAGAAGCAAAAAAAAAAAAAAAAAAAAGAGTAAAATCAGAGAAGAAGACCAAATGCTGGAAAATGAAGAAGGAAGAATGTTGTGAGAAATTCAGAGAGGAGCTGTTAAAGGCTCTGGGTGGTTAAAAACAAGCTTCCAAATGACTGAGCTACTATAGCAACAGTAATTAGAGAGACAGGTAGGAAGGTACTTGGTGTGTCATCTGGACAGAGAATGGATGATAAGGAAACCTGGTGGTGGAATAGTGAAGTGCAGGAAGCTATTCAAATAAAGTTAGCCAAGATGAAATATGACAATGAGAGACTGAAGAGAGGAGACAGGAATATAAGGAGAGGAAATTTAAAGCAAATAAGGAGGAAGCTAAGGCAAAGCAGGTGTATGATGAGTTTTATGGGAGGCTGGACACTAAAGAGGGTGAGAAGGACTTGTACTCGTTGGCGAAACAGAGGGATCAGGCTGGAAAGGATGTGCAGCAAGTTCGGCTTGTTAACATAGAAATTGTAATGTTCTAACAAGTGAGGAGAGTGTGATGGGAAGATGGAAGGTGTACTTTGAGGAGCTAATGAATGAAGAGAATGAAAGATAAAGAATAGTAGAAGTCAAACAGTGGACAAGGAAGTGGAAAAGAAAAGTGAGAGTGAAGCTTGAAAAACTCTGAAAATAATTAAGGCAGAAGGCAGTAGGACCTGATGACGCCAGTGGAGGTTTGGAAGTGTCTTTGAGAGATGGCAGTGAGGGTTTTGACTCAAATATTCAATGGCATATTTGAGGGTGAGAAAATGCCTGAAGAATGGAAAAGAAGTGTGCTGATGGCCAATTTAAGAACAAGGGTGATGTACAGAGTTGAAGCAACTACAGAGAAATTAAGTTGATGAGCCACACGATGAAGATCTGGGAGAGCGTTGTGGAAGCTAGACAAGAGGTGACTATGTGTGAGCAGCATGATGGTTTCATTCCAAGAAAGAACACCACATACGCCATCTTTGCTTTGAGGATGCTGATGGAGAAGTACAGAGAGGGTCAGAAAGAAGTTCATTGTGTCTTTTTAGATTTAGAAAAAGCATATTGTCATATGCTTTTGGATGCGGAGGGGTTGCATTTGGATAAATGGACTGTACTTATATAGTGCTTTTCTATCTTATCGAGATAATCAAAGTGCTTTACATTACAATCTGTGTCCTCATTTACCCATTCATACAGCAATCTATTAGAACTCTACAAAGTTAATTGAACAAATCATTCTAAAGAGACTAATCAGTGCTTTATCACATTCATACACAGATGGGACACCCATCAGAGGCAACGAGGGGTCCAGTATCTTGCCCAGGGACACTTCAACATGTGACTGCTGGTGGATTTGAACCCCCAACTCTTGCATTGGAGGACGACTGCTCTAACCACTCAGCCACAGCCGCCTGAGTGCCAAGGGAGGTGGTGTGGAATTGCATAAGATCTGGAGTGGCAGAGAAGTATGTTAGACTGGTACAGGACATGTATGAGGACAGCAGGACAGTGGTGAGATGTGCTGTTCGAGTGACAGAAAGCTTCAAGTTGGAGGTGGGAGTGCATCAAGGAAAGACTCTGAGCCCCTTCTTGTTTGCTCTGGTGATGGATTGACTAACAGATGAGCTCAGGCAGGAATCCCCGTGAACTGCGATGTTTGCAGATGACATTGTGATCTGTGGTGAGAACAGGGAATGGGTGGAGGTATGCACTTGAAAGAAGAGGAATGAAAGTCAGTGACAGCGTGTGAATGAGAGGGAGGCCGGTGGAACAGTAAGGCTACAAGAAGCAAAGGTCCCAAAGGTGCAGGACTTCAAGGACTTGGGGTGCACTGTCCAAGAAACTGTGGAGTGTGGTAAAAAGGTGAAAAAGAGAGTCCAGGTACGATGGAGTGGAAGGAAAAAAATTGCAGGAGTGATTTGAGACAAAAGGGTGTCAGCAAAGGTCAAAGGAAAAAGTTTATAAGACAATTGTGAGACAAGCTATATTTTGTGGTCTGGAGACAGAGACAAGGACAAAAAAAAGGAGAAAGAACTGGAAGTGGCAAAAATTAAGATGTTGAGGTTCTCCTTAGGAGTGACAAGGATGGATAAGATTAGGAATGAGATCATCAGAGGTACAGCACAGGTTGAACAACTGGGAGATAAAGTTAGAGAGGCCAGACAGATGATATGGACATGTCCAGAGGACGGACAGTGGGTATATTGGTAGAAGGATGCTAGAGATACAGCTGCCAGGAAAAAGACAAAGAGGAGATATATACATGCAGTTAGAGAGGACATGTAGGAAGTTGGAGTGAGGACAGAGGATGCAGAGGACAGAGTGAGCTGGAGGAGGATAAAACGCTGTGGCGACCCTTGAAGAGCAAAACATTTCATGTAAAATCTCAATTTTTAGCAGAACTATTACAAATTGTAGTTGTTTTTAAAAGCTATTTATTAAACCTAACCAGGAACTGTGTATGTGATTTGCTTTTGGTCAAAAAGCTTGTGAAGAAGACAAATATGACATGTAACACTGTTTTAATTTACTGTCCCTATTTAAAAACTAGTTACATTAATGTTCTTTGTTATGATGCAATCACCCGCCACTTTTTATGCCAAATGGTTGAACTTAGATCATCTTATGATGAGAATTGATGTTGTAGTCGTTTTGGTTAAATTTTATATATAGTGTCATCTGTGATCTTACGTAATTTTGAGATAACAGAGTGCAAGAACCGTCAACTCTTGGAGTGTGTGTTGAGGATGATTCACAGCTACTACCACATCAGCTTCAGGCTCAATGTCTGTTTGACTGAGTTAGACATTTTTGTATTGGCTTATGTCAATTAGCTGCAATAACCATTTTGATTTGTGATGACTCCAAAAGTTAATCAGTTGACGTAGATTCAATGATTACTTTCTGAGAGTTTATTAAAACCTGTCAAGTGTTTCTTAATATATTTTGCTGACAGACAAACAGGGTTGACACCAACAAGGCATGAAAAAGTTTTAAGCAAAGGTTGTGCAATGTGTAGCACTCAGAGTATGTTTCAAAGTACTCTTGTTTACTACCTGACCAATTTTGAGTGAACAGTGATAGGCAATTATCAATCTCTAGCTAATGCAAGTTTGAATTCAAACAATCCAGAGGCATTTTTAATAAAATGAAAATTCCAATGCAAACACAGTGTAACAACAAGAACTTTAAAATATCTGTTTGTCTTACCGGGACTTAGTGCTGGCTTTTCAGGGAGTTCGGCAGTGTCCGGTAGACTTCGGCTCCTCTCGGGTTTCAGCTGTCTGACTGCTTCTGTTGTGGTTAAAGTTAGAAAGCTGAGGCTTTTTAAAGCTGCAGCCTGTGCTGACGCTGACAGCTCCTCCCAGAGGGCAGGACTCGTCATGTGGCAATAAGTTACATCAGGTTTTAGTCCAGTTAGCTGTCAGGAGGGAAGGGGCTGTGTGTTTTTGAAATTCTAAAAATAAAAACGGATAAACAAACTAAGCTTTTCCGCACAGGGCAACAACAAAAATATGATTTACATGTGACGTAATTCTTAATTGTTGTGTTTCAGTGTTTTGGGGTCATTATTGCTGGTTTAAATAAAGTTGATTTTACTATATAAAAGCAAAAACCAATATAAAAACAATAAAAAATACTTCAAACTAAATCCATTTTACACACTTTCACAAAAATGTACTATTACCTTTATTGAGTAAAGGCTGTCCCCAGTTGCTTTTCGTACTAAGTTAATTACTTTTGAGGCAATTAATTAATTAATTAATTAATTAATTAATTAATTAATTAATCCTTTCTGGAATACATCAGCTGGTATTTTTAATAAAATTTTAGCTATTTTTCTCCATATGATTTAAGAGACTTAATTTGTATTAAATCATTGCTATCTGAGAACCATTTGGTTTTAACAAAGTTTTAAATATGTATTATTTATTGTTGTTGTTTTTTTAAATCATTTTTTCTATTTAGTTTTCATTTATTATATGTTTTTAGATGGTCTATTGTTGTCTGTACCTCATCTGCGGTTCTTTGTATACTAGAGGTCTCCCTTGTAAATGAGTCCTCGTGGCTCATTGAGACTAACCTGTGAAAATAAAGGTTGAATTGTTGAATTGAAAAATGTAAAATTCATTAAGAATTTTACATTCAAACAACCAAGATTGGTGGAACTAGTTGGTGTAAACCAGTGAAGTAAATCGAACAGGAGTGTAGAGCGTTGCTTCAACTGTGTGTTTAGGCTCATTTTCCTGCTGGAAGGTCAATCTTCATCCCAGACCAAGAAACCAACAAGTTTTAAAATCTTTTCGGTTCCTCCATTTTTGTTCCAACTTGGATGTGAGCGCTGAATATTTATCTGCTTCAAATAAATGAGAGATTAGGTACCTCAACCAAATCACCAGTTCATCACTTTCCCTTTTTATTGTCCCCTGTCACAGAGCGAAAAGGGCAAAACTGTTGGAAACTGAGGTGTAAGGAAGGCAGCAGTGAACATCTGTAAACATGTTCAGACACAGAATTGTACAAATTATTATCTTCATTTAGATGCAGAATAACATCTTGCCTATTAGTTACAGGACAATACGTCAATGAGGATTTCTTCCTGTTTATATGGAATATTTGTTCTCTGCAGAAGAAACAAACATCTCAGACAGCACTGGTGAGACTTCATGCAACAGAATATAACATTTAAATAAGATGGGATTTTGCCAAAATAAAAATTTAACATTATAAACAACATTCTGTGGTCCAATAATTCTCAGTCGGGTCATCTGGACAGTTTCCTTTTTACAGACGTTTCGCCCTCTATCCGGAGGGCTTCATCAGTCAGAGGAGTTCCAGTAAACTGTTTTCTCACCAAGCAGTAAACTCCTTAAGTGGACCAAGCAGTTTGCTGGAGCTAAGATGGTTTCTGGAACTCCTCTGACTGATGACGCCCTTCGGATAGAGGGCGAAACGTCTCTATAAAAAAGAAACTAGAATTGCGTTCTAGAATTGCGCCGCTCAAGGTGGCTGCATGTTGGAGCAGCTCTGTTACATTCATTTTGAGATTTTGCTTTTGGAAACTTTAATTCCTCTTTTTCTGGATGTAAATCACATTTTTTGGATGGTTGTTTCCTCTGGTATCAGATGCTGTGCAGATGGAAGGATTTTTACTGAAACTTTTTTATTTTTGGACATTTGTTATGATGCATAACTATGGCAACAAGGCTGTTTTCTACAACCAACAGCAGCTGATTAACATCTCAAAAGCTCAAATAATATCTCAACTACAGCCCCAAATCTCAAGTGAGTTGAAAAGGATGTTCTGTGGACGCATTCTCATCTACCTGCCAGCTGTGCTCGAGTGCCTGACCACTGAGATCCTGGAACTAGCATGAAACACGGCTCGTGACAGCGGAAGGACAGGATCGTCCCTCGGCACCTACAGTTGGCTGTCCGCAGTGACGAGGAGCTCGACAGACTGCTGGGAGGAGTGGCCATCGCTCTGGGAGGAGTTTTGCCCGGCATTTGGGCGGTCCTACAGCCCGAGAGGAACCGAGATGCCAGCCGAGTCTGGGTGGACGGATCAGATGGCATCTGCAGCCAGATTCTTAGGATCCACTGTGAGATGGACCTTTACAAGAGATCCTTCCTGTCTACAGCCATCAGTATCTATAACATCTCTTAATGAAATGAGGATAATGAGTTACAACAACAAATAATTTCCCTCTGGGATTAATAAAGTATTTTTGAATTGAATTGAATTGAATTTAAACTGTCCAGATGACCCGACTGAGAATTATTGGATTTGGTACCTGGATGATTGAGCAGGAACTTTGTTGCCTTGAACCACTTTGGCTGTGGCTGCCTGCCTGGGAGGAGTCGACAAGGGACAGGACGGCCCCCAGAAACTGTCTTAGCTCCAACAAACTGCTTGGTCCACTTAAGGAGTTTACTGCTTGGTGGGGAAACAGTTTACTGGAACTCCTTTGAATGATGAAGCCCTCCGGATAGAGGGCAAAACATCTCTATAAAAAAGAAACTGTCCAGATGACCTGACTGAGAATTACTGGATTTGGTACCTGATGATTGAGCATGAATTTTGTTGCCAACATTCTGTGGTGATTATGGGCATTTTTCACTAACTCGTCTTGCAGCTCCTTAGGAACAGGGCAGTGCCAATCACCTTTAGATGTCTCCTGTCTGCTGATGAGGATCCTGCAGTACTTAGGGCTGCTTGGTCCAACAAGGAATTGCTAGAACATTGTTCTTTACTGGTACTTTGTCTGGCCCTTGCGTGATTTAATCCTAACGTACTAACCTTGTGTCTCCTAGTGCTCTTTGTAGCTCTGGTTCCTCTGTTCACTTTTCTTGACCCATCACCTGTCGACTCCCTGTTCTGATTCCTCTTGTTTCCCTGGGTCCTTTGCATGGAGATGCCATTGACAATCTACAAACAACAGAACCTCTGAACTTCTTGCCATTCAGTCTTAAGGTCGGTCAGAGTAGGGGTGGTCCTGAAGGAGGAGTTAGCAAAGATAGGGTAATGTGTCTGAAGGTAGTCATAGAAGTCTGATGCTAAATGTCTGTGGTGATGCTCTACAGGTTAGATATGAGGTAGAGGAGAAATATAAATTTTGGAAGGATCTTGATAAAGTTGTAGAGAGTATTCCCAGGGAGGAGAGAGTGGTGATCAGAGCAGACCTGAATGGACATGTTGGTGAAGTAAAAAGAGGGGATGAGGAAGTGATGGGTAGGTTTGGTGTCAAGGAAAGAAACCAGGAAGGACAGATGGTGGTGGGTTTTGCCAAGAGAATAGAAATGGCTGTGGTCACCACTCATTTCTGTGGGAGTTCTGCTCTGTCAGCTTCCTGACAGGAGAGTACAAACTAGCCACACCTATGGACCATCGCCTTGATGAGCTGTGTGAGTACAAAAGTCTTCAGAAGACATCCAGTCAGTGCTGGAGCATTAACTGCCTAATGGTAGTTGTGTTTCTGTCCCTTTTTGTATATTTTGACAAATGATAATTTACCTTGTATTCCTTCGGGTTTCCAGCGTTATTCTGCCACCTACCTGTTTCCTGGATTCCCGCTGTAAGAGCTTGAGCTCTTCTGTGCCTCCTCAGCTGCCTCTTCACCTTCCTACCACTTGCCTGCCTCCAACCTGGAAATCTACCCAAACATCTTCCTTCCTTACATTGGAACCACTGGATCACCTGTCTCCTCGCCTAAATTCAAGCCTTCCCGTAAGAAAAAGAAGCACTATCACTACCACTCCTCCAAATACCATATTAACTCATCTCCTTGCTCCTCAGGGTTCAAGCCCCTCCTCATACATGTTTGATGATCAGAGAGTCAGAGAGAGCGAGTCAGAGACAGCGAGTCAGAGATTCTTTATTGTTGTTCGCACCACATGTGGTACATGTGGTGGAACGAAATTATGTACACAGGGTCCCAGTTACATCCATCCATTACCTTTTACCCGCTTCTTCCATTTTGGGTCACGGGGGTCGCCGGTGCCCTTGTCCAGCAATTACTGTGCATGGGGCAGGGTACACCCTGGATGGGTCACAAGTCCATCACAGGGCCACATAGAGACAAACGAGACAAACAACCATTCACTCTCTCACTCACACCTATGGACAATTTAGTGTTACCAATCAGCATGACATGCATGTTTTTGGTCTGTGGGAGGAAACCTGAGTACCCGGAGAAATCCCTCGCATGCACGGAGAGAACATGCAAACTCCACCCAGAAAGGCCCCCGGACTGGGATTTGAACCAGGGACCTGTGTGCTGAGAGGCAGCAACTCTACCAGTTGCGCCACCATGCTTCCCGGTCCCAGTTACATCCAACAATAAAATTTAAAAGAAAAACAATGATAACATCTAAGATATGAACTAAGAAAAACATCAACTAAAAATACACTAAGCACTAATAGCATAAAAACATTACGTTGAACAGTAGCACGAACATTAGCATGAGTCTGTGTGAGCAGATGAGCATGCATGAACAGATCAACATGAAACTGATCAGCAGCAACATTGAAACAGATCAGCAACAATATTATGTGATTTTTCACAGTGATTATCCTGGTTAGAGATTATGGTTATGATATTGAGCATTTGTAAATAAACACTGTTTAACTTTATTGAGCCTTGTAGTCTGTTCTGTTCATTTCTTAATCTCTGGGTATTCTGTCAGTTGTTACAATTTCCAAAAGAGGGAGGAACATAGAGTGACCTATAAGAGTGGAGGAAGGAGTGCACAAGTAGACTTCAGTCTGTGTAGAAGAGGAAACCCGAGGGAGATTGGAGACTGTAAAGTTGTGGCAAGGGAGAACGTGGTCAGACAGCATCAGATGGTTATGTGTAGCTGTTAAAGGCTCTGGGTGGTACGAAAGTGCTTCCAGATGACTGGGCTACTACTGTACAAGAATTAGAGAGACGGATAGAAAGAAACTTAATTTGTCATCTGGACAAAGAAAAGAAGGAAATCTGGTGGTGGAATAGTGAAGTGCAAGAAGCTATTCAGAGAAAGAGCTTAGGCAAGAAGAAATATCAAGTCAAGATTCTTTATTGTCAGTCACATAACATGTGGTACATGAGGTGGAACGAAATTGTGTACACAGGGTCACAGTTACATCCAACAATAGCAAAAATATAAAGTGTAAAAAGAAACAGCAAAATATGTAGTGTTTTTTCAGTGTTAATAATATTGAGTTGATGGTTGTTGATTTTGGAGTTGTTTTAACACTTGTGGTGATCAAAAAGCTCTGTGAGTGGTGTCAGTCAAGCGAGTTAAATGTTAACACCTGTGACTGAGTTAGATTCACTGCAGGTGGAGTTAATAAATGTTTAAGTTGTGCCTGATCTTATTATTGTGCTAATTCTAATGGTGCGGGGAAGTTGTTTATTTTTAGAATAAAAATATAAATAAAAAGAAAAAAAGTTTTTTATTTTATTTTTTTATTTAACTTGCTCACTGTTTCTGGTCAACACATTTTAACTTATGATGTAATTGTAAAGAGTGTGTTGTGTGTGTTAACTTTCTGTAGCCTTGCAGGTGACTACAAGAATTTTCAGATTTGGTGACTTGTATGTTAGGCTAGTAAACACAGAATGCACTTTAACACATTAGTGAAAAAAAATAACACAATTTTAACGTTAAAAATACACTTTAATGTTTCATAAAATTGCACAATGTATGTGGAAAAAAATTAACACAGTGAAAGGGAATAACACTATTTTGAGTTCAAAGTGCACTTTAAGTAGTGTCATAAAACACCACCAAGGGTGTCAAATATTTAACATTATTAAAGAGTGAAAATATTAACACTTTTCAAAGTATACTTTTAAGAATCAGAATCAGAATAAACTTTATTGGAATTGCAACGAGGTACAACGCGAATATGTACGTACAGTCGTCCGAAAGATGGGCGGAGTGTACGAAGCTGCAACTGTAGAAAGTGCAGCCATTTTTATCCTTATCAGATAATAATCTTAGATAGGAAAAGGAGTAGAAACATGAGGGCAGATAGTGGTATTACAAAAAAAGATCTTTCACATCTTGTCTATCAGGACACGATTTGAGACATCAAAAAACTCTACCAGCAGCACAATTAAAACATGATTACATTTGCATTTGACATCAAAGTGTTGAGATTTGTCCATGAGCGTTTTTTCAGATCAGCCACAGTTTCTGAAGATGTTGTTTCAGCGGACAGTTCTGATAAGCTTGCACAGAAAGT
>NC_056512.1:8897397-8900930 GCF_014905685.2 Nematolebias whitei
TAATTTCTGCTTTGGTCACATTACATCTGTATTATAATTGAATACTCCATCTGTACTGTTTTCTAAGCTTTTTTATTGTTTTCTATTGTATGGGTGTACATATGGTTATGTTATGTTTTTAATTTTACTTTATTTGTGGGTGTACACAGGTCTTATGTCTTATGTAATGTTCTCATTTTTACTTAATTTTTACTTAATTTTTACTTAATTTTTTACTTTATTTTACTTTATTACTATTCGCACCTTATGTCGAAGCAAATTCCTAGATTGTGAACCTTGTTCATTGACATGGCGATAATAAACTGATTCTGCTTCTGATCCTCAGTGGTCTTTTACATATGCCACAGCTGAACAATTGATCATTGTTAAAAAGAACATGGCTACAAATTATTTTTTTTTCACTTTTGTGTTTTCAGGTGCAGTATTTGGTGAAGTTACTCCTCTGTTGTGAAGAATAGTGATCTAATTCTGCAATAGAAATATTCACAGAGTGCAGCTGCAACATTGATACAATAATCCAAACTAACTCAACAAGAAAACGTTTAGAATTTCTTTTATTTTTTTTTATTTAAAAATCACAACATCCAACTCTGTAATTGTATTTTATTTGCATACTGAACTGTCATCCAGTCCAACACCCAGTACAACTTCTAAGGACTTTACAACTTGCATAAGGACAGAACAAGCTTAGACACACCAGAGTGGGAGAAAAGTGTTCTGTCAGAGCTCTTTGAAATCTGAAATACCAAAGACTGCTAGAAGTAGCAAATACTTCACAGAAAGTCTTATTCAGATAGCTGTCCTATTGAGCTCCTGTGACCCACCCAGGGTGGGTCCTGGCATGACATGATCCTGGATTCAACCTCAGCACTGACCCAAATCCCGTTTCACAACTTTCACAACCACCTGGAAGAGGGTCACAGCCGGTACCCCAAGAGTGTGGACCTAGAGCAGTTCCTTACTGTGAGGAGGCCGTTGGGCTGGGCTTCCACCCTCGACAAACTGCAGGTCAGAGAACAGGTCAAACTGTGTCAATGTGCAAAGACATAGAGACAAGAAATTCTTATCTCTTTAGATTTAAACATGCAGCTTTGAAACAAAGGTATGTTTTATGTTTAACAACTGTATAAGAAGTTTCTTAAACTTTTCAGGGAAAATGTAAAGTTAAATTACAAAAGAAAGAACATTGTTTTATGCTGGTTTGCTTGTTTTAGACCTGTTTTGGACCTGTGTTTTTTTTATTTTTTATTTGTGCCTTCAGATGACTTTAGATGTGAAATGAAACTGCCTAAATAAAATTGAACTGTACTTATACAGTGCCTTTCTATCATATTGAGATACTCAAGGCGCTTTACACTACAATCTGTGCCTCATTTACCCATTCATACAGCACTCTACTAGATTTCTACAAAGCTAATTGAACAAATCATTCTAATGAGACTAATCAGAGCTTTATCACATTCATACACCAATGGGACACACATCAGAGGCAATGAGGGTTTCAGCGTCTTGCCCAGGGACACTTTGACATGTGACTGCTGGTGGATTCGAACCCCCAACTCTTGCACTGGAGGACGACTGCTCTAACCACTCTGCCACAGCTGCCCCACTGAACTGAACTGAACTGAAAAACTGTAGCTTTTTGGTATTATTATCTAATGAAGCAGATCCAACTCTCCACCAGCAGTGTAGAGATCTTTCAACAAACTAGGTATTAGTTTAAATTTTTTACGTCATTCTGTTTCTAATAAATATTTGGGTAGCAATACAAAATATAGCCCTCTACATACCCTTTAAGTACCATGTGTGTACCTGGTACAAAGCCACTGAGTATCACATGCATACAAGGGGTGGCTGTGGCTGAGTTGTTAGAGCAGTCGTCCTCCAATGCGAGAGTTGGGGATTCGAATCCACCAGCAGTCACATGCTGAAGTGTCCCTGGGCAAGACACTGAACCCCTCATGGCCTCTGATGTGTGTCCCATTGGTGTATGAATGTGATAAAGCTCTGATTAGTCTCATTAGAATGATTTGTTCAATTAGCTTTGTAGAAATCTAGTAGAGTGCTGTATGAATGGGTAAATGAGAGCACAAATTGTAGTGTAAAGCGCTTTGAGTATCTTGAAATAAGCTAGAAAGGTGCAATATAAGTACAGTCCATTTACCATTTACAAGGTATGTGCACTGTAATTGTAGAGGTACTGTACCATGTATGTACTTGGTACATATGGGAACATACAAGTACATACCCTGTACATACTGGGTACATACACGCTTATCATGGTACTTCAAGTCAGTTTATTTATATGCCACTAAATCATAACAAAGTTGTCTCAGGGCACTTTACAGGAACATTCACATACATAGAAAAGCCAATTAGTAAAGTTCTCTATCTAAGGAATCCAGCAGACAAATTGAATCTTGGCTTTGTTGCAGCCTCCCATTCTGAGCAAGCACAATGGCAACAGTGGAAAGGAAAAACTCCCTTTTTTAAATGGAAGAAACCTCCAGCAGAACCAGGCTCAGGACAAGCGGCCATCTGCCTTGACCGGCTGGTTGAGAGGACAGGAAGGAGAGACAAACAAACACAGAATGGTAGGTCCAGATATAGGTCCAGGTGTACCTGAAAGACAAAAATACATGTTACGGCTAGAAAAAAAATTACAAATACAAAACAGGTTGAGCAGAGTAAGTAAAGACAGTAGCAGAGTGAAAAAAATGTGGTCAGTTTGTCCTCCAGCAGTGTGAGCCTATGACAGCATAACTAAGGGACAGCTCAGGAAACCCAAGCCAACCCTAACTATAGGATGTTAAAACCAGTCTTAAAACTGGACAATGTGTCAGCCTCATGGACAGAAAGTGGAAGTTGGTTCCACAAGAGAGGAGCCTGATAACTGAAAGATCTGCCTCCCATTCTGTTTTTGGAAACTCCAGGAACCGTGAGTAAACCAACAGTCTGAGAGCGAAGTGCTCTTAGGAACATATGGAACAATAAGATATGTAATATAAGATGGAGCTAGGTTGTTGAGAGCTTTGTAGGTTAGAAGTAGGATTTTGAATTCTATTCTGGATTTGACAGAGAGCCAATGTACTTATCAGGTATGTTTTGCTTATATCTCTTTCTTACAAGGTACCAGTTATCTATGGGGTACTATGTTCCTGGTACCTATGGGATATGTACCAGATGTCCATAGGGTACATACAGTACCTTGTAAGCACAGTGATATAGGTCACTTCATGATATAACCTGGTTCCTGTAGGTACCCTGTAAGTACTGTACTAAGTAGGTATATGGCACTAGTTATGTGCCTGCTTTGTAAACCTTGTATGTACTTGGTATGTATATATTCATATGTACCCAGTGTATGCATACCCAGTAAGTAATGGACTCCATTATGTATTGCTACCAAAAATGATTGTTGAGATAAAGTGCCAAAGTTTTGAATGATTAAGAAAACAGTAAACCTTGCGTAAGCTATACAAGATAGTGTGTGTGTGTGTGTGTGTCCTTGTTTATGCTACTTTGTGAGGCCC
>NC_056512.1:8901030-8907875 GCF_014905685.2 Nematolebias whitei
TCTGACCACAGAACAGTCTTCCATTTTGCCACACTCCATTTTAAATGACCCCTGGCCCAGTGCAATTGTCTGAGCTTGTGGAGCTTGCTTAGAAATGGCTTCTTCTTTGCACTGTACAGTTTCAGCTGGCAACGGCGGATGGCACGGTGGATTGTGTTCACTGACAATGCTTTCTGGAAGTATTCCAGAGCTCATTCTGTTTTTCCTTGACAGTGGCATTCCTGTTTGAGGTGCAGTGATATTTAAGGGCCCGGCGATCACGAGCATCCAGTAGAGTTTTACGGCCTTGACCCTTACGCACAGCGATTGTTCCAGATTCTCTGAATTTTTTGATGATGTTATGCACGGTTGATGATGATAACTTAAAAGTCTTTGCTATTTTACGCTGGGTAACACCATTCAATTCAATTTAATTCAATTCAAAAATACTTTATTAATCCCAAAGGGAAATTATTTTGTTGTTGTAACTCGTTATCCTCATTTCATTAAGAGATGTTATAGATACTGATGGCTGTAGGCAGGAAGGATCTCTTGTAAAGGTCCATCCCACAGTGGATCCTAAGAAACTGGCTGCAGATGCCGTCCGATCCGTCCACCCAGACTCGGCTGGCCTCTCAGTTCCCCTGGACTGTAGGACCGCTTGAATGCTGGGCAGAACTCCTCCCAGAGCGATGGCCACTCCTCCCAGCAGTCTGTCGAGCTCCTCATAGCTGTGGACAGCCGATTGTAGGTGCTGAGGGACGATCCTGTCCTTCCGCTGTCGTGAGCCGTGTTTCCTGCTAGTTCCAGGATCTCAGTGATCAGGCACTCGAGCACAGCTGGCAGGTACATGAGAATGCGTCCACAGAACATCCTTTTCAACTCATTTGAGAGTTGGGGTCATAGTTGAGATATTATTTGAGCTTTTGAGATGCTAATCAGCTGCTGTTGTTGTAGAAAACAGCCTTGTTGCCATGGTTACGCATCATAACAAATGTCCAAAACTTAAAAAGTTTCAGGGTATTCTGGTATTGTTGCACTATCTTTCTGCGCAACCATGGTGGAATTGGTGATCCTCTTACCATCTTGGCATCTGAGAGACACTGACACTCTGAGAAGCTCTTTTTATACCCAATCATTTTGTCAATTGACCTAATTAGTGTTAAGTGGTCTTCCAGCTGTTCGTTATATGCTCAATTTCCTTTTTCCAGCCACTTATTGCTACTTGTCCCAACTTTTTTGAGATTTGTTGACTCTGTGAAATTTTGAATCAACATATTTTTCCTTTAAAATGTTACATTTACTCAGATTAAACTTTTGATCTGTCATCTATGTTATATTACGAATAAAATATTGACATTTGCCATCTCCACATCATTGCATTCAGTTTTTATTCACAATTTGTTTAGTGTCCCAACTTTTTTGGAATCCGGTTTTGTAGATATTTGTCATCTATATCACTTAAAATGTTCAGTGACAGAGTTACAGGCAGATTAAATCAAATCTATAGCAGTGGTTTCATCTCGCGTAAGACTTTTACAAGTGCTAACATAGTTGGAATACACTATTTTTACTTATTTTTAACTATTCTTTAACGGATACTAACAGAAAATATGTAATAATATTACTGATTCTAATGATGGTTCAATTCAGAAAAAACTTTACAAGAATATGATGATGGGTAGAAGGATGGACTCTGTCTAGCTGGCTGCCCACAGGGTATTGTGCTGTTTGTATCTCTTATCACCTTGTAGGGGGACACCACCTCAGAAAAAAACACCTCATCTCAGAAAACAGTTCACCTCATCTCCAACAAACATCATTCATGTGTTTTTGTGTTTGAAACTGTTTAAAAGTAAGATTCAGCTATTCCTTTGGGAACAAACAGACATTGTTTTTACAGGTGTTCAACTCAGCTCACAAACTTCTTAGTTGACACTAATATAATAATAGAAAAACTGTCACTGTGTTAACCTCTACCAATATGAACTCATTTCCCATGAAACAGACAGATCATTTTAATGAGAGTTTTGGTTCAACTGACCTCGAAGCTTAGGAACATCCGAACTCGCTACTTTGATATCTTCCTTTATCGAAAAGGAGTACTTCTCCCAGAATGGTTCCCATGAAGATAACACCATAAGAACCCCTTTGTTTAATGACATTCCCTTTTCAGGAGATGGACAGCGACACCTTTTGGTGAAACATTGCCTGCTATTAACTCCAAAATGTCATTTTTGTTTTATTTTATATCTGAATGTTCATTCATGAAAATGTGTGTTTTAAGTAATCTCTCTTTAAGAATATATTCGGTCTTATGGTCTCTTTTAAAAGATTAACTTTTAAGGCAGACAGAAGAAAAGGACTATATTTATTTAATAGGCCTTTATAAAAAAACATGACAAAGAGTTAGGACCACCCCCTTCTGAGGTGGACCAAAGTCAATCTGTAACACACAGACAGTTAAGTTTCACTTCTGGCCAGTGTTGCTAGGTGTATGATAATTATCGTATTTGTACGACAATTTTGCCCTCTGTACGATGTACGATCAATAATCCCAAAAAAGGCCAAATAATAATTTGACCATTCCGTGAATGTGTGGTTGTAATTGGTTGCCATCAGCCTGTCGCAACTGTCAGAGTTTTTTTGTGAACCCTGAAGGCATCTGTGTCCGCAAACAGATGCACAATTGGCTGGAAATTCCAGCCAATCATGCTTTTCTAAATGTGACCTACGAGTGATGTGTATGTGTTTGCCTCAGAACAACGGCCATGATTGGCTGAATAGTCTGCTGCGCCCGCCCCATGAGTGAGGAAAAGAAAAAAAAGAAAAGAAGAAGAAGCAGAGCTGGTCTGGAAGCGGACCAGTCACTACTATAGTGCATCAATAGATTTGTTATTTTGGTTATGACGGGTGTACGATAATTTCCCTCAAAATACGATCATTTTATGTCTCTAGTATGATAATCCTACATTTCTCACCTGGCAACACTGCTTCTGGCACTAATTCTTGGGATATCCAAGATGGCCGCGCTCAGAGCAGTTGCAGCTTCACAGGCTCCCGGTACCATCCCAGTTTTTAGAAGTTTTGATATTGACTCTGTGCCTGACTCTGCGCGATTTATGCGTGTGAACTATAGCCGAACCGAACTGATGAGAATAGGAGCGGATTTGCCACGAAATATAGCAGAAATCAGCAACAAACTCAAAGCTACGCTCGGCAGAATGCAGATCTTAAAGTCATCTACCTGGAAGCTGCAGCAGAGGCGTTCCAGCGGGCAGAAGAGGAAGCGCTGCTCCCGGCTTAAGAGGAGAGGATGCCGGGCGGGGGTTATGGTGAGGCTACAAGCTAACGCTAAAGCCGGTAAACTCCCCATGCCGTCTCTCTTTCTGTCGAATGTCCTCTCGTTGGACAACAAGGTGGATTTACTTCGTCTGAGAGCGGGCGCCTCAGAAGCGATGAAGAAGTGTGCAGTGCTTTGCCTCACGGAAACGTGGATTACAAGCGAAACGCCGGACACAGTCTTCCAGTTGGATGACAGACTTTTTTTTCGAGCGGACCGCTGCAGCAAGCTAACGGGGAAATTACGGGGGGGCGGAGTATGCATTTACGTGAGTAAGAGTTGGTCCACGAACTGTACTGTTGTAAATAGCTCATGCTCGAAGGCTTTGGAGCAAATAAAAGTGAAATGTCGGCCACATTATCTACCCCGAGAGTTCACAGTGACTTTTATCACAGTTGTTTACATTTCTCCGGACGCTAATGCTAATTAATCACTACAGGAGCTACATGATATCATCAGCTCGCTGCAGAACAAACACCCCGAGGCTCTGTACATGGTAGCCGGAGACTTTAACCACGTGAATCTAAAGGACTGTCTCCCAAGCTTTAATCAGCATGTGACGATTCCGACACGTGGAGACCGCACGCTGGACCGTGTTTACACGAACGTAAAAAATGCATACAAAGCCGAACCCCGCCCCCACCTAGGACTGTCAGACCACATCTCAATCTTCCTGGCTCCTGCTTACATGCCCCCGCTGAGACGCTCCAGACTGGTACAAAAGAAAGTTAAATGTTGGATCCAGGACAGTGGACCCATACTGAGAGATTGTTTTGATCGAACAGACTGGCAGGTTTTCAGAGAAGCTGCTGAAAATGGAGGTTCACTTGATCTTGACCAATACACATCCTCAGTCCTGGGTTACATTAGTACATGTACTGACACAGTCTCCACTATCAGAAATGTTAAAAGCTACCCAAACAGAAAACCTTGGCTGAATGCAGAGGTGCGTACCCTGCTGGAAGCCAGGAACACTGCCTTCAGGTCTGGAAACTCAGAGGAGCTGAGTAGGACAAGAAAAGAGCTGGTTGCTGGTATTAAGAGGGCCAAGGCCACATATGCAAAGAGGATCGAGGGTCAATTCATCTCACAAGACCCTCGGAGCATGTGGATGGGCATTAAGTGCATAACAGATTATAAAGGAAGGAGTGAACAATGCCCCAAAGACCCATCTCTGCCTGATGCCCTCAACAAGTTCTATGCACGCTTTGAAGACCCGAACAGACCACCCAGCACCAGACTCACCTCACCACCGGATGAAGAGCATCTCAGCGTGACCTCAGCAGAAGTAAGGAGTACCTTCAGGAGGATTAATCCGCACAAAGCAACTGGCCCAGACAACATCCCCGGAAAAGTGTTGAAGGAATGTGCTGATCAGCTCTGTGAGGTGCTGGCAGACATCTTTAACACCTCACTTACCCTGGAGACAGTTCCCACCTGCCCCATCATCCCAGTCCCAAAAAGCTCTACAGTGACTGGTCTGAATGACTATCGGCCAGTGGCCCTCACCCCGATAGTCGCTAAATGCTTCGAAAAACTGGCCATGACTCACATCAAAACAACCATCAACATCAACGAGGACCCTCATCAGTACGCATACCGTGAGAACCGATCAACAGAGGATGCAATCTCCTCTGTGGTCCACACTGCACTCAACCACCTGGAGCAGAAAAACTCTTACGTCCGTATGCTCTTTGTGGACTTCGCATCCGCCTTCAACACCATGATCCCCCAAACCCTGATGGACAAACTATCCACACTAGGACTAAGCCCCTCCATCTGCAACTGGGTACTAGACTTTTTAACAAACAGACCACAGTTAGTGAGGATCCACAACCTCTCCTCCTCCACCATAACCCTCAGCACTGGCTCTCCTCAGGGATGTGTGTTGAGCCCCCTTCTGTTTACTCTGCTCACATATGATTGTGCAGCTACCCATCCAGGCTGTCACATTGTAAAGTTTGCAGATGATACAGCGGTGGTGGGATGCATCACAAACAATGATGAGTCCAGCTACAGGCAAGAGGTGGAACACCTGGAGAGCTGGTGCAGAGAGAATAACCTTCACATCAATGTGAAGAAGACAAAGGAGATGATTGTGGACTTCAGAAGGAACAAAAACATCTACACCCCCCTGAACATAAGAGGATCTGCGGTGGAAGTGGTCTCCAGCTACAAGTACTTGGGTGTACACATGAATGACAACCTCAGCTGGAGCAACAACACCACCAGCCTGATCAAGAAAGCTCATCAGAGACTCTACTTCCTCAGACGGCTGAGGCGAGCTGGTCTGGGAAGCTCAGTCCTCACCTCCTTCTACAGGTGTGCAGTGGAGAGCATCCTGTTGTAGTGAACCAGATGACCTGATGATCTGACCCTCATCTGACCCTGATGACCTCAAATCTACCAGATGGACAGAGACTGTTATTTTCATTGATCTGAATAAGTCTGAGCCATCTGATGACTTTCTTTCTTGAATTAATCAAGCAGAAAAGACAATCCTCTATAATCATTACTGTTTTACAAATGTTTTGATAATCAAATTGTGTTAGTTTCACTCAATGCTTACAGGTTGAAAAGAACTACTCATTTTTATTTTACATAAACAGTAAGTAATGATTTTTGTTCCTCATTCAAAGAAGAAATCACCTGAATATGCATTTCTTGATTTTCTGTCTGAAATGAGTCAAGTCGTAAGTATGTGAAAGGTTGGTTTTCGGTCAACTAAAATGTTTACCGAGAAAGATGTCATGTTTAAACTTTTTCAGAAGATTACCAAGAGTTGACTCCACGAAGTCTGCTCTCCTGCAATAATCTCTCTGTCAGTTGTTAAAACAATCTCATTCTCTGACCTTGGCTTAGATAACATCTTACGTCACAAAACCACACCTCTTTCTGGTCCATCCACGAATCAGAAAGCTCTAAAGTAAACCCGGAAGTAAACTCATTTAAAATGTGAGAACTTCCCGGTTCTGTGAGAGAGTTGGAATGGTGAAGAGTGCAGTAGATTCCAAGAGATTCCAGAGTTAGAGTTATGGAGAGTTTTGGAGTTGGAGTCTGAGAAGATCTGAAAGAGTCTGAGAGCTGCTGACAATGAAGAGTCAGAGTTGCCGAGAATCCAGAGACGTTTGGGATTATAATTCTGTTTTGAGCTAACCACGCACGACTCTCCAAGGATTTTAGCTGTTCTCAACGGAGACGCTGATATCAGTCTGAAGGTTCTTACTGAGGTGATCTATCGTCAACAAGGTAACGGTTTCTTCTTCGACTAAAGTGTACCTGGGATAAGCTGAGATACCTGATGGGAGCGTGCAATTTCTGGTCAAACAGATTAAATTCCCTCACATATTCCTCTGTAAGATAAATCTCAATTTCCTCTTAAACTCACCTCTCTCTCATAAATCAGTACAGATATTTTTAGAAATATCTGAAGCAAAGTCCTCAAATCACCGCCGAGTGATTTGAAGTTCATTATTTGTGAAACTGTCTGTTATTATTTTCATATTTTGCCAAATTAATGTAA
>NC_056512.1:8907975-8910308 GCF_014905685.2 Nematolebias whitei
ATGAATCTCTAACTAGAATAATCACTGTGAAAAACCATATCATGTTCTGCTGATCTGTTTCATGTTGCTGCTGATCTGTTTCAATGTTGATGTGTTCATGCGTGCACATCCGCTCACACAGACTCATGTTCATGTTTGTGCTGATGTTCAATGTTTTTATGTTATGAGTGCTTAGTGTATATTTAGTTGATGTTTTTCTTAGTTCATATCTTAGATGTTATTACTGTTTTTCTTATACATTTTATTGTCGGATGTAACTGGGACCCCGTGTACATAATTTCGCTCCACCACATGTACCACATGAGGTGCGAATGACAATAAAGAAACTCTGACTCTGACTCTGACTAATTCTTCACATCTACTTTTACAACTTGTGCTACACACTTCACTGAGGCTCTGTCTCAGAAGACGTCACGGGAGTTTTGGAGAGAAAACTCCAGAGAGAAACATGCTTCTGCACAAGAGAACTGGAGAGAAGCAACACAGTTTCTGCACTGGAATCAGAGAGGAGAGAAACATCCTTTCTGCAGACGTCTCAGGACGAGAGAAAGACACAGAACCTGAACGAACCAGAACCATCACAGCGCAGAGGAGTGGAAAAATCCCAGCTGACTCCCATATGGACCCTCATCCCTCTAAGATGACAGGTGAACTTTGAGGAAAAATCTGCCTCTCAGTCACCAGTGACCAGAACATCTGTTTCAAAATTTTAATCCAAAAATTTAGATTTTACGTCGCAAGAAACAGTAAAATCTATAATATTGCAGTGGACTTCCTGTTAGCATTAGCATAGCTAACTAATTGCTAACGGCCCGTTTAATGACATTTTAAACGGTAAAAAGTCCTAATCTGATTCACTAAAGCAAACCTACAGTCGCGTTTTTATAGTGAACATTTAACGGAGTAAAATCCATTTTTAAACCATCCAAAATGGCGTTTTTGGATCGGTAGTGGCAGCTAAGCTGAGGAGCTAGCTAAGCTAGCAGGCCAACTTCGGCTAAAAGTGACACTTTGTTCGTCTAAATCAGTCAAAATGCCGTCACGCTGAAAAGCTGATCGCGTGTTAAGTTTTGTTTTCTCCACAAAAGAAGCTGAGAATTTGTGTATTGATTTTATTAAAAGCTTTGCTGACACAAATGTTAATAGTTCCAAACCGAACATCCACTATTTTGAACAGCGCTTGACCCTGAAAGAGAAACGTCAAAGCTCCGCCTCTTCCCTTAAAGATACACGCGTCTTATCCAAACAGCAATACCTTAGTGGTCAAAGAAGGTACTACTAACTTAAATAAATATCCTGATGCATGCTCAATAATCCAGGTAGAAAAATCCAAAAAAGTTCAGTCTGGTCCTCTGGACATTCAAAAAAAAAAAAAACTACACAAAAAAATGTAGAAACGTTCCGTCTCTCAAATGAGAGACTTCCTCAGTCTGAGGTGCTGTATTCAGCTCAGTCTCTTAAATAGCACCTTCTCAGAGTGGATCAACCAGTTTGTTGCTGACAACCAAAACCAGCTGCTCAAGAAGGACCATCAGCCTAACAATGGATCATTAGCACACTGATGGCTGTTTACTATTCACAGGGGGTTGAGTGATACTAGCAATAACAGCATTGTAAGAGGGGGACAGTTGAACCAGGAGGCCTCCACCCCTGTTTAATGATGGACGGTTTCTTTTCACAAAGTTGGCCTCCTTTACTCCTCTCTCAAACCATTGTTCCTCTCTGTCCAGGATGTGAACATCTTCATCCCTGAAAGAGTGACCGCTGGCCTGGAGATGAGTGTAGACCGCAGAGTCCTGGCCTGATGATGTTGATCTTCTGTGCTGGGCCATCCTTTTGGCCAGTGGCTGTTTAGTTTCCCCGATGTAAGACTGATCACAGCCCTCCTGACACTGAACAGCATACACAACATTACTCTGTTTGTGCCGGGGGACTGGATCTTTGGGATGAACCAGTCTTTGCCGTAATGTATTTTGGGGTTTAAAAGCCACTGGGACGTTATGTTTAGAAAATAAACGTCTCAGTTTCTCTGATTCTCCTTCAACATACGGAATGACCACTGGTCTGGGTCTGGGTTCCTCCTTTTCACCTGATGGCTGACTGGAGTCCTGTTTGGGTTTCTTCTCTGCTTTCAGGAAGGTCCAGTTAGGATATCCACATTGCTCTAGAGCCTGTCTTGTGTAGGATTTCTCCTTCTGCCTGGCTCCTGAGTTAGTGGGAATGCTGTCTGCTCTGTGATACAGAGTCCTGATGACTCCTAACTTGTGCTCCAAAGGGTGATGGGAGTCAAACTGCAAATACTGGTCTGTGTGGGTGGGTTTGCGGTACACCTC
>NC_056512.1:8910408-8921107 GCF_014905685.2 Nematolebias whitei
ATCTGAAGATGTCGTTAAAGACCTTCAGCAGGGCAGTTTCAGTGCTGTGGAGAGGTTTAAAGCCAGATTGGAAAAGCTCTAAGATGGCGTAATCCTCCAGGAAGCACTTCAACTGGGACTCAGCTATTTTCTCCAGTACTTTAGAAACAAATGGGAGTTTGGAGACAGGCCGGAAGTTGGACATGACTGAGGGGTCAAGGTTTGGTTTTTTCAGGAGAGGCTGGACAGCAGCATGTTTAAAGGATTTTGGCACCATGCCAGTGGATAAACTACTGTTTACTATAGCCAGAATGGACGGACCTAGAGTTGGAAAAACCTCCTTTAGTAGTCGAGGGGGGACCACATCAAAGGGGGAACCAGAAGGTTTCAAGTTGCACATGACCCGCTCTAGAGAAGATAGAGTGATGGGTTCAAAATGGTCAAAAGGAGCTACAGATTGAGGTGGGATGGATGGTCATGAGTTGGAGGGGAAATGAGAGCCCTGGTGGTCACAATTTTTTCCAAAAAGAAATGTAAGAAGTTGTCGCACAGCTCAGTTGAGGCTTCCAGAGGTGATGGTTCAGTGAGGTGGAGAACAGAGTTTAGGGTGGACAAGAGGACACGTGGGTTGTGAGAGTTTGAGGTAATTATATCAGAGAAATATTTGGATTTAGCAGCTTTTACTGCTTTCTGATAACGGCGCCAACTCTCTTTAAGTATTTGGAAAGAGACCTGCAGCCTGTCTTTCCTCCACTTTCGCTCCGCCCTCCTACATTGCTGCCTAATGGCCTTGGTGACGTCACTCAGCCAAGGTTCTGCTCTCAGTTTTGATTTTCTAGTTTTAACGGGCGCAACATGATCCAGAGTCTTTAAGCAGACAGAGTTGAACTGGGATGTCAGCTCCTCAGTGGTGGTGAGAAACACTGGGGCCTGAATGATCATTTCAGAGTTATAAACATCTGTGAAACGTGTGGCAGTGAAGTGGTTAATTGCCCGGGTCATACGTTCAGGAATGCACGACTTAGGAGTTAGATGGGGAAGGGTGAACTCAAACCGGACTGGCATGTGGTCTGAAAAAACATTATCACCAATAACAAGATTATTAACAGCCATATCATGAGTTAAAACAAGGTCCAGTGTATGTCCGTGCTCTTGGGTGGGACCGTTTACATGCTGAGTTAAATTAAATGAGTCCAAAAAATCTAAAAAGTCCTTAACCAAGGGCTTCTCAGGACAGCACACGTGCAAATTAAAGTCCCCAATAATGAAAAGATGCTCATATTTTGGTGTGATTTCAGCCAAGAATTCAGAAAACTCATTTATGAAATTCTTAGATCGAGGTGGGCGATAAACGAGTGCAAATAACGTCGCAGGTGAATGTCCGAGTTCAAAGACGCTCAGCTCAAAGCTGGCACGGGAAACTGGGATGGGCAGTTGTTTACAGTCAAAAGTTGATTTGAATATCGTTAATAATCCACCACCGCGCTGGCCTGATGGCCGCGGGTCGTTAAAATACAGACAGTTCGGTGGCAGTAATTCCGTCAAGGCGCTGGACTCACCCGGAGACATCCAAATCTCTGTGATGCACAGACAGTCCAAATCGTGCTCTTGAAAGTAATCCCTGAGGATAAAAGATTTGTTGGTAACAGATCTTGCGTTGACCAAACACATCCGGATACTGTCCAAAGTGGAGCCAGCAGCCGTGGAGTTAGTGCGCGCTAATGGCCGCAGGTTTTCAATAACAGTCCCTCCAGGTCGGTCCGAGCTGCGCACCGGCTGACAACTAAAGCTGGTTACCTGGTCCGGGCACACAGGAGAGGAAGATGCAGCGCGCAGAGCTTTCAGCTTCACCAGCTGACCAGCACGTTTACTCCGGCGTCTGAAGCAATATCTCCAGGCAGGGAGGTGAGGAGCGCAGCGAAGGTAAGCTG
The DNA here is from genome assembly GCF_014905685.2 of Nematolebias whitei. NCBI lineage: Eukaryota > Metazoa > Chordata > Actinopteri > Cyprinodontiformes > Rivulidae > Nematolebias > Nematolebias whitei. The sequence goes on from NC_056512.1 coordinate 8,912,319, forward strand.
GCACGTCCGCCAGCAGGGGGGAGGAGGGGGGGGGGTCCAGAGGTACGCTCATATTTTCCCAAATAAGCTTCTTCAGTGACAGAAAAACAAAGATCCAAAAGTTGTTGTTTGTCATACACCAGCAGAGTTGATGTCACAGATGAGAAATGCAAAAAACAAAAATAATCTGAACACCATCAGCAGAGGTGGATTGCAAGCCATGTACACGGGCGCCATCTTACCCTTACATCTTATCTTCAAAGAAACTTAATTCAACTCTCAGTTTAAATTAATCATTCTAAATAATTTTATCATACATTGGAAATGTTTTAAATTTTAAGAGCTGATTAAACTAATGTAAATATCTATTGATATTAAAAGATTGTTTAATAATTTAGCTTTAATTTTGAAAAGTTGAAACAACCAAGCTCCTTTTAATAATTAAATGCTTTATTTAAACAACTTTTTATCTATAAAGTTTAACAATCTACACTTGATTTCACAGCTTGAAAAACAAAATACTCCTCTAAAATGCCAGTACGATCCCAGACTTTCTAACAGAGAACAGTTACAAACTCAAGTGATGAACAATGAAAGAAGGCTTAACCTTCTCAACCAAGAATATCTCAGAATGCAAAGATATTATGATGATTTACAACAGAAGTTGACGGACACACAAGCTCGACTTTCTAATGAAATCAAAATTAAATCAGAGATGCTTACAACTTTACAAAAATCATATGAAAACAATGACCTTATACTTGAACAAAATGATATTTGCCTGACCCATTTAAAACTCAAAGATGAAAAAATCAAATTTTTACAGGACCAACTGTCTGAAGCAAAGAATCCATCCATTTTGAGGTTACGACCTCTTCCTGGCATCAATGGCAGACCTTTCAACAAATGCTTAAACACATCACATCCAGTAAGTAATCTCATTTCACAGAATCATTTATCCAGATCTTATAATCTGGAACAGAATGGTGAGTATCCCTGGACTTTCGAGTCCTCCACTGAGGTAAACAGACGTTACCCTCTAAACACACTTGGAGTAATCAGTCTAAACCCCTCCTCACCACCAATGAGCACCCAAGATCAATCTGAACTAACAAACAAAGATCCGGACATGATTGCTAAACACATTCAAAATTTTGACTTTCACACAGGTACTGATGTAAAATTGTATCTTGATGATGTGAAATATCACCTCAGCCAGTTCCTACATGCATCTATTGAAGACAAGATTTATCTTATTAAAATCACTTCTAACACAGAAGTCAAAAGGTTTATCGACCGACAGACATCTCACATCAGATCTGATTTTTCTCTTTTGTGCCAAGCTATAAAGAAAGAGTTTTCTGACTTTGCATCTTCATCAGGATTAATAGTTGCTCTGAACATCAAACAAGGAAGAGATGAACACCCACAGGCTTACTACCACTGGTTGTTCAACGCTTACTTTGGGTCACAGAATTACCCCAACACGGAAGAACAACTTACCTTTAAAACACTCTTCGTCCAGAATCTCCATGAGTCAATTACCAGCTTACTCTGCATTTCTGCCGACCCACAAATCTTCACAATCCTTCAGCTAAGAGAGTTAGCCTGCAGGGCTTTTCAAAAGCTGAACCAATTTAGGTCAGCGGAATCCAAAAATGTTTTCGCTGTGAACATAGTACGCTCAACTTTGGGACTTAGGGTAAGTGTGAACACTGACTCAACCAGAGCAAAAGCTGCACCCCTCTTTCCCAAAGCTGACAAGAATCCATCTTATTTCCGGCTTAAGACACCTTACCAAAGAAAAGGTCCCGGTAAATACCAAGGTTCTTGGAAACCTCTTCAGAGGGGTAAACACTCTCCTACTCAGACCCACACCTTTCAGGATCGTCACTCCCGACCTGAAAGAAAACCACCTTTAGTACATCAGAAATGTTCTGAAAAGTACCAAGAATCACCAAAGACTAAAAAAGGCAAGTCTACCAACTTGACTCCTAAAGAACTTGAAATAATTAAACGTTTTCTTCATGAAACGCACCAAGACAATGACATCAAAGGTGCTGACCTTCGGTCAGTGACCTCTCTGGCCAACCAACCGTTGGACCAACCAGCTGCAGATTTAGAACTTCAACCTGCAACCACAGATTGTAACTCTATTTCTGACATTGTTCCTCCTTCAGAACAACAGACTGACTATTCACACCCTGAATGCAATCTCAGAAGTTCAAATGAACCCTGAGGATCTCTATTTCGAGAACAACTACTCTGAATTCCCAGAGGAACTTCCAATTCACCAATTTTTGTGTAATCTTACCGAACGGGGGCCCACAGGAAAGTTTTACTTTCCACTAACGCTGGAACAAGTCCTCACTCATGACGCACTTCTTGACACCGCAGCAGATGTCACCCTGATGTCAGCCACCCTGTTCAAGAAACTGCAGTCAGCAGCGAAATATGCTAACAAGAACTTAGTTCTTCAGCCTTGCCTCCTTGGTATTACACCTTATGCTTCTAACAACACAACTGTATCCTTTGTGACTCGGATACAGTTTAAGATTGGTAACATGACACTTAGCCATCCAGTTTATGTGTCTGATTTAGAAACAATTCCACTAATGGTGAGACAAGATTTGTTGACACAATTTCAGCCTTTGATCGATTTTAAGAATCTCAAAGGTTGGGCCCAGGTGCACCAACCCCTGCTCATCTTTGCTGCACCAGAACTGTACTCACAGTGCTTGGCACTAGGCACTTCTGGAAGGACAACCATCTCCCCACCCAAAGACAACCATCAGGTAACTAAGAACACACCTCCCACAGAGGAAGTGTCAGTTACACATGCACAACCACTAGAGCTGCAAACAGCTCATATACCATACCATACCAATTTATTTATATAGCACTTAAAACAGCAACAAGGCCAACCAAAGTGCTGTACAAAAGAACACAAACATGCACAGCAGACAGGAAAACATAAAATAGAAATACAGATACAAATAGCAGCAGAAGCTAACTAAATGGCCAACAGAGTAGAGAACAGACCGGGCCAAAACATATGACTACAGTGTCTCTCCAGACTAACAAATCTAACACTAACAGGGATCTCTACAATGCCCTGACTCAAAATCCATCTATTCTCAGAGAGGCCAGAGGCCACTTACAGGTACCAAGCCAAAACAAACAGTTTAACGATCTCACAGACTCGTTAACTAACAACACTGCCACCAGTGGTAACACACAGTATTTTGACCCCTCCTGGCCACCTGATTTTATCCCAAACCCACCCACCCAAGAGGTGCAAATGCTCACACATCCATGTGCTACAGCCTGCTCTTCTGATCTTTCACAACCAACTGCTAACACAATCTCAGTTGGACCTGCACCATCTGATAAAGACATCATAAAGCTTCCATCTCTGGATCCAGCTATCAAAAGGATGATTCACTACCTAACCGATCAAGACCAAGTCACTCCCTCCTCAGAGGAACTTGATTCAGTCTCTGAACTTCGTACATTCCTTAAGGTAAAAACTTTCCTGAAAATGTTCAAGGGCATGTTAGTATTTGCTCCTGAGCCAACAACTTCACCTTCGTTCGTGGTGCCTCATGACCACAGAGGGGTGATGCTGGTACACGCCAATGAAACCCCATCTTCAAAACACAATAGCACCAAAGCAACACTCAGAGCATTAAGACAGGTTTCTTACTGGCCAGGAATGTGCAAAGATGTAAACAACTACATCAGAGACTGCATGATCTGTTGCCAGATCCAACCTGCAAAATCTCCACATCAATCTACTGGCATTTATTCATCTAAGATGATGAATGGTTGACAAACGACTCTTCCTTTACACACATACTACACATACATTTTTTTCTTGCTACTCTACGGTGAAACCAGACGTGTTTTCCCCCTCTCCCCCCCCCCCCCCACCTGCTTCCCTGCTGCGCTCTTTTGTCCTGCGAACCCTTAAAAAGCCTCTTTTTTTTCCTGCATACCTCTTAATTGGAAGGATCATCTGGTCTCTCAACAAAATCGATCAACTTCTCCCGACAGGAGTCAGGGTAAGGAGGACACTCTGAACTCTAGAGGAAAAATTGGATTCATGATGACAACTAGAATCTACTGTTTGGGTTGGTGGAATCTGGTTGTCTACAAATTCGTGTGGAGGTGTTGAAGCTTGACAGTGCTCGGACTGAATGTGGAGCTGTGACAGGGATTTGGAGAAGCTGTATCAGGACTGTGATCTCCCTGGCAACACTCATGAATGGTGGGAATAATCTTGGAGAAAGCTGTGAGCTCGACTTTGGAGTAAAGGATCAATTTGGCTGTTTTGGAGTTTCCATCAGAGAATATGTACCAGCGAGACTTTAAAGGCAGAAACAACAATTCACGAGTTCTGCCTGACCCAAACTGTGGCCTTGATGCCGGACTTATCTCAACTCCTCCTGGAATGTTTGGAAAACAACAAAGACACTTTGACTGTTTCCTCACCCCTCCCTTCCCCAAGGTCGTGGACATGTAACAGAACCTCAACTGAGCTGAAGATGAACGTCACCTCTTAACTGGACAATGGCTGAGGGGGGCTCTGGGCTATGCTATGACTTTCCCTTAAAAATTCAATGTTTTCACCACCTATATGTAAATGTATAATGTCTGTTTATGTTGCTTTGCTGTGGTAGGTTTTTTTGATGCCTCAAATTGTGCCCTGTCTAGGAAACGGTGTGAGAGATCTTTTTTTATACCATCTCTCCTCATGTTTTCTTTCCTTTTTGTAAGGATGTTACTTTTCTGTGGCCCGGTTTGTCTGTTTCCCTCGTGCTCCCTCATTAGTTCCATTAGTGCCACCTGTGTCTCGTCCCAGCTGTTTGTTATCATGTCTCGTCTTCTCCTTGTATTTAAGTCATCCTATTCTGTCTTGTCCTTTGTCGGGTCGTCTTCGTTGGGTACGCTTCCTTGAGTCTCCTGAGTCTCTCCTTTTCTTCCTGGTTCCTCGAGTTCCTCGTGTCTCCTGAGTTCCCCGTGCCTCCCTCCTTGTTTATGTAAGTTTTGCTGCCCCGTCAGCTTGTTTATTTTGTACTTTTCATTTAACATTAAAAACCTATTTTTGTATATCTGCCGAGTTGAGTCCCTGTTCTGCACTCTGGGTTCGCTCTGACCACAAATCCTAACACTTTTCTTATCTAAGCAAAATATTATTCTGAATAAGAATAAGAAGGCCGCGCTGATTATTTTAGCTGCAGCTTCGTGCACTCCGCCCATCTTCGGACGACTGTACGTACATATTTGCGTTGTATCTCGGTGCAATGCCAATAAAGTTTATTCTGATTCTGATACTACAAACCTGGTGAAAACACCAACCACCAGTACATAAAAGATCGGAATAAACAATCGAGAAATACCTTTACCTTTAATCAAAAGCATTTTAACAAGACGACTAAATGACTCAAAACATACCATGACCAAAAAGCCTCCCATGAAAAGCTTCAAGTGGGGGAAGAAAAAGGTCCAGTACACCTTCACACCACTTACTGGACAGAAAGTTTCCAAAGCTGGAACGCTCACCAACAACATCCTTCCAGGGTGGACAAGAATACATCTAATAACAGACCAACTGTCTCCAGTTGTGTATTCAAACTAGATCAAGCCACACAAGGCTCAAACTAAAACAACTAATAAAGAAGAGTTTTTAAACTAAAAATCTTCACTTCACCACTTACTCTCGCCGAGATCGGACACTTTCCCCTCCTCTCCCTCTCCACTATGCTTTGCTTCTCTGTCTGTCTGTGAAACTGCTTCTGAGCCTCTCTTGCACATCTTCTGAACCATAATTATGGACTTGTTTTGATCAGTTGGTCCCTCAACTCAATTTACAACATTTCTTCGAAAAGAAGACAGGCTTTAGGCGAGCCGATTTGCCCTGTTGGCACGCACGCAGCTGGATATCTCATCGACTGGAAGACTTGATGATGTGTCGATTTCTGCTGCCATCTGTGGATTTTAAGGACGCATATTTAATTGGATTTATGATAACTGGTTCCTGCTTTTTGGATTTGGCTGGTTGCTAGTTTTATCAACAATCAAGGAAGTCGTCGGCAGCAAAATTGGACCCAATCACGCTGCTTGCCTTTATGATGGCTTGGTTTGTGTCTCGAGTACCCAGACTCAAAAGCTTTGGGCTGAATGGATCAGATCTTAGGGATTTTACTCAGTCACGTTCCATTGGTGTGGCCATGTAATTTGGACATTTCAGAACCGAGTGGATCAACACAAACTCAAGGTAGATGTCATTAAGTTCTGCCTGTCCCCAAAACAACTGTGTTTATCTGAATTTGGCTCCCTTGGCTGGCCTTGAAGACCATCTTATCTGAATCCGCCTGGAGAACATGTGATCTGATGCTCACCACCCCCTCCCTGAGGAATTTCCAACTGATAACCAGATGATACCAGCTGAATAAACTTGTGTCATCATTTCAGGACTTCTGGATTCTCATAGAGGTTATTCTTGGCCATTACTCGACATACCTCGAGAATGTTTATGGATCTCACCGGAGGACATTGACTGATGATTACATCCTTATCAGAACTTTTACAGTGACCTCGAGAGCATCTATGAACATTGCTGACCGTTCTCGCCTCTCCCGTCTGCAGATTGTCTATGTAAATATATGCTTATTTGTACTAGGTGTTTTTTTTATATTAGAGGGGTTTTTTTTCTCAGGCAGGAAAAAAAAAGTCTGTTCGGAATTTTTTCGCCTCCAACTCCTACATGTGTCCAGTTAACCACTGTTTTTGTCTGTCCAAACAGGTCTCACTTGTAAATGAGTCTTTGATGCTCAATGTGATTTATCTGTTTAAATAAAGGTTGAATGAAAGAATTAACTAAAATCAAAATTAGGCTAATTAAACTACAAAATTCAAATAAACCTTGCTCTTCTTAAAATAGAACAATTAAAAACCTAAGTTACAAATCTTTAAATTAAATTTTTACCTTCAAAAGAAATAGGTAAGGTAAAACACCTTAGACCTAATAACAATACACTGTAAAACAAATTCAACATTCTTTGACCACTGGATCAAGCTAAGAAGCAAAACAATTAACGGTCGAAAAGATAACAACCCACAAGTGGGGGAAATCTACTTCCGAGTGTCGTCGTCAGGATCGTTCTTGTTTATGCTCACACTCAGCTGATCAACGTGTTAAAATTTGTTTTAAAATTCATTCAACACTCACCACGTGAGTGATCCATTTTAGTAAACAAAATTGTTATGCAAAATGAAATAAGCTTCTTAAATTTTTGTTTACTCATTTTTACACCAAATTTCTTAGTGCATCCTTTATTTTTCTTCAACATTTAATCATTAGCTACACCTTTTTGTCTATGTACACATACACAAAATTAGATGCATTCGATTATTTTATTCTTATTCAAGAACACTTTAAACAATTTATTTTGTCAATTAAGTTGACATTAGATTTGCATGCATACAGATTTATCTTTAGGATTCCATTACATGAACAATGCACTTAGATACTTAGTTTAGATGGTCACCAGAAATCACCAGATGGGTACCATCCTACGCTAACATCCTGTGGTCCAGATGAGCATCATCCTGATGCATCATCCAGAGGGTCTCATCCTTCCTCCAGATGACATCACTGCATCATCCAAATGGTACGATCCTTCATTCAGATGACATCACTGCATCATCCAACTGATCCAGTCCATCATCCAGATGACATCACTGCATCTCCTGACGATCCAACCCATTTTTCCAAAGAGTGACATCACCATGCCTTCCAGAGGACCCCTTGGCCTTCACATGGAATACCCTTGAGTTTCCTTTTCCTTTCTGTGGAATTATTGCTTTGAACTCAAATGGAATACCTTTGCCTTTCTTGTTTCACGTTGTGGAATTAACCCTTTGAACACTTGGAATTAACCCTTTTGAACACACTGGGAATAACCTAGAACATTGATTCTTTCCTTACCTGGAATTATTCCTTCTGACTTCATATGGGATAACTTTAACTTTGTTTTCCTTCCATGGAATTATAGACTTTGACTTTTGGGAATCTACTACAATGTTCTTGGAACATTCCTGAGGTGTGGACGACGAGTTTTCGATTCACAACCATCGGGGTTGAAAATCAAAAAGTGAGGGAATATGTAGGGGAACACCATCTCAGAAAAGAACACCTCATCTCAGAAAACAGTTCACCTCATCTCAAATAAACATCATTCTTGTGTTTTTGTGTTTGAAACTGTTTAAAAGTAAGATTCATCTATTCCCTTAGGAACAAACAGACATTGTTTTTACAGGTGTTCAACTCAGCTCACAAACTTCTTAGTTGACACTAATATAATAATAGAAAAACTGTCACTGTGTTAACCTCTGCCAATATGAAGAAATGGACAGATCATTTTAATTAGAGTTTTGGTTCAACTGACTTTGAAGCTTAGGAACATCCGAACTCGCTACTTTGATATCTTCCTTTATAGAAAAGGAGTACTTCTCTCAGAATGGTTGCCATGAAGATAACACCATAAAAACCCCTTTATTTAATGACATTCCCTTTTCAGGAGATGGACAGCGACACCTTTTGGTGAAACATTGCCTGCTATTAACTCCAAAATGTCATTTTTGTTTTATTTTATATCTGAATGTTTATTCATGAAAATGTGTGTTTTAAATAATCTCCATTTAAGAATATATTTGGTCTCAACCATCCAACCATCCATCCACCCATCCATCCATCCCTCCATCCATCCATCCATCCATCCATCCATCCATCCATCCATCCATCC
>NC_056512.1:8921117-8929625 GCF_014905685.2 Nematolebias whitei
CCATCCATCCATCCATCCATCCATCCATCCATCCATCCATCCATCCAGCCAGCCATCCATTTTCTTCCGCTTATCTGGGGTCGGGTTGCAGGGGTAGCAGCTTAAGTAGGGAGGCCCAGACTTCCCTCTCCCTAGCCACTTGGGCCAGCTCCTCCAGGGGAATCCTGAGGCATTCCCAGGCCAGCCGAGAAACTTAGTCCCTCCAGTGTGTCTTGGGTCTTCCTGTGGGTCACCTCCTGGTGGGAAGTGTCCGGAACACCTCACCAGGGAGGCATCCAGGAGGCATCCTAAACAGATGCCCGAGCCACCTCAACTTGCTCCTCTCGACGTGGAGAAGCAGCGGCTCTACTCTGAGTCCCTCCCGGATGATCGAGCTTCTCACCCTATCTCTAAGGGAGAGCCCAGACACCCTGCGGAGAAAACTCATTTCGGCCGCTTGTATCCGAGATCTCGTTCTTTCGGTCACAACCCAAAGCTCATGACCATAGATGAGGGTAGGAACGTTGATCGATCGGTAAATTGAGAGCTTCGCCTTTTGACTCAGCTCTCTCTTCACCACGACAGACCTGTACAGCGCCCACTTCACTGCAGATGCTACACCTATCCACCTATCGATCTCGCATTCCATTTTTCCCTCATTCGTGAACAAGACCCCAAGATACTTGAACTCCTCCACTTGGGGCAGGACCTCCTCCCTGACTTGGAGAGGGCACTCTACCCTTTTCTGGCTCAAGACCATGGCCTCGGATTTAGAGGAACTGATCCTCATCCTGGCCATGTCGCACTCGGCTGTGAACTGCTCCAGCGAAAGCTGTAGATCATGATCTGATGAAGCCAGTAGGACCACATCATCTGCAAAATACAGAGATGCAATCCTAAGGCCACCAAAACGGATCCCCTCAACACATTGGCTGCGTCTAGAAATTCTATCCATAAAAGTTATGAACAGAATCTGTGACAAAGGGCAACCTTGGCAGAGTCCAACTCTCACCGGGAACAATCTTGACAAAACACACTAATAAACAGAAAAAGGAGAACAACAGGACGTAAAAACATTGTCATCCCTTATGTTGCTGGAGTATCAGAGAAATTCAGAAGGATTTTCAACAAACACAACATCCCAGTACATTTCAAACCAAGCAGGACTCTCAGACAGAGACTGGTCCACCCTAAGGACAAAACACCCATACATAGAGTGGTGTAGTGTATGAGGTCCAGTGCAGTGAGGACTGTCCAGACCTCTACATTGGAGAAATTAAAAGCCTTTTCACAGACGTATGGCTCAACACAGGAAAGCCACTTCCTCAGGACAAGACTCAGCTGTTCACCTCCACCTCACAGATTAAAGACACTCTTTTGAGGACCAAAATGTGCACATTTTGGACTGAGAACACAGATGATTTTGGGGGTGAAGGAAGCAATTTATGTTAAAAGAGAAAAAAACATCTTTTAACAGAGGAGGAGGCCGCAGATTTCAACTTTCAAAAATGTATTGATTGATTTTTTATTGTCAATTCTGCATATGTACAGGACATACATAGAAATTGAAATTGCGTTACACTCCTACTCAAATTGCAGCAAACAACAACATTAGCAAAAATAAACTAACACAACTAGTTATATAAAAAAATATAAAAAAAAAATATATAAAAGTGAACAGCAGCAGGACCTCTGATGCAACGTGCTCAATAGTGACTAACAGGAGACAAAGGGACGCTGACTGAAGACAATAACATGATGAGAGGTAGATAATGGATGTGCAAGGCCAGAGTAAACAATAGTGCAATATAAAGTATAAACCTGAGAAACTTAGTAAAGTGAAGGTGTGCATACCGGTTCTATATAGAGTCACAGTTATGTACTGATGAGGTGATTAAGTGGAAATGACAATACCAGAATTACCAGAATTACCAGAATAAACAGGACGAGTTGATCATAACAGTAATGCAAAATATAATGCAATAAACAGTAGAGTGAGCTTGTAGGCTGTTAAAGTGACCGATTAGTTGTATAATGCAACTTTAAGACTGATTCCCAGCCAGTTTTCACACCTGATGGGAACAGAGGGGCCTCATCTGTGAATTAGAGTAACAAAGAACTTAAGAAACCCCTACTGTTAAGGTGTGAGGTGTGAATTGTCAATTTACATATGTATGTTTATCTTATCTCAGCCTTATAACCTGAACCCCACACTCAATGCTCTTTGAATTGAGAAAGCTCCTCGGATGAGGAGCAAAACATTTTTTGTTACAAATAAAGTCCAGTTGTTTTTGTATTGAATGTTTTTTAGAAACCTACTCGGACGACTTACTTGGAGAGAAACATCTAAAAGCTGTAGGCCATCCCAGATTGCGGTCAACAATAAGAGATGGTAAACATGATTATCTGCTTGAGTCAACTGGAAGTTCAACCATCCAAGGCGAAACTAGAAGCATCATTTTGCTAAAGAGCCCTATCAAACTGCAGTTTCTAGCTTTTGGAAAGGTTGAGGACTCTGCTGATCCCCTTCAGTACCTAGAGAGGGGTGAGGATTTTTTGGCCCTCAATCCACTCACTGATGAGGAGTTTATGGCTACTCTTCGTAATGTGCTACATGCTACCTCCATTGACTGGTGGGATGTGGCACATCATAAAATTCAAAGCTGGAGAGAATTCAACAAACGATTTTGTGCAGCTTTCTTATCAGAAGTTTATGAGGATGAGCTGGCTGAGAGAATACCCAACAGAATTAAAAAAGAGGATGAAGGCATCAGAGACTTTGCCTACATATATCAATTGCTGTGCAAATGTTGGAAGACATATGTAAATGAAAAGGATGTTGTTAAACTAATTTTGAAAAACATCAATCCTCAACTAGCCAGCCAATTGAGAAAAAGAGTTAATTCTGTGGATGAACTTGTCCACCTGGGGCAGCAATTGGAGAAGGACCAACAGAATCAACTACAATATGAACAGAGGAAAAGTTTGTGGAAAACAATTCAAAAACCTTCTACCAGTGAGGCTGCTGCATTGCCAAATATGAAAAGTGCACCAAATGAACAGAGTCCAGCTACCTCCAACCGACCTTCTCAAGTGTACTGCTGGCACTGCAAAGAACACCCTCCTCTGTGGACATGAATCTGGTTAACTTCATGTCCACAGAGGAGGGCTAATAATCACAAGACTCAACCTTCAATTTCAAAGGCACAAACTTCTAGTAATTCTTAAATTCAAGGTCAAACAACATTTCACTCTCTGACTCTCCCAGATCACACAGGAGCTACTGCCTCTGTGAGCTATTCTTCATCAACTGCTGAAACCCTTCTGCCCTGTCAGTGTGTTAGGGTCTGTAGGTGATGTCAAAGGCGAACGGTTTGAAGCAAGGACTAAACAACTTGAGGTAAAAAACAATATTATTTATTGGTTCAGGTGTATCTGGTGAACTCAAACTCAGGATGGATCCACTGTGGGAATAGAGAGGAGATTGGTGGTGAACGACAAATCGTCTTGAGGAGATTTTGGAAATGTTGATAGTAATCCAAAAATAAGCTTACTTTGTCGTTGTTGTTCCAGGAGCATGAGAACAGGAGACAGGATCCGAATCCAACAATCCACGGTGGGATCAGGTGAGTATATTTACAAGTGTATTTACAAAAATCACCAAGGGAGCCGGGGTGGAGGTGAGGAGGAACCAGGAACCAGGTGAGGCACACAGGAGTGAAGGTGGAGGAGGAGAAACGCTGCTGTCACGCAGGAAGACCGATAAGGAGCTTGAAGTCAGCCAGCCAGTAGTCACAGGAACATGGAGCTTGGTAGAACTTTGCTCTGGCACTGATCTGGAGTGAGGCTCCAGATTAAATAGCTCCTCCACCTGGTCCAGGTAATGAGCAGCAGCTGTGGAGAGATAATTAGGAAAACACAAACAACAGAGAAAGGAGGGGTAGAGGAGCCAACCTCTACAGTACCTCCCCCCTAACGATCATCTCAGGACGATGACATCATCCGTTTCTCTGGATGGTCTTGAAAAAATGCCTCTATCATCCCGGGGTCCAGGATGAAAGACCTCGGGATCCATGACCTGTCTTCAGGTCCATAACCTTCCCAATGGACCAGGAACTGAAAACCCCTACCCCGTCTTCTGGAATCCAGGATACGGTTGATCCTATATGCCGGGTGGTTGTCGATCAAAAGGGGGGCTGGGGGGGAGCTGGTGGGAGGGTTGAGCGGGCTGACTGAAACTGGTTTTAAGTTAGAAACGTGGAAAGTTGGATGGATCCTCATGGATGGTGGTAACTTGAGCCTGACTGCAGAGAGGTTTATGATATTGTCAATAGTGTAGGGGCCAATGTACCTGGGGACCATTTTGCGAGAGGTGTCCTTTAGACGGATGTCCCTGGTGGAGAGCCATACTGATTGGCCCACCTTGTAGTCCGGGGCTTTAGAGCGGTGTTTGTCAGCCGATTCCTTGTTCCGTCCGGCAGTCCTTGACAGTGCCTCTCTAGCCTGAATCCAAATTGTCCTACATCGGTCCATGTGATCCTTGACAGACGGAACCAGGATTTCAGTCTCCAACAGAGGAAATAGGGGGGGGGGGCGTGTATCCAAGAGAAACCTCGAAAAGTGTCAGGCCAGTAGCGGATGAGGTTAGCGTATTGTGTGCATATTCCACCCAGAGCAAGTGTTTTGACCAGTCAGATGGGTTCTTCTCAGACACGCACCTAAGGACGGCCTCCAACTCCTGATTGCATCTCTCCGACTGTCCGTTCGATTGTGGATGGTATCCAGAAGACAAACTCACAGTGGCCCCGATGGACTTGCAGAACTCCTTCCATAATTGGGATATGAATTGTGGGCCTCTGTCCGATACAATGTCTGTGGGTAAGCCGTGAATCCTGAAAACCTCTTGTAGAAGAATCTGGGCCGTCTCAAAAGCTGAAGGGAGTCTTGTGAGTGCAATGAAATGGGCAGCCTTAGAGAATCGGTCCACGACAGTGAGGACTACAGACTTCCCATCTGAAGGTGGCAAACCCGTCACGAAGTCCAAAGCGATGTTTGCCCACGGTCTGTCTGGAACTGGTAGTGGATGAAGTAGACCCGCCGGTGGTTGATTGTTGTTCTTATTTCGGGAACAAGTGGAACAGGCCTTGACAAACTCCTTTATGTCCTTGGACAGTGTCTTCCACCAGAAATGTCTCTTGGTGAATTCAATCATTCGGTTGATGCCGGGATGACAGGTGAAGTGGTGCGAATGAACCCAATCCAAAACCTTGTGGACGACACTCTTTGGAACAAAGATGGTGCCAGGTGGTCCCCCCCAGGATCAGGTTGCTGAACTTGAGCCTTCTTGATCTCCTGTTCAATGGGCCAGGTGACAGTTCGGACCACACAGGCTTGTGGCAAGATCCCAGAGTCCTCCTTCTCTCAGTCGGAAAAGGAGAATTGTCGAGACAATGCATCTGGTTTAATATTCTTGGAACCAGGGCGATACGTGATGGTGAATCTGAATCTCGTGAAAAACAACGCCCACCGGGCCTGACGGGGGTTAAGGCGTTTGGCGTCTTGTAAATACGCTAGGTTCTTGTGATCAGTCCAAATGATAAATGGAACATTGGCCCCCTCCAACCAGTGTCTCCATTCCTCGAGGGCTAGTTTAATGGCCAACAGTTCACGGTTCCCAACGTCGTAGTTCTGTTCAGCAGAAGAGAAACGTCTTGAAAAGGAAGCACATGGGTGAGTTTTATTATCGTGGGGATCCCTTTGAGAGAGTACTGCCCCAGCACCAATATCTGATGCATCCACCTCCACAATGAACTGACGTTGGGGGTCAGGGTGACGGAGAATGGGTGCAGAACAAAAACGTTGCTTCAACTCACGGAAGGCTCGATATGCTTCGGGGGTCCAGTTGAACTTGAGATTCGTGGACGTAAGTTGGGTGAGAGGGGCTGCCGTCTGACTGTAGTTCCGGATAAAACGACGATAGAAGTTGGCAAATCCCAGGAAACTCTGAAATTGCTTTCTGTCCGTAGGTGTAGGCCACTTCAGCACTGCTCGGATCTTCTCAGGGTCAGTGTGGTAGTGTCCCTCGTTAAAAATAAAACCAAGGAAAGAAACAGAGGTTACATGGAATTCACACTTCTCAGCCTTGACGTAAAGTCGGTTTTCATATAGTCGTTGTAATACTGTGCGAACATGGGTCTGGTGGGACTGGATGTCAGTAGAATAGATCAACAAGTTGTCTAGGTACACAAACACAAATTTATTGATCATATCTTGGAGAACGTCGTTGATGAGAGCCTGAAAAATGGCAGGAGCATTAGTGAGTCCGAACGGCATAACCAAATATTCGAAATGTCCAAAAGGGGTCTTAAATGCAGTTTTCCACTCATCTCCTTCCTTGATCCTCAAAAGGTGATAAGCGTTTCTAAGATCCAATTTTGAAAAAACAGTGGCAGAAAGAAGTTGTTCTTGTACTGAGTTGATTAATGGAAGTGGGTACTTGTTCTTTATGGTTATCGCATTTAGACCTCGGTAGTCGATACACGGGCGGAGTGAACCATCTTTCTTGTCTACGAAGAAAAACCCTGCCCCTAATGGGGACGTTGAAGGGCGAATGATGCCAGACTGTAATGATTCGTCTAAATACTTCTGCATAGTTTCCTTCTCGCTCTGAGAGAGGTTATATAGGTGACTCGAAGGGAGAGGGGCTCCCGGCAACAGTTCGATTGAGCAGTCGTATGGGCGATGTGGAGGTAAAGATAAAGCTTTATTTTTACAAAAAACGGGCGCAAAATCATGGTAAACCCTGGGTACTCTTGACAAATCAGGTGGAGCGGAGGTCACCTCCTTTATTGTGTCAGACTGAAAACCAGCAGACCTTAGACAGTTCCGTAAACAATATTCGCTCCAAACACTGAGTCTTTTCTTCTGCCAATCAATAATGGGGTTGTGTTTTATCAACCATGGATAGCCCAAAATAAACTGCGGTGAGGGAGAATGAAAAACCATGAACTCACCCAGTTCTCTGTGATTCCCGGAGATGATGAATGGTAAGTTAGTTACCTCCTGGGTGATAGTTGTGATGTTTCTTCCCGTGACTCCAGCCACCGGAATGGGGTAAGGAAGGCTTCTGGTAGGTATTTGAAGCTCATCACCAAATCTTGAGAAATAAGGTTCCTCTCAGCTCCCGAGTCAATGAGGGCCTCAATGGAGTAGTGTCTCTGTTGAAGCATAATTCTGGCAGGAAGACAAAAATGTGAATCAGGGGCACAATGAGCTTCACTCACCAGGATCCCCAGAATGGCTGGTGAGTGCTGGAGTTTAACTTGTTTGGGCAAGATCGCACAAAATGTCCTCTCTTTCCACAGTAGAAACATTCACGTGCTGTCAATCGTCGTTGCCTCTCTTGCAACGTGAGTCGGGTTCGTCCGATCTGCATTGGCTCAGGCTCGGAATCATAGTGAGTGGTATCTGGTTGAAACGGGGGTCCTCTGATAGCAGGAAATGCTGGAGGAAAAGTTGACCCGGAAGCCATCGGTTCCGCTTGGCCCCGCCTTTCCCGAAGGCGATTATCGATCCTGATCGCCAATCTGATGAGGTCATCCAACATCTCCGGCTCATCTCTAAGTGCCAGTTGATCCTTTATTTGATCAGAAAGTGAATTAGAAAATACCCCCTTAAGTGCCACCTCATCCCACCTGGTTTTCTTTGCCGCAACCAGGAAGAGGATGGCGTATTCAGCCATGGTAGTTTGATCCTGTCTCATAGCCAACAGATGGCGGGACGTCTCCTCCTGGTGGACAGGGACATGAAACACACTCCTGAACTCCTTAATAAAGTCATTAAATGATAGTGAAACCACAGGGTGAGACTGAAGGTAGGCATGAGCCCATTCAAGAGGTAAACCTCTCAACGAAGTAACGATATAAGTGATTCTGGATGCAGAGTTTGGGAACAGGGAAGGAGAACGGGCAAATGCTAGTTCACATTGGAGGAGGAAACCATTGAATTGTTCTGGGTTACCTTCAAAAACTGCGGCCGGCCGAATCTCCGGGTCACGGGGTTGTTCCGAGCGGGCGGTGCTTAGCGCTGGCGGTGCTAATGGTGGTGAGACGGCCGGCGTGGGTGGAGTTAGTGTTCCCATTCTATTGCCGATGGACTGAATCATTCCACCCACCGTTTCCAGATTCGACTGTGTAGTCTTGTGTTGGGTAATTAGTTCCTGTAAGAGAGCTTCATTTCTCCTTACTGTCTCCTCAAGGGTGACCTGATCAGCATTCAAACCGTTCTTTGACATATTGTGGCCAGAGCAAATTGTTAGGGTCTGTAGGTGGTGTCAAAGGCGAACGGTTTGAAGCAAGGACTAAACAACTTGAGGTAAAAAACAATATTATTTATTGGTTCAGGTGTATCTGGTGAACTCAAACTCAGGGTGGATCCACTGTGGGAATAGAGAGGAGATTGGTGGTGAACGACAAATCGTCTTGAGGAGATTTTGGAAATGTTGATAGTAATCCAAAAATAAGCTTACTT
>NC_056512.1:8929725-8937109 GCF_014905685.2 Nematolebias whitei
GAGGAGATTTTGGAAATGTTGATAGTAATCCAAAAATAAGCTTACTTTGTCGTTGTTGTTCCAGGAGCATGAGAACAGGAGACAGGATCCGAATCCAACAATCCACGGTGGGATCAGGTGAGTATATTTACAAGTGTATTTACAAAAATCACCAAGGGAGCCGGGGTGGAGGTGAGGAGGAACCAGGAACCAGGTGAGGCACACAGGAGTGAAGGTGGAGGAGGAGAAACGCTGCTGTCACGCAGGAAGACCGATAAGGAGCTTGAAGTCAGCCAGCCAGTAGTCACAGGAACATGGAGCTTGGTAGAACTTTGCTCTGGCACTGATCTGGAGTGAGGCTCCAGATTAAATAGCTCCTCCACCTGGTCCAGGTAATGAGCAGCAGCTGTGGAGAGATAATTAGGAAAACACAAACAACAGAGAAAGGAGGGGTAGAGGAGCCAACCTCTACACAGTGGATGATTCCTTTGAATGTTCATCATTGGAAAGGAACTGCCATCCTGGATACGGGCTCATCTTACACCCTGATATATGAGAATATTTGGTCAGGAGTAAGTGGACCTCATAATGTACTCAAACCATGGACCAGGGACCCTTTGTATCAAGCAGACGGCAACTACTGGGATGAAGTGAACTTACTCTGACCATACAATCTGAAACCGTGACATTACCTTTTGATTCTGCCTGCAAAGAGCCTTGCTTTCTCTGCTGTAGTTGGACTTGACTTGATTTTCTTTTCCGTCTTACAGTTTGAGGTCTCTGAAATCAGTTACTAGTTTAAAACAAATAAAAATCAATGTTATCTGTTTATAAGTGCATCTGCTGTAAAGCCCAGAGATTTGGTTTATCCTCATATTGCCTTCTTTTCTGCTGTGCCTCTAGGGCCTTTAACATATCTTCCTCTATGCCATGATCTTTTGGAAATAGCCACAGATAATGCCCCATCTGGGTGACTTTGGAAAAAAACAATTGTTACATCAACTACGACACAATAATAATGTTTGTACCAACACTTTGGGCCGCACTGGAGTTCTCACACAAGATTTTCCTCACTCACCATGTATCTATCAAACAAAAACCATACCGTGTGTGTAGTGAACTTGACCTGATGTCAAAACTTGACCTTAGGATCATATGGTCAGAAACTGTCATTTCATTGATTTGCATCCAGAGATACAGGTTGACCCATCCTGAGACTTTCTTTCTTGAATTAATCAAGTGGAAAAAGACAATTCTCTATGATCATTACTATTTTACAAATGTTTTGATAATCAAATTGTGTTAGTTCAAACAATGTTTACATGTTGAAGTGAACTACTCATTTTTATTTACTTAAAACAGTAATAATGATTTTTAATCCTCATTCAAAGAAGAAATCAGGTTAATATGCATTTCTTGATTTTCTATCTTCAATGAACAAAGTTGTAAGTGTGTCGAAGTTCAAGTTTCGGTCAACTGAAAGTTTACTGAAAAGAAATGTCATGTTTAACTTTTACAGCGAGATACTAGGAGAGGTGGCTCCACGAAGTCTGAATTCTCCATAACAATCTTTCTGTCTGTTCTTAAACAATCTTAATCTTTTCCCTTGACTTTTCATAACACCTTACATCACAAACCACACCTCTGCTTTGGTCCATCGACCAATCAAAAAGCTCTCAAATGAACCGGAAGTAGAGCCCATTAAAATGTTGGCACTTCCTAGTTCAAGCAGAGAGTTTGGGGGTTCCAGAATGCAGAACGCTGGAATTCAGGATGCTGCTGAATTAGAATCAAGCTGAACCAGAGACGATTTGGGATTTATAACTTCTGTTTGGATAACCTCACGACTCCAGGGGTTTTTAGCTGTTCTCACGGAGACGCTGAAAGAGTTGAAAGGAGAGCTCTACACCAACGCTGAACTATCTTCTGCAAGGTAAAAAGTTCTAATCAACCAAGCGTACCGTTGGCCCAAGTTGATTTCCAAAGGAGCGTGCTGTTCTGGTTAAAACAGACAAATTCCCTCACACATCTCTCTGTAGATAAACCTCATCTTTCCATCTTTAAACTCTCCTATCTGCTAGCAAATTAATCCAGATGTTTTCAGAAATGTCTGTGGTGAAGCAATGGAAAATCATGGCCGTATGGTTTTCCTGGTTGTAAAGCTGATTAATTATGTCGTTATTTTTCAATTCTTGCCAATTAATGTAAATGTGTGATGTGTTAAACTTGATTCTGTTAATAAATGACCCACTGTCGTGGTGAGTCAAAGATAATTAACGTCTTACGTCCACATTTTTATTAAATTCAATGCACGACATCATTCAGTCCAGAAAAATGAATGAACCCGTTTAATGTATAATATATCTCAGGATATGTCATAC
Source organism: Nematolebias whitei (assembly GCF_014905685.2). Lineage (NCBI taxonomy): Eukaryota > Metazoa > Chordata > Actinopteri > Cyprinodontiformes > Rivulidae > Nematolebias > Nematolebias whitei. Next base: position 8,932,086 of record NC_056512.1, read on the forward strand.
TACATGTGTCACCCATCGAGCTTCAGGTCATCAAGGAGCATCTACAGGAGATGTTGGAAAAATACATTATAGAGGCCTCCACTTCTTCTTATGCTGCTCCAGTGGTCCTAGTGCCAAAAAAGCAAGATTCAAAATCAAGATTTTGTGTGGATTATAGAAAACTAAATGCTGACACACACCCAGATGCTTATCCCATCCCTAACCTCCAAGAAATATTGGAATTGTTGGTTGGAGCATCTGTTTTCACAACTTTGGACCTCAACAGTGGCTACTGGCAAGTTCAAATGGATCAAGAAAGTCATGAAAAGACTGCTTTTATCAGTCCCCTTAGCTTATACCAATTTAAAGTGATGCCCTTTGGACTAAAAAATGCACCTGCCACCTTCTAACGGCTAATGGAATAGTTCTGGGAGACTTGTGAGGAAACAATTGCTTTGTCTACCTAGATGAAATCATTATTTATTCTACCACACCAGAGCAGCACATTTGGCCTACAAGCTGTTTTTGACAAACTGGAGATGGCAAATCTAACGATAAACATGAAAAAGAGCCAATTTTTCTGGACCTCATTGAAGTTTCTGGGTCACATTGTCTCCTCTGCTGGAGTAGAAGTGGACGCTGAAAAAATAAATGCTGTTCAGGACTTTCCGATACCACAGAACATTAAAGAGCTGCAACAATTTCTTGGAATGGCTGGCTGGTACCATTGCTTTGTGCCAGGATTTTCACAGCACACGGAACCACTCAATGCTCTAAAACAGAAAGGGGCGAAGTACATCTGGACTCCCCAATGTCAAGCAGCTTTTGAGGCTCTAAAAAAACACCTTGTCTCACCACCAATACTTGGACATCCTGATTGTAACCTCCCATTTATCGTCTATACAGATGCCAGTGAAGTTGTTTGGGTGCTGTCCTAGCTCAACCAACAAGACTTGGGTCAGAACATGTTCTTGCGTTTGCCAGTCGCACATTAAATGGAGCGGAGAGAATTTATTCTACCACTGAACAAGAGTGTCTTGCTGTGGTATGGGCTCTTGAAAAAAGGCTATATTATCTGGAAGGGAGGCAGTTGGCTGTTGTCACTGACCATTCTTCCCTCGTCTGGGTCTTTAAAACCACAAAACCCCAGCACAAGATTGATCCGTTGGGCTCTTCGTCTTCAAGGGTTATCCTTTACAGTGAAATACCGTAAAGGCAGATACAATACAGTGCTAGATGCCCTATCAAGAGCGCCAGTGGACATCAATCAATCACCCACCTGTGCTGCTGTGTTACGCTCAATGAAGGATACCTCACCATATCTACAAATAACAGATGAGGATATCTGGAAATCACAGCAGAATAATCCTGATGTGCAGAGCCTTTATGAAAAAAAAATCACTGAAACAGAAGAAATCATTGAAAGTTCCAGAACCAAATCCATTATTGTGGAAGATAAAGTGTACAAAGTGACACAATTACCTCCTAAAAATCTGCATAAAACCTACATTGCATCATTTCTCCGTCAGCAGTTACTTGATCACTATCATGACAATCGCTTATCTGACCACCTTGGATGATATAAAACTGTAGATGAACATATCCTGAGATATTCACCTGATTAAAACGGATTCTTTCATTTTTCTGGACTGAATATAACGTGCATTGAATTTAATAAAATGTAACGTGAGACGTTATTTATCTTTGACCCATCAAAATGAATGTGGCCATTTATTTACAGAATCAAAGTTTAACATCAAACATTTACATTAATTTGGCAAAATATGAAAATAACAACATAATTAATCAGCTTTACAGGTAGTGAGAAACAATACGGCGATTGTTTCACTTTTCAGCAGAACAGCAGACATCAAATCACACGGCAGTGATTGAGAACTTTGCTTCAGACATTTCTAAAATATCTGTCAATGATTTCTACTTGATAGAAGAATTTTTAAAGATGGAAAGATGAAGTTTAGTGGGAGTGAAAGATGGATAAGGGAGAATGTGGTGTGTATGAGTGAAAAGTGTTGACAGGACGACACCCTCCATCCGACCCAGCTTTCCTCGGTACGCTCAGTAGTGGACTAGGCTCATTTACCTCTCTGATGATGAATCAGCGGAAGAGGAGCTCCAGTTAACGCTACCTTTCAGCGTCTCCGTAGGATGGCCGAGATACATCCGGAGTGGTGACGGGACTTCGTCAACAACAGTTCACCTCAACGAGTGGACCTCACATGAGTGGGGTTCGTCCAAATCCCCTCAGAGGTGGAAGATGTTATAATCCCAATCTCGGAAGAGCCTTATCATGGCTGGACTTCTGTTCTCCCAAACGACTGGAGCTGCAAACTCTCCAGCCCGACTCCAACGGCAACTCACAGAACTTGCCACTTCACAGAACTGCGATCATCTGAGAGAACTAGGAAGTACCGACATTTTAAAGGGCTCTATTTCCGGTTCATTTGGGAGTCCCTGATTGGTCAATGTCGACCAGACAGGGGTGTGGTTTGTGACGTAAGAGGTTACTAGAAGTCAGAAAACAGCAAGAATGTTATTGGAACAGATTGAAAATGTTCCCCAGACAGGTGAGAGAAATGTTTGGGCGAGTTTGGAGAAACAGGTGCCAACTTCTCTGTTTACGTCTGAGAGGATTTAAAAACAAGACAGTTGTTCCAACACTTGTCTGCTTCGACTCCTGACCTTGGAAAACGTACACTGCTCATTCAAAGACAGAAATCAGAAAATGCATAATTACTCTGTAACAGACCTTAACATGAATTCTAACTTTGCATAAGCAACTCAAAAATCATGGTTACTGTTTTACAGTTAATAAAATTGATTAGTTCACTGTAACACCTAAAATGTTTGAACTAAAACACTTTGATTATCAAACATTTGTAAAACAGTAATGATAATAGAAAAGAGAGTGTTCTTTCACTTGAATTTTCAAGAAAGAAAGTCTCAGGATGGGTGAACCTGTATTTCTGGATTAAAATCAATGAAATGACAGTTTCTGCCCCACAAGGTTCTTAAGGTCAAGGGTTTTGACCTTAGGTCAAGTTCACTACAAAACATACAAGTTATTACAAGTCCTTGTGTATTGGCCCAAGATGAGCTTAGATGTAAGAGATTATGTGTGCTATTGTAAGGTGTGTCAGCTTTACAAACCTGAGAACCGGAGACCACGTGGGAAGCTTCAAATGACTCTAGTTCACAGTCCTTGGGAGATGCTGGGGGTGGATCGCATTGGACCATTTCCCCGCAGTACCAGCGGAAATCTGTATTTAATAGTCTTAGTTGACTACTACACTCGCTGAATTGAACTATTTCCTCTCCACAAAGCAACAGCAGAGACTGTGTGGAGTTTTTTCAAACTTGTTCAAAATAAAAGTTAGAAACTGAAAAATTGTTTAAAAACACGTAGTAAAGTTTTTATTTTTTCTTCTGCAGAAGGAAAAAATGCATGGATGCACGCAGCTCATAGAGTTCTGTGTCAGCTCAAAAAACATGAGCAGTAAGCTTCATTTTATACACTTCACCATGTCATAAACCATCTCTGGCCTCATAGGAGCTGACAGGTTCCAGATGGTGGATTCTCTTGCCTTAAGGGCTAGAACAAACAATTCCTTGTCTGGGACCCCCGTATGAGAGATTTATGTGTGAGCAAAATCTGGGAAACAAGATTATGAAGATTTCACACACAAGAGGCCCCTTTTATCTTCCTGTCTCATGGTGTGAAAGAAAAAAACAGATGTTTCAAAAGAACATGGCATACGGGTGGTCTGAAATAGGTAAATATCACAACTTTAACTGAAATAATATGCATAAAACTTAACTAGAACAATACAATATACTTGAGTATATATTTTCCTCACAATTTCTCCCTTTTTGTTCCATTTTGAACAATAACTAAGAAAATTACACAAGACATATACAGATAGTATCAGACACTGATAAGGTGAAAACATCAGGACACAGGTGACATACTTATTAACATGTGACCGTCATAAACATCAGTTAGAAAATTGCATAGGCTGTTTTTGTGGGGGACAGGTCCCCATAATTATAGCAAGCAAAAACAAAAGAAACATACTTGTTCTTTTAATGAAAAAGTAATAAAAGTAAAAACAAAATAAAAGTTAAAAAAAAAAGCAAAGAAATGAGAAACTTCTTACAGCATTGTATTTTTGTTGGTCAAGACAAAAGTTGTGGATTCTGCAGTTAAGGTCAGATCTCAATTTTCAGGTGTATTTTTAAGCATATGAGCATAAGTTTCAGCCAGTCGTTCAGGGGTCATTGCAGTAGTTATGATATGTGTGGACAGTGTGCGAAAACATGGTATACAACAACAGCCACAAACAGCGAAGATGGCTATGACGACAATTATAGACAGAATTATGGACATAACAACACTTTTCCATTGTCCAAATGTTTTAGCAAACCAATTTGAGATTGGGTCATTTATGCCTGATGCATCTTGCATTTCTTGGGACAAATCCTTTATGCCTTTCAACGCATGAGATACTTTACCATCAGGGGCTGTGTTATTGGGGATGAAGGTGCAACATTCATCACCAATCATGTGACAGACGCCTCCTTGTTCAGCTAGAAGCATGTCTAGAACAATTCTGTTTTGGACAGCCATTTTAGAGGTGGGGCGAAGTTGATCAGCTAGGCCTTCTACAGCATCGCGAGTTAGGTTAGTCAAACGCAACACATTGTAGTGGACAAAATTTATTCTGGCCACGTTTTTGTTCACCGTTACGTAAGGAATTAGAGATTCAAATCCTGCAGCTATGGGATTGGCTAATTTATATTCATCAGGAACGCCTCTAGGAACACCAATTGCGTCTATATCAATCAATCAATCAATCAACCTTTATTTATACAGGTAAATCCCATTGAGCCTCGAGGACTCATTTACAAGAGAGACCTGATTTCAACAAAGAAAGATGACAACAATGGACAACAGCAACAACAATAAGCAGTTATAAAAACTCATACTACAGTTTTTTTTTTTTTTTTTTTTTTTTTTTTTTTAACAA
>NC_056512.1:8937209-8943859 GCF_014905685.2 Nematolebias whitei
CCCCATGTATCTTCAGGAAACAATGGGGCGGGCTGAGTGACTAATTTCGGTCGGGCTGTAGCACAAGCAATGCAGTTGCTGAGCTGAGCTTCTCTTGCTGCTTCAACTAGCCATGAGAGCCACATGTTATCATCCCCATGGCCAGTAGCACGTTCTATTAGTTGTTCAGGTTTGAGTTTGGTGTAATCTACAGACATAATTGGTATGTTATCTCCTGCATTTGTGATATCGGGTGAGGTACATGTGGATGTCTCAGATGGTTGAGACTGAGGTGGGGAAATATGTATGTATGTATGTATGTAGGTTTTATTTATTCATTTCATTTCATCCAAACAACAAATATAATACAATTTAAAGAAAAGAAAAAAGATATACAATCACAGAAATAAAATGAAAGGCAGCAGAAGAAGAATGAGTTCTTATAATATCTGCCCCTTGTCCCCAAAATATATTCCAAACAAAATTACTATACAAAAGCAAGTTGAATTAATAAAAAAAATAAAAAATTATAAAAAAAATACTTAGCTAAAATATAAGATCAACTGTAAACAATTTTTATAAACTCACATTATACTTAATATTTTTTTAAAAACTAATTTTTATCATCTTCTTGAATATGTACATAGTTTTGGCATTTTTAATATCAACCTCCAGATCATTCCACAATCTAATACCCTGAGATCTAGTGGATTGCATCTTCAGACTGGTGCGACACCACGGCTTCACAAACATCTCCATCCCCTTAAGATAATAATTACTTTCTCTTTTAACAAATTTCCCTTGAATGTTAGTAGGTAGTATGTTTTTGTTGGCCCCATACATAAACAGTAAGATATTGTAATCAACCAAGTCATAAAATTTTAATATCTTTAGCTGATGAAACAATATATTTGACGGATGGTTATAATCTTTTCTGGTAATAATTCTTATGGCTCTTTTCTGTAAAATAAAAATTGGATTTGTAATTGTTTTACATGCTTTACCCCAGACTTCAATACAGTAAATTAAATGTGGAACAATAATGGCATTATACAATAGAAACATTGCTTTATCATTGAATAACTCTCTAACTTTGTACATTACTGCAATCGATTTAGCTATTTTAGTTCTTAAGTTTTTTACGTGAGATCTCCATGTTAGTTTTTCATCAATGATGACACCCAGAAATTTCACCTCATTGACTCTATTAATTTCAATTCCACCAACTCTAAATGGAGTATGAAGCACTTTCTTGTTGTTACTAAAAATCATATAATTTGTTTTATCTACATTTAAAGATAATTTGTTAAGTTGAAACCAATTTTGTATTTTCACAAATTCTGTTTGTGCCATCTTTAACATTTGCACAACATTTTCACCCACACAAAGAAAAGTAGTATCATCTGCAAACAAAATACATTTAAAAAATCCAGACACATTTACCAGGTCATTCACATATAAATAAATAAATAAATTTTATTGTGATAATTCCCTTAGGATCTGTGCCTTTTACGTAAGCCTGGAGTAAGAAAGTATAGTAGGTTGACCTTATTTGTGAGATAAAATGTTGTGGAGGGCCGGACAACTTATTCAATGACAGAGTGACTGGGTTCTTTGTTGGGTTGTAATCTCTTTGAAACCTGACTTTGTTCCACCATGCTTTTGTGTCCTTAGTCAAACCAGAACATGGGTGTGTCCACCGTCCTGTGTATGCAGTGGTTGTGGACCAGGAACAGACTGGTTCACGGGTTCCCAGATACTGCAGACCTGCTTAGTGGAGGGTTCTACGCATGCGAGTGGTGTGATCAGGGAAACCATCTGCGTTCATTGCAATATCTAAACACAAATACAGATCGGCGCTTCGACACCATTGATCACGACCACCACAATCGATTACATCACACAGGTCGAACTGAAATGCAGTGGTTGAGTTTATCTCATAGTTGAGGATTAACTTCTGATAAGCATTTTTTGGAAGGCTCCTTCTGGTGACCTTTGTCTGTGTACAGGATCCTTCATTTGGGAACATGCAAAAATGTTCACACAAGAAAATGAAGACAGTTGCCAAGAGAATTATGGACCCAAACATCAGGGTAGTTTTCCAAGGATGTTGGACCAGGTTCATTGTTACAAACGTGAGTCAAACAATTACAAAAATCAAACCAGATGGATGGATAGATGGATGGATGACAGCAAGTTGGGAGGCCCTGTTTTGCAAGGGGTCCTTAGTAGCTCAGCGGTGTGTTGCTCTAAACCGCGGAGGTCTCTTCGTGTGTGTGTAAAAGTCTCTATATCAATAGTTCTGGCAAGTGTTTGTGATGTGCATGTGTTGCCACTCTGTGTGAGAGTGTTAATGTCCTGTTAGTGAGAGGCAACAGTTCAGTTATTGTGTATGTGTGTGCGTGTGTCAGGTCACTTGTCCTGACAAAATGAGGAGGGGGAAAGAGGGGATGCCGCCTCACCTAGGCAGTTGCCTAGTGAGTGTGCTGTCCTAGTCCTACTGGGCTTGGACTTGACCTAGTGGACTGCTGCCTCAGCTGCCCGTTGGCACTGAGTGACTCTTCAGGTACTTAGTCACCCTGGTCCTCCCTTTTGCCCTCCCTCTGATGGGGGGGGTTCCCTTTAAACAGCTTGCAGTGATAGTCTTGGATCCAAGTGGCTCGCTCAGCCACCTTAACAGCTGTGTGGGTCGTCAAAAGCACCTGGAATGGACCTGTCCACCTAGGGGAGTTCCACCTTTTTCTCCTGAAAGATTTAATCATAACAAAATCTCCAGGGGTTACGTTATGCAGTTGTTTCTGGGCTGGGCTGGGAAGTCCACCTTGGATCTGAGACCTGAGGGATTTTAAATGGTTAGTCAATTCAATGCAGTAGGCAAGCATGTTATGATCACAGTGTTTCAGGTCATTAGTTGGATTTGTTGTGGGTCCTGTTCCCAGATTTGGTGGGGCTGCAAACAGGATTTCAAAAGGACTAAGGTTACACTTAGTTCTTTTTTGCATTCACATATACATCAATGCAATGGGTAAGCATGTAACTCAGTTGAGGTTTGTCTCGTCACAGATTTTTGTCAGTTTGTTTTTTAATGTCCCATTCTCTCTTTCAACTGCACCTCCACTCTGTGGGTGATACGCGCAGTGTTTGGTCAGATCAAAGTGAAGCATAGTGGACACTTTTTCAAGTATTTGATTAGCAAAGTGTGGGCCGTTGTCACTAGAAATTTTCTGTGGGAAGCCCCATCTTGACACTACTTCCTGTAGCAGGATTTTTGCCACTGTGCTTGCTGTTGCATTTTTTGTAGCAAAAGCTTCAATCCATTTGGAAAACATATCGATTATTACCAGGCAATATTTCTTGTTTTGAGCTGGTGTTAGTTCAATAAAATCAATCATTATGTGTTGAAATGGTGGTTTAACAGTTTTGTGGGCTCCTGGAGCTGTTGTTTTTATTGTTTTTGAAACATTGTGTGTGGCACATACGAGGCAGGAATCACAATGTTGAACTGCTGTTTTAGAAAAATGTACAGTGAACAATTCAGCATTAATCTGTCTCATCATCCCCCCTCTTGACACATGATCTAAAGCATGTGTCAAAACAGCAAAGGAGGGAAAAAATGTTTTGGTAAACATGGATTACCATTTGGACCAATCCAGATGTTTTCATATAAAACACAGCCGTGTCTTTTCCATTCTGCTTTTTCACTGCCATTTGCAAGCTTCTGCAGGTCAGAAACAGAGAATGGTGAGTCAGGTTCTGTCTGTGTTTGTCAGAGTGTGAACTGAAGAGGAGCAAGCTGCATGTTTTGCAGCTGTGTCAGCCAAACTGTTCCCTCTAGAGACAGAGTCAGTGTTAGACGTGTGTGCTGCACATTTAATGACTGCCACCTGAGATGGAAGGGTTATGGCACTTAACAAATCAGCAACAAGTTTATGGTTGAGTATGGGCTGTCCGTCAGAACGTAGGAAACGTCTGTGTTTCCATAGTGCTCCAAAGTCATGAACAACACCAAAAGCGTATCTACTATCTGTGTAAATATTTACTTTCTTCCCTTCAGACAAAACACAAGCACGTGTGAGAGCAATCAGTTCACAGGCCTGTGCTGAACATGATGATAAGGGTTTTGCCTCAACTGTGTGTGTGTGTGTGTTACAACAGCATAACCACTTCTGATTTTGCCTGTTTCAGGGTCCCGTGATACAGAACCATCGACGAACAGTTCCCATTCTGGACTGTCCAGTGGGGTTTGTTTCAAGTCGGATCTTGGTGTACACACAATTTCGAGCTCAGCGATACAATCATGAGGAGTTCCCTCGTCAGCTGTAGGCAAAAGTGTAGCTGGATTTAGGACGTTGCAACGTTGTATTGTAATGTTTGACATGTCCAATAAGGTTATGTGATATTTCAGCCAGCGTGCTGTTGAGAGATGAGCAGTTTTTTGCTCATTTAAAATTTGTGTGACAATGTGGGGGACGAGAAGGGTCAGATCAGAATATCCCACAATGTCCCGACTCGCGAGGACTGCTTTTTCAGCCGCTGCCACAGCACGCAGGCAGAATGGCAGGCCAGCCGCTACCGGATCTAATTTGGATGAGAAATAGGTGACTGGTTTCAATCTGTCACCATGTTTTTGGAGCAACACCGAAGTCATACAACCACACCTTTCATCCAGAGGCTGGATAGAGGGGCGTGTAGGATCTGGAATTCCAAGTGTAGGTATTTGTTGTAGCTGTTTTTTCAATTTTTCAAAAGCCTGCAGTGCTTCATCTGTCCATGCCACGTGTGAGCTCATTTGAAGGCCTTTTTCATGACAAATTGTTCGCAGTGGAGACTCCATCTCGGCATAATTTGGAATAAAATGTCTACAATAACCACAAAGTCCTAGGAAAGACATTAGCTGTTTTTTAGTCTCAGGATGAGGCAGTTTCACTATGGCTTTAACACGTGAATCTGCAAGGATAAACCGCAACATAAAGGCAATTATTACATCATATGTGGAAGAAAAACATAAAGCCTGGGATAAATACTTAGAGTCCCATTTTGCTCTCAACTCAGCTGTGCATGAATCCTAAGGAGTGACCCCTGTCAAACTCAACCTTGGACGTTCTTTACGGGGACCTCTGGATAATGAACTCCACCCGCACCTATGTGATCCAGATTCACCTGCACACCCCACAGCCGAACAATTGACAGAACTCAGACATCTGGTTACCCACAACTTGGAAAAGGCATGCAAGAAACAAAAAAAGTATTATAAAAAATGAAAAAGAGAAGCTGACTTCAAAATATAAGATCTTGTCTGGCTTCGCACTCACCCCATCTGCGGTGTCACTTTTTTATGTAATGGTTATGTAATATCAATGTTTTGGGGTGCCTGTGGGATTCCTGGGTTTTGCCTGGGGACCAGATTCTTCTTTGTGGCCAAAAAGGATAAAACTCTAAGACCTTGTATCGACTATAGGGGACGCAACCAAATTACCATCAAAAACAAATATCCACTCCCCTTAATCGACTCCGTCTACGAGCAACTCTAGGAAGCTACTATTTTCACTAAACTCGATCTTCGCAATGCGCATCATTTAGTGAGAATTCGAAAAGGTGATGAATGGAAAACAGCTTTAAAGACCCCTTTGGGACATTTTGAGTACCTTGTTGTGCCATTTGGGTTAACTAATGCTCCGGCAGTTTTAAAAGCTCTCGTTAATGACGTTCTCAGGGATTTCCTCAATGTCTTCGTATTCGTATATCTGGATGATATTAGGGATGTAGCCGATCCGATCTGGTATTGGTATCTGCCTCCGATACAGCATAATTTACGTATCGGATTTTTCGGACCCAACCTGCTGTGATGACTCAGGAGTGACCCAATCGAACGAGACCCGAAACGACACGAGACTCAGAGTAAAAGAAACAGTGTTTATTTATTTACAGTGAAAAACTTGACTGCACAGGCATCAGGACTGGAACTCCTGGAAACGGAGGACAAGTTCAGCTGGGGCAGGTAAGTTGTTAGGTTCAAACTTGTAATTAGTTTTCTTATCTTACAGTTGGCGGTTCTTGTAAAAGTGGATCCAAGAGAAGCCCAGAGTTTCCAGAGGAGATGGTGAGATGGAGGCACTGTGCAGCAGTTCCAGAACAAGATGATAACTCCCAGAGACTGAGTGGAAAGGCACGAGAGATCAGAGCTTGGGCAAGGCACGAGAGATCTGAGGGCTGGAACCCGTGTAATCAGGACTGGACCCAGGAGGCGACGAAGAACTGTAGAAACAAGATCACAAGGTAAGACTTATATACCATGAAACACTGAACGGCTAGAAACATTAAGTACCGGGGGAACTCAATGCTCCAGCATCGAGTAGACTTGACTGCAGGCTTAAATAGGAGCAGGAGCTCATCAGGGAGATGGCCGTCAGCTGGGGGTGATTGGCGGCCATCTTGGAAGCTGCAGCAAGTGCTACTCTCACACCTGCAGAGATTTCCGATCTATGATACATGTTGGCTTCAAACTATGGAATAGATTTCCTGAACGGAGGCATGTCTCATGAAACCAGAGTAATAAGACCCACCTCACATTCAGGAAATCCATTTCATAGTTTGCAGCCAGCCACAAAGTGAGGGCTGAGTTAGCAGCACTGTGGCTAACAGCTAACCAACTTTTGATCGAAACATGTCCG
>NC_056512.1:8943959-8957245 GCF_014905685.2 Nematolebias whitei
ATATATATATATATATATATATATATATATATATATATATATATAAACTAAACAAGAACAGCTAGATTATAAATGTATGTAAAATACTAAAAACAGGAACATGTCTGTTGGTTTATGCCATGAACTTAGCAGATGTATAAAGCTATTTAATATTTTTATTTTATTTGTTTGTTCATTTGTTTAAAAGAAACAAAATAAAAAAAATAATCAAAAAGAAAACATTGAATGAAAAGAGTGCAGAAAGAAGAAAAAAATCTTATATCTGCCCCTTATTTAAAAAATACAAAATAACTTTAAACAATCACTTAAATTAATCACTTTAATATCCACTTTAAAGCTAGGAATAAAAAAAACATGTTTTGTGTTAGAAGAATTTAATTCTAAATTTAAAATTTATCCAACATTAATAAAACTTACCTCAAGTTGCTGTTTGGGACATGCATACATATATTTGTACAAATTGTACTTGAGAGGAGATTATTACAGCCTCACATAAAATCTATAATCATGATGATATCAGAACTTGATCGGTATCGGCCGATATCCAGAATTAGATATCGGGATCGGAAGTACAAAAAAAAAAGTGGATCGTACATCCCTAAATGATATACTCATTTATTCCAAAGACGAAGAGCAACATACCCAACATGTGAAAGCTGTTCTCCAGAGGTTGGAGGTCCAGAGGTTCCAGCTTTTTTGTCAAAGCAGAAAAATGCGAGTTTCACGCTACCACTGTGACATTCCTGGGGTTCATCTTTGAGAGAGGACAGGTTCAATCCGATCCTGAAAAAAACCAAGGCTGTAGTGGAGTGGCCTACTCCCGTCAACAGAAAACAATTACAATGGTTCCTGGGGTTTGCTAATTTATATCGACGATTTATTAAAAACTATAGCAAAGTCACCATTCCCCTGACTCAGCTTACCTCTACTCTAAAAAAGTTTAACTGGACACCCGAAGCTTTTAACAATCTCAAACATCCTGATGCATGCTCAATAATCCAGGTAGAAAAATCCAAAAAAGTTCAATCTGGTCCTCTGGACATTCAAAAAAACAAAAAACAAAACAAAGCAAAAAAATCTAGAAACGTTTCGTCTCTCATCCAAGAGACTTCCTCAGTCTGAGGTGCTGTATTCAGCTCAGTCTCTTAAATAGCACCTTCTCAGAGTGGATCAACCAGTTTTCTGCTGACAACCAAAACCAGCTGCTCACATGGTCAAGAAGGACCATCAGCCTAACAATGGATCATTAGCGCACTGATGGCTGTTTACTATTCACAGGGGGTTGACACTGGTCATTCCGTATGTTGAGGGAGTATCAGAGAAACTGAGATGTTTATTTTCTAAACATAACGTCCCAGTGGCTTTTAAACCCCAAAATACATTACGGCAAAGACTGGTTCATCCCAAAGATCCAGTCCCCCGGCACAAACAGAGTAATATTGTGTATGCTGTTCAGTGTCAGGAGGGCTGTGATCAGTCTTACATTGGGGAAACTAAACAGCCACTGGCCAAAAGGATGGCCCAGCACAGAAGATCAACATCATCAGGCCAGGACTCTGTGGTCTACACTCATCTCCAGGCCAGCGGTCACTCTTTCAGGGATGAAGATGTTCACATCCTGGACAGACAGGAACGATGGTTTGAGAGAGGAGTAAAGGAGGCCATCTTTGTGAAAAGAAATCGTCCATCATTAAACAGGGGTGGAGGCCTCCGGGTTCAACTGTCCCCCTCTTACACAGCTGTTATTGCTACTATCACTCAACCCCCTGTGAATAGTAAACAGCCATCAGTGTGCTAATGATCCATTGTTAGGCTGATGGTCCTTCTTGACCATGTGAGCAGCTGGTTTTGGTTGTCAGCAGCAAACTGGTTGATCCACTCTGAGAAGGTGCTATTTAAGAGACTGAGCTGAATACAGCACCTCAGACTGAGGAAACCTCTCGGATGAGAGATGAAACGTTTCTATATTTTTTTGCTTTCTTTTATTTTTTGTTTTTTTGAACGTCCAGAGGACCAGATTGAACTTTTTTGGAATCTCAAACCTATTTTTTCAGCAGCCCCCATTTTATCACACCCTGATGTCAAGAGGCAGTTTATTGTGGAGGTTGACGCTTCCGACTCAGGAGTGGAGGCCGTATTATCGCAAAGAGCACCCGTCGATGCAAAACTCCACTCTTGCGCCTTTTTCCTCACGCCGTTTGTCTGCTGCTGAGACCAACTATGATGTCGGCAACCATGAGTTATTGGCTATTAAACTAGCATTAGAAGAGTGGAGACATTGGCTGGAGGGAGCTGAACTCCCCTTCATTATATGGACAGATCACAAGAATGTAGCCTATCTTCAGGGGGCGAAAAGACTTAACACCCGACAGGCCAGGTGGTCCTTGTTTTTTCCAGATTCAAGTTTTCCATCACATATATTCCAGGGTCCCGCAATGTCAAACCAGATGCCCTCTCATGCCAGTTCTCCATGGCTGAGGGTCCGGACACCCTTGAAAACATCCTTCCTTCTTCCTGTAAGGTGGGCGTCATGACTTGGCCTATTGAGAAGGACATTCTGGAGGCTCAACGGACCGAAACAGACCCCAGTACCGGCCCTCCTGGGAAATGTTTGTTCCTACTACCACGGTGGGTAAAGTTTTGGAGTGGATCCACAAAGCCAAGTTTTATTGCCACCCTGGTACTAGAAACATGCTTCAACTTATTAAAGCATCCTTTTGGTGGCCTAACCTGATTAAAAATGTCAAGTATTTTATTTCAGCGTGCCCCACATGTGCCAGGAACAAGAACAGCAATCAGCCCCTTGCTGGCCTGTTTCTACCACTTCCCATCCCCAGCCGACCCTGGTCACACATCGCCTTGGACTTTGTCACTGGTCTCCTCATCTCAGATGATAACACAGTTATATGCACCATTGTCGACCGTTTTTCCAAGTCTGCTCATTTCATTCCCTTACCTAAACTTCCCTCTGCTCTTAAGACTACCCAGATTGTCACTGAAAATGTCTTTCGCCTTGACGGCATCCCTCAGGACATCGTCTCCGACCATGGACCGCAGTTCATTTCTCAAGCGTGGAGAGGGTTTTGTCAAGCTTTGGGGGCAACCACAAGCCTCACGTCTGGATACCACCCTCAATCCAACGGCCAAATAGAATGTTGCAACCAGGAACTGGAAACAGCCCTGAGGTGTGTTATTAACAACAACGCCTCATCCTGGAGCCAACATCTGCCTTGGATTGAGTATGCCCACAACTCACAAATTTCTGCAGCCACTGGAAAATCTCATTTTGACGTTGCGATGGATTTTGCTCCTCCACTGTTCCCTTCACAAGAGCCTGATGTGGGCCTCCCCTCCATCCACCTTCACATCAGACGCTGCTGTAAGATCTGGCATCAGCCAAGAGCAGCCCTGTCCAGATCTTCGGAACAGAACAGGCAATTTGCAGACAGATATCGATTCAAGGCTCCGGAGTACAAAATCGGCCAAAAGGTATGGCTTTCTACTAAGGACATAACTCTGAAAGATACCCCCAGGAAACTCTGCCCCAGGTTCATCAGACCGTTTCCTGTGGTGAAGGTGGTCAACCAGTCGGCGGTGCGTGTACAACTCCCACCATCCATGAAGATACACCCTACCTTCCATGTGTCTCACATTAAACCGGTAACCACCAGCCCTCTACACCCTCTGACCAACCTCCCTCCACCCCCCGTTTTATAGACAACGAACCAGCCTTCTCGGTCCGACACCTTTTGGACGTATGGTGTCGTGGTCAGAGAGTCCAGTACCTGGTGGATTGGGAGGGCTATGGTCCGGAGGAGTGATCTTGGGTTCCTAGATCGCAGATCCTGGACTCATCTTGTCCTTCTTTAAAGCTCTCCCCGAGAAGAGACTTAGATCACCGAGAGGCAATTCTTGAGGGGGGAGGCACTGTCAGATTGCTGGGTTTTGCCTGTCACTCACTCTTTCTTCCACAGCTAATCAACGTTAACTCACTCCACTTGCTGCTGCTCTGAGGAAGACTGCCTGATGGTGTATTTAAGCTCCTGCCAGACACCTCTTCAGGGCTGGGACATCATCTACCAAATGGACCTTCCACGGCCTGCCTCTTCAAGTCCACCTTAGGACCTCATCTATCCATTGTCTCTACCTGTGTATCAACAGCGTCCCTTCAACAACCATCTTCAAACAAATCACAACTGGGTCAACTTGCTCCTCTCTCCACCGTCAATTACCTTCAAACTGGATCCTCTGCAAAACACAGGACCTCGCCTCTCCTCTCTTCTCCTTTTTGGCCTTCACTTAAAACACAAATGGTAAGGAGTTATTCTCTTACTCAAGGATTCAGTATTCTAAATACAAACAGAACCCATACTCACCTTGTCCTCTTCTCCCTTACAGATGCGACGACACGATCACCTGTAAATAAAGTTCAGATACCTTTTGTACTCCTGACCTTGTCTTTACTGAATCAGTCTGCTACTTGGGGGTCAACGTTGATGCAAACCTGATAGTGCCAACCAGGTCTCTCTCCTGACATATGAGGTTTAATTATATACGTTTACCCTTGAACACAAAACCTGCACAAAGGATGCAAAACACAGAAGTGATTAACACCCTCAACATTAAATGAAAAAAAAAAAACCCAACAACCACATTTCTCCACAAGTTTTTACCCACACATAAAAAAGTAATACTTCATATAATAATAATCAATCCTTTAAACAAGAGGAACATGGCTTGAGCATTATTCAATCAATTAATTTCAGTCCCAAACACTGCACAGAGGCACAACCAGCATGGTGCTCAGCGGCACCCAAAGTTCAGCAACCTGCAGCAGCAACCACAGATATCAAAAGGTTGATTTGTTTCACTCATGCTACCAACGCTTGGAGAGACACGGGGTGCATTCACACCAGCCCTGTTTAGTCCGCTTTAATCGAACTCTAGCTCGTTTGCCTAGGATGTCCAGTTCGTTTCGGGAGGTGTGAACGCGCCATCCAACTCTGGCCCGGGCTAAAACCTGGGTCTCGGTCCAGTAGAAGAGAACTCCAGCATGGTTCGAGTACAGTGTGAGGTTGTTTTCACACCTGATAGTCCAGTAGACTTGGTTCAGTTGGGGACCAATATTCATAACATTTTGTTTACATTTGAGCTGATGCGTTTGCATTCCCACTGCACTGTGCAGTCGAGTCAACCTGTTGAACCAACCTGTTCCCCAACTCGCCTGTGGTGGTGCTACACCAAGAACTACTGAAAGAAACAACACAAAAACCTCTGAAGACACTTCTTCTTCTTCTTCTGGAAATAAAAACAAAAATCGAGTGGCATTAAGTTTTAGCAGTTATAGCAGTTATATTTTGTCATTTTTCAAAAATGGACTCAGCATGAGCAGAAGATGAGGCAGAAGACCATGGAGAATATTGTTTTTCACACAAGGCAGCTGACGGCTTCATATAAAGTAAGAGAAATGCGTGTTTTGCCCTGCGCTGTACTCCACTTCTTGCTTGTGGAGCGGGGCCCGGTCTGTTTGCATTCACACTGTACTCGAACCGCGCTGGAGTTCTCTTATACCGGACCGAGACCTAGGTTTTAGCCCGGGCCAGAGTTCGCCTTTTTGTTCCGTGATAGAGTTTGATGGCACGTTCACAACTCCCCAAACGAACCGGACTTTCTAGGAAAACGAGCTAGAGTTCGATTAAAGCGGACTAAACAGGGCTGGTGTGAATGCACCCTGAATGTAAACAGACTGGGCCCGCTCCACAAGCAAGAAGTGGAGTACAGCGCAGGGCAAAACACGCATTTCTCTTAACTTATATGGAGCCGTCAGCTGCCTTGTGTGAAAAACAACATTCTCCATGGTCTTCTGCCTCATCTTCTGCTCATGCTGAGTCCATTTAAAAAAAAAAAGACAAAATATAACTCCTAAAACTGTTAAACTTGATGCCACTCCGTTTTTGTTTTTATTTCCAGAAGAAGAAGTGTCTTTAGAGAATTTTGTATTGTTTCTTTCAGTAGTTCTAGGTGCAGCGCCACCACAGGCGAGTGGGGGAACAGGTTGGTTCAACAGGTTGACGCGACTGCACAGTGCAGTGTGAATGCAAACGCACCAGCTCAAATGTAAACAAAATGTTATGAATATTGGTCCCCAACCGAACCGAGTCTACAGGACTATCAGGTGTGAAAACAACCTAGGTCCAAAGAGAAGAAGCGCTTCTGTTGTGAGCCAGACGAGCCCTCAAGTGATCCAAGACCCACTGTCCGACAGTTCCAGACCAAAGCCCTATAAAGAGAGAGTTGCGACACTCCCATAGACACCCATAGAAAGAATGGAATGCGGAAGTCACATGTGTCATGCAGCGGCAAATGGTTCCAAACAGCAGCAGTTCCAGCATTGAACGTAGTCCGTGTTTTCTCTGGTAAGTTGATGCAAATGCGACACATTTTTTTGTCATTGTGAAGCGTTATCTGACTGTTCTGTACCACAATTTATCAACATTAATACTTCATGTCGCCAGTTTTAGTTAATGAAACATGTTAAATTGCTAGTTGTGTTTTAACTGCAGCTGCTCTGCAACATGACGGTTTAAACGGGTCGATTTCTAATTCAGCGTTTTAAAATATCCATTACTGCTTAAATTTTGAAAGGTGGTCTTTTTTAAATTTATGGTAATTCCAGTTACTGAACTCAACTAGAAAATATTTGGCCTTTTTTTTCTGAGAGATTCATTCAACCTTTATTTATACAGGTAAATCCCATTGAGCCTGGAGGACTCATTTACAAGAGAGACCTGATTTAACAAAGAATGATGACAACATAACAACACGATTGATGTAATTTAGTTAAAGTTATTCATTCATTCATTCAACCTTTATTTAAACAGATAAATCACATTGAGCCTCGAAGACTCATTTACAAGTGAGATCTTTTTGGACAGACAAAAACAGTGGTTAGCTGGACACATGTAGGAGTTGGAGGTGAAAAAAATTCCTATCAGACTTATTTCTTGGCTGAGAAAAACCCTTAATATTGAAAAAACACCTTGCACAAACAAGCACATATTTACGTAGACATTCTGCAGAGCAGAGCACGAAGAAGGAAGAGACGAGAGCGGTCAACGACGCCTACAGATGCTCTCGAGGTCACTGTAATCAGTCAATGTCCTCCGGTGAGATCCATAAACATTCTCGAGGTATGTCGAGGAATGGCCAAGAATAACCTCTGAGAATCCAGAGTTCTGAAATGATGGCAGAAAGTTTTTTCAGCGGGGTTTCATCTGGTTATCAGTTGGAAATTCCTCAGGGAGGGGGTGGTGAGCGTCAGATCACATTTTCTCCAGGCGAAATTCAGATAAGATGGCCTTCAAGGACACCAATGCGACCAAATTTAGATAAACACACAGTTGTTTTGGGGACAGGCAGAACTTAATGACATCAACCTTGAGTCTGTGTCGGTCCACTCAGTTCCGAAATGTCCAAAATAACATGACCACACCGATGGAAAATGTCTGAGTAAAAATCCCCAAGATCTGATCCATTCAGCCCAAAGCATTTGAGTCCAGGTACTCGAGACATGAAACCAAACCATCATAAAGGCAAGCAGCATGATCGGGTCCAAATTTGCTGCTGACGACTTCCTTGATTGTAGATAAATACCAGGACCAGCTGAATCCAAAAAGCAGGAACCGGTTATCGTGAATCCAATTAAATATGTGTCCTTAAAATCCACAGATGGCAGCAGAGATAGACACATCATCAAGTCTTCCAGTCGATGAGATATCCAGCTGCGTACGTGCCAACAGGATAAATCGGCTCGCCTAAAGCCTGTCTTCTCTTGAAGAAATGTTGTAAATTGAGTTAAGGGACCAACTGGTCAGAAGAAGTCCATAATTATGGTTTGGAAGAAATGCAAGAGAGTCTCAGAGTCTCAGAAGCAGTTTCACAGACAGACAGAGCAGCAAAGCAAAGCGGAGAGGAAGGGAGGGAAGCATTCGATCTCGGCTTGAGCAAGTGGTGAAGTTATAGATCATTTGTCAAAGACTGCAGCATAAATTGTGACATTATCATTAAAGAAAAACATGATCGTGGAGATGAGTCTATTTTTTTCATGTTTTCCAGGTAAACCACAGGAGAATGACTTCATGAACTGAATGTTGCATCCAAAATATCACAACAAGATCTCATTTTCTGTCTTCCAAAACAATAACAGCTTAATCAAAATGTTTGAATAAAATTACTTTAACACCATAACCTTCATAAAGTTGGTATTTACTGCAGGACTGTTAAATTACATTAGCTATATATTATTAGTTTAGCGTTTGGTAATCATGGGTCAAGTTGAGATGAGACTCTTTCAAGACAGAACAAGACATAAGAATTATTACCAAGAATATATCAGCATCAATAAACTGTAGAACAGTAACAAAAACTCTTATTAAACTATCACAGGTACATTGAGATGGAGCTGGAAGTTATTCTTCATGCCAATTGTCTTCATCTGATCTTTTGTAAAAATATGTCAATTTATTTTCCATTAACATTTTTCTCCACAGGACTGAGTTAATTTTCTTGTCTGTGAGTTTCTTCTGTCCTGCTTATGTATTTTTTTTGTTCTAATTGTTCCTCAGGTTGTTCATCTCTGTTCCCTGACTGCCTGTTGATCCATCCTCCTGGTCCTGTTGATCCTGGATCATCAGATCCTGACATGTCCCCGTCCTCTGAGGACACATTTTCATCTTTCCCTCATCTCACTCGCCTCATTTCTGTTTCTTCCTCAGTCTCTGAAATTACAACGTCACTGTTAGAATGAAGATTAATGTTCAATAAAAAATATGACATGTCTTATTGTAACACTGTTCGTACCAAAGTTTAATTTAGGACAACATGTGTGATCACTGGTCAGATCACTGGTAAGGTCACTGGTCAGTGGAAGTTCTGCTGTTCTTCTCATCTGGTTCTGGTCCATGAACAACTTGTTGAACCTCCTTCAGTCTCACACGTCCTCACTGTGTCTCTCTGAACTGTCCTCTCTCTAAATGTGCCTGTAGTGACATTAGTTAATTTTCTTGCACATTTCTTTGACAGTTAAACATTTTGAGCCCTGATTGAAAATGTTTGTGCAGATTAAATTTACAGCTCTCAGTTTTGTGTTGTTGTGATGATGATGATGACGACGACGATGATGATGATGATGATGATGATGATGATGGTGCTCCTGCTGACTTGACATGATGTCATTAATAAACAGTATAAATGGCAGTAAAAGTACTTTATTAAAGCTTGTTTTACATTTTACATATTTTATAATAAATTGTTTGGAAATTTATTTTTGCACAATTAAAACTTATTTTGTCATCTGTTATGATTTTACAGTTTCATTTAAATTAACATTTTAATCAATGAATTACAATTTTACAATAGTTGTCAGGCTACAACCAACTCAGTTATCAGGTACTTGGTTGCCATAAAAAAAATAAAAAAAAAACGACAAATACAACAATTATATTCAGTCTGTCTTGTAAATGAGTCCTCGTGGCTCAATGGGACAAACTTGTTTAAATAAAATTGGATTCATATCTTCTATAGAAATCAAGAATTCATCCAG
Organism: Nematolebias whitei; assembly: GCF_014905685.2. NCBI lineage: Eukaryota > Metazoa > Chordata > Actinopteri > Cyprinodontiformes > Rivulidae > Nematolebias > Nematolebias whitei. The sequence goes on from NC_056512.1 coordinate 8,953,561, forward strand.
ATGTTCTAAGGTAAGCTGGAGCAGATCTGAACTGCTGCATGGAGGACAAGGTGGAGCATTCTCATGCAGAGAACATCAGAAATAACTTTATAACAGGTGTTACTCTGATCTTTTTTTAACGTGTGTAACGTTATAAAACACTGACATGGCTATATTGATCATTGTATTGCATATAAAAAAAATTCTAACAAATATGTGTTTGCAGACTCGTTCCCTTCTAAAATTCAATGATAAATGTATCTGCCGCGTCTCAAAATGCTTTGATAAAATGCATAGTCTGTGAAATAATCAGTAATCAGTTCGTTACTGCTCAATAATTACTGAAAGACGTCAGGTAAAGTAAGAAAAGTCGATTTATGTGTTGTGTTGTGCCAGCAGCCGCTCAAACTGACTGACAGCGATGAGCTGTTTGGAACTATTGGGAGCTGCATGATCCACGTGACCGCGTATCGGCGAGTTCAAAGGGTGTCGCAACTCTCTCTTTATAGGGCTCTGGATAATGTCACAATTTTTGCTGCAGTCTTTGACAAATGATCTATAACTTGAACTAAATTACGTCAATCTTGTTGTTATGTTGTCATCATTCTTTGTTGAAATCAGGTCTCTCTTGTAAATGAGTCCTCGAGGCTCAATGGGATTTACCTGTAGAAATAAAGGTTGAATTAATCTCTCAGAACAAAAAAGGTCAAATATTTTCTAGTTGAGTTCAGTAACTGGAATTACCATAAATTAAAAAAAGACCACCTTTCAAAATTTAAGCAGTAATGGATATTTTAAAATGTAATGAGAGATAATATGGGTCTGATATTATCCATAATTTAAACGGATTCTTTCATTTTTCTGGACTGAGTAATATCGTGCCTTGAATGATTAAATGTGGACGGAAACGTGTTTTATCTTTGACCCACCACAACAGTGAGCCGTTTAATTAAAAACGATTTAAAACAACATCACACATTTACATTAATTGGCAGATTGATTACAATTAACACAGCTTAATTAATGAGCTTTACAATGAGAAATCATACGGCCATGATTTCTCACTTGCAACTGAAATACAACAGACATTTCTGAAAATATCTGGATTAATTACTGGCAGATAGAAGAGTTTTAAAGATGGGGAAATGAAGTTTAAATGGAGAGAGATGGGTGAGAGAATGTGTCTGTATAACCAGAAACAACACGCTCCTTTAGACGCAGCTTAACCCACGGTACACTCGCAGTTGAAGATAGACTCTTTTACCTTTGCAGACGATAGTTTCGGCTTCGGTGTAGAGTTTTCTTTCAACTCTTTTCAGCGTCTCCGTAAGAACAGCTGTGACCTCAGGAGTCGTGAGATCATCACAGAACAGACTTCCTCATTGTTCAGAGCGTTCGTCGGGTAGAGCCACAGCGAGACGTCGTGGCATCGACGGACTCTTGTCACTCCATTAGAAACTGCTCGGAACTTCTGTTCCTCGGAACTTCTCATTCGAGGTTCTCCCTGGAACTCTTGTTCTGCTCTGGAACGTTGTTCTGCTGGAACTCTTGTTCTGCTTGGAACTAGGAAGTGTCGACCCTTTTAAAGAGGTCACTTCCGGTTCCTCTGAGAACTTCCTGATTGGTTGAACGAACCAACCGGGGTGTGGTTTTAGTGACGTCAGAGGGTCATTACATATCAAGGAGACAGAGTAGATGTTTTAAGAACAGACAGAAAGATGTTTTGAAGAAACAGAGACATTTAGGAGCCAGTCTTCCTTCTATCTGTCTGAGAGAGTTAAACATGACATTTCGTTCCGATAAACATGTTTTTGACCGTTCCTTGACTTTTGACCGACATCACAACTTGCTCATTTCAGACAGAAGATAAAAAAAAATGCATAATTACTTTGTAACAGACATCTAACTTGATTTCTACTTTGAATGAGGATTAAAAATCATTAATACTATTTCACAGTTGATTTAAAGTGAGTAGTTCACTTCAACATTTAAAATGGTTTGAACTAAACACACTTTGATTATCAAGATATTGTAAAATAGTAATGATAATAAAAAGAGAGTGTTCTTTCAATTGATTAGTGCAGGACACACTTAGAAAATCTCTGGATGAGCTTAATTTGTATTTCTGAACTCAAATCAATGAAATAACAGTTCCTGTCCCAGGATCAGGTTTTGACCTGAGGCTTAGTTCACTACAGTCCCCCCTTTGGAAATCATCGCCTGTCCATGGGGATGAATTCCAACATGAACTTACGCCTTCGAATGTCCTTGAGCTTGATGTAATCCAGCAAGGGAAAACAAAAGTCAAAGAAGGTAATCCCACAACGGGTTGGTAATTCCATAATGTTGTTGGTAATTCCATAATGTTGTTGGTAATTCCATTGTAGTAATGCTTTAACCCCTTGGAAACAAAGTCTGTAATCCATTGGAAAAAGTCATATAATCCACAACGATAAATCCACAACGAATGGAGGTGTTGATTGATCAGCATACAGAGGGGTTCCCTTGATTGAACTGAAGATGCGGCCACTGGATGAAGAGTGGAGACCAACGTCAGGATTGCAGGTCTCCTCCAGCGAAGGTCGTCGCTGGGTGACGTCCAGTCGGTGCCGTTCTGGTTCAATGTGTCATGCAATTATGTGGTTTAAGGTGGGCTTATGAAGGGGATTTTACATAAGGCCTTAACCTATATGCACCTGGTGTGTAAGCTATTATGATTGGGAACAGCTACAGCTACCAGTTAAGGGGTGGAACATGCTGAAAAATTTTCATATAGGGATTTATACCTATAGAAGGGCATTCCAAACTATTTTTCCATTCCTAACTTGGTTTAAGTTAGATTTACATGGCAAAATATAGTTTGGTTCAATTGTCTGTTGTCTTTTAGACGACTGACTTGAGATTGGGTGTTTGGTTTCCCCATAAATGTTTTTGAAGTCTATGGCAAGACTCATCAAAAAGAATTAGCTATCCCCCCGAATAGAATTGTTCGAGTAGGTTCGGCTTAAGCGTTGTGAGACCAATGTAGATTATGGTACTGAAGGCAACATTAATCTACATTGACTCCGCAAAGATTAGGTTTTAACGAGTGAACTGCATGTTGGCATAGTTAAAGTCCTTTACAGTCTCCAACTAAAATACATACAAAACTCATTCTTACCTCAGAAACAAATATCAAAACCAAATAAACAACGTTTCAACATCGACAAGAGTAGTGACTAAGCAACTAGAAACATCGTTTCACTGCTTCACCTCACCCTGGTTGTCAGATTCAATCACGCTGTCCCGTTTGAGTGGTTTCTTTGCACACCTTGTGTGGTTTAACCTAGTTTCGATGTACCCATTTAACAATTGGCTCTTTTTGGCCTTTACTGATTTTTATCTGATAGACAACTGGAGACAGTTTGTCTGTTATCAGATGGGGTCCAGTCCATCTGGGCATCAGTTTACGGGCGAGAGTTCCGGTCCCGGACTCTCTTCTCCCAGTTGTGGGGACAAACATGTAGTACCAGACCCTGTCTCCCACTTGGAGTTCCTCGTGAGAGGCCTTTTGGTCGTAGTACGCTTTGCGTCCTTCAGCTGATTTTTCCAGGTTTTTCTGTGCGAAAGCAAAAGTGTTTTTAAGGTGTTTTTCCAAGTCTTTCATGTATTGTTGTGTAGTGAAGGCTGTTGCCATGGCAGCATCGCCTGGTTGGTACAACAGGTG
>NC_056512.1:8957345-8958105 GCF_014905685.2 Nematolebias whitei
GATGCCAGTCGACGTGTGTGGAGTGGCCCTTATGGCCATGAGGACCAGAGGGAGTTTCACGTCCCAGTCCTTGTGGTTTGCGGCTACGTATTTTTTCAAAATACTCACCACTGTCCTGTTTGCTCTCTCGACCTGGCCTGAAGCCTGTGGATGGTAGCCAATATGGAAGTTGGCTTTGATGCCTAGCGTCTTCCACAGTTCTTTCATTACTTCACCTGTGAAGTGTGTACCTTGGTCTGAGTTCACCCTGAGGGGAAGTCCAAACCTTGAGAATACATGATTCATTAATAACATAGCAGTGGTTTGTGCTGTGTCATTAGGGGCTGGTAGACATTCTACCCATTTGGTAAATGCGCAGGTTACCGTGAGAAAATATTTATTTCCTCTAGAGCTCTTAGTGAGTGGTCCGACCCAGTCAATCTGGAGGTCCGACCATGGAAATGCAATGCCTCTACTATGCAGTGGTGCTCTGTGGAGTGGTCTGGATGGCTGAAAATGGCCACAGACCAGGCACCCTTTTATGTAGTCTTTGACATCCTTCTTCATTCCAGGCCAATAAGCAATCTGTTTTAATGCTTTCAGCGTGGCATTGTCACCCTTGTGTCCTGCGGACGGAAGGTCATGTGCATGAACTAACATCACCCCCCTGTGGTCATGGGGGACCACGAACACGGGTGAGGACATCCGTCCATGAGCAAAAGTTAGGATGCCCTTAAGTAGTTTTAACTGTTTGCGCAGCTGAAAGAGGACTTTAAGGTCT
>NC_056512.1:8958205-8958868 GCF_014905685.2 Nematolebias whitei
TCACCCCCCTTCGGTCATGGGAGACCGCGAACATGGGTGAGGACGTCACTCCATGAGCTAAAGTTAGGCTGTCCTTGAGTAGTTTTAACTGTTTGCGCAGCTGAAAGAGGACTTTAAGGTCTGGATTGGAATCCAGTTCGCCTTTCGATGGAGTGTATTTGTCTGGGTCAGTCAGATACAGTATCATCGAGTTAATTGCAGGATCCAACTTCTGAAGTTGGATGATGTCTGGGTCAGTCAGCATTGGGCGTACAGAAACTGTGTTATCAGCAGGTTTAGCTGCAGCTTGTGCACGTGTGACTGCCATTACCTCAGTTGTAGCTTGTGACGACTGAGTGTTGAGTAGCCAGGAGGGGTCAAAGGACCACGTGGGTCCGTCAACGGCTCCTTCCTTGGCTAGGGAGTCTGCAAGGTCATTGTAGTACTTGTCATCGCCTGGGACTCTGGAGTGTCCTGGAACTTTCTTCCAGAAGATCTGTAGATCATGTGATGTCACCAAGTGATCACATGTCATGAAAAGCTCTTTGTGTTTTACCACCTTTTTGTTGCTTGTGAGAAAACCGTTCTGTTTCCACAGAGCGAGATGACACAAGAAACTAAGTCGAGCATAGTTAGAGTCAGTGCAGATGACTAGCGTCTGGATGGAGCGTTCCACTGCCATCT
>NC_056512.1:8958968-8979931 GCF_014905685.2 Nematolebias whitei
GGGAGCTCCAACGAATCCCTTTCTGAGTCGTCGGACCTGTCTATGGGTAAGACACCATAGGTTTGAGGTCCTTGGTCGACGTCATCGGTTGAGAAAAGAGCTATGGCCTGTGTTGGTTTTGTGAACCATACTGGCCCAGTTTCTTGACTCGGTACCAGGTTATCTGGGAGTCCTCCCAGAAATGGAATGCCTAGTTCAAAATCATGAAAATCAGTGGAAATCAACCATCCTAGCATAGTGTTTTTTGGGATCATCACCTCATCCGTGCCTGTGTTACACACAGCAACAGATGTGGTCCTGGAGTCAAGGCTCACTTGGTTCGTGGCTTCCACGGACAGTCCCAAGTTGAAAAACGCAGGAGAAGGTTGAAAATATGCCTGTTTATGGCTAATAGCTTGTCCAGCTACGATGTGGATTCGCACCATTAGGTTAATCACCTGAGGTGGTACTGTGGTGGTTTGGTTGCTAGCAACCTGGCAGGCCTCTGGAATGGTCTGCCCAGCCTTAAGGTTTGCTGTGTCTGGCACAGGAGGATCCTTTGTGGCTGGATTTAGGGACCACAGCACCTTGTTGATGGTGTCCACGTGGACACCCATCCTTACCAAAATGTCAGAGCTTATGTAGGTTGCATGTGGTAAGTTTTGGATCACGAGAAACGGGTGAACCAGTTCTCGTTGGTTCCAGTTCAGTTTTAGGTTAATGACTCCTTCAGCGGTCATTACCTCTGAACTATTGGGAACTAATGGAAAGCGGAAAGCTTTTTTAATTAGTCCTAGACCCACGTGTTTGTGATCCAAGGTTTCATAGAAAGCTCGGTTAATTGCTGATTTATCTGTCCACAGAGACAGAACAGCATCGTTGGTGTGGGACCCTTGGATCTCTACACCCTTAACTACCAGTGGTAGGTAGTGTTTGGTGGACTCTGACTGCTCCAGCTCACAAAGGAGGCTGTCTTGTTAGGTCAGAGTTTGGACCACCGGGTGGGTCTCTTTGGTTTCACATGATTTCAAAGGAATACTCACCGGGCTCGTGTCCTCGGCTGAGGAGTCCTTTGTGCCCTCCGCGGTTCCTGCTGTCAGGCAGTCTGTGTTACACTCCGGAGGCATTTCTATTGGCAGTGGTTTGCTCACCTTGGCCCACATTGTCTGATCACCATAATCTATAATCACGTCGAAGCGATTTATAAAATCCTGGCCAACCAAAAATGGGAATGAGTCAACACTGGACACGTGTACCGGGTGGTATAGTGTCATTCTGCCAATCTGCATGTGAACCATTGCTATAGCTGTCAGGGTTGTCTTCTTCTCTGAGAGACCCTACATTTCTATAGCACATTCTGTGAGAGGTATTACCCTGTTAACACTGCTAGCGGCTGTCCTCAGCTCCTCGAACAGTTTAGCTGTTATAATTGTTATGTCCGCCCCACCGTCCAGTAGTGCTTCTTGTGTGAGGACACCTTCGAGCGTTACTGACAGGTATGCCTTCTTGGCGACCCCCCTTCTGGTAAAGTTACACAGAAACCTCTTAGGTTTTTTCTGACGTTTCTTCACACGTTCAGCTTTGTCTGTGTAATCTTGGTTTGTCTGAACCGTCAGCACAGCAGTAGCTGTTTCTGAGTGTTCAGCTTGCGATGACTCGTCATCGTTTGTGTGTGAGTTTACCCCCCTTTCTTCCGATGAGGGGTTGTTGGAGGCCACAACAACAATGTCTTGGTGGGTTCCACCGACATCTGTGACGTTGTCATCCGCGCCCTCAGCTATAGTAGCGATTACATCACTACACAGTGCTCCAGGTTGGTTTCTCGTGTCAGTGTGTTTCAAAGTTTCTAACAACCTGCGTCGTTTCTCTGTCTCTTCTGAGCTCAGAGGTGTAGGGCTTTGTTTCTGGAACCTTTGTGATTTTTTCATCTCGGGTCGTTTTGTCCGAGGTAGAGGAGGGATAGGTACGTCATTTGGGGGTTCCTTTTCGGACTTCCCCTGATAATATGGGTCACCTTGGTTCCCATATCTTTTCGTCCTATGCACACCCCACTTAAGATAATCACGTTCATCCTCTGAAAGAGGAGCTTTTTTGTCCTAGCGTGCACCTTCATGACGCGGTTTGTTAGTTTGAAAAGACTGCTTTTTCTCGCCTTTCTTAGGAGGAGGAGGTGATACACGCCGTCCTTCCAGTTCTAGCGAGTGGGGTTTAACCTTTACACCAGGAAACACCTCTATGGGCGTCTTAACATGAGAACATGCCTCAAACACATTCACAGCACACTGTTTAATCTCATTGATAGATTTTTCTTTGAAATTAGCCATCATCTGTACTGACGTTTTAATGTCAGTGTGGAGATTTTTGCTGAAAACAAATTTAAAACCTTCTTCTTCCTCCATTCCGGTTTCATTTCTGTAACCAAAATAAGCCTGGAAGATTCTTTTGTAATAAACCTTTGGATGTTCATGCTTCCCTTGCGTGACCTTGTCTGCAGCTGGGAAGCCACCAGGCCCCGTGTAGAGGTCGTATTCCCTGATCAAAGCTTCACACAGAAGGTTGTAATCCCTTCTCGTGGCATCAGGTTGACGCTCGATGAAGGTGAACACCTCTCTGTCCGAAGTTAGCCTTATCAGACTGATTTTATCTTCAACCGTAGCATTTGGATAACCACTCAGTCTGAAATCCAGATCATTTAGATATGCCTTTGTACCAGTTGACCCCATTGGGCCAGGTACAAAGCGTTGTACATATTTTGAGAGTTTTTGAAGTTCATCTATTGAAAGAGGAAGTCTCAACGGTCTCTCTTGCCTGCTTGGTAGAGGAGACCTGATCAGGTCTGTCCCTGCTGCTTTAGGTAAGGGTGGAGGTGTGTGTGATGTAAGGAGATTTGGGTCTGGAGCCCAGTGTGTCCCCACATTCTGTCCATGCCTCTCACCATATTTCCGTTTGCATGGTAAAGTTGAGTTTTAAGCGCGTCTATCTCAGATTTGCATCCGCTCAGAGCATTTGATGCTTGCTGCAACTGTTGTTGTAGAGCATCGTTGTCTGAACACAACTTTCGGTACTTGACCTCCCTTTCCTTCATCTTCTCCTCATATGAGTGAGCTCCTCATGTGCACTGGTCTCTTCATCAAGTTTAGACTGTGCCATAAATTTGAGATACTCCTCTCTGTCTTCTGCATATGCTTTAGACAGCACGTCATTTTGTTCAACCTGTTGATCCAATTTATCTTTGAGAAGCAGAGAAATTTTTGCTAACCGTTCAAGGCTCAGCTTTTTATTCTCTGTCACCGTGGCATTTTGTGCTAAACTTTTCAGTACCGTAGCTTTCTGAATTTCATCCATCTCTTCTAATGGTGTACCAATTACTGGGGTCGTTAAAATATTTAAAGCTCTCTGAATTATGTCAACCTGTTGATTTTCATCATCTGACTCATAGGAGCTCAAGGGGTCATTGCTTTCCTCCTTTTTTTCCATTATCTCTTTATTTATTTTATTTAAATAAATAGACAGGAAGATGTTGTGTTTTTAGGTGCTAAAATAAATCAGAAAGGTTTCCTTTTCTGTTATATTTATTTATATTTGGTGTTTTAGCAATTAAACGTGTATTTTCCTTTCAGCAATTGAGTAAACTGATCTACTCTGTGATTATCTAGACTGTATCTATCAAAAGTTCTTAATTTTTCATTTTGCACCTTCATGAGGATTTATCAGTGAATGAAAAATTTCCTAGTAAACGCCTTCTCTGGGCATAAATACTTTAATCACTTTTTAAATGTAAGATAACAGTATAAATCAGCTTGAGGAACGTTTATTAACTCAAAAATGCTTCTGACAGAAAAAAAAAAAACGTTTAATTTCACCAAAATATCCTAAACACGAAGTGAAACTGTGATTTCGAGTTTCCAACAGGAGGTGGCAGTGTAACCTTATTTATTTTAACCTGTCACTGTTAGTGACGTCCAGTAGGAGTCGCGATGACTTCCTGTGGCTTTGGTGACATCCGGTCTTTAGCCGTTAGCTTTAGAATTAGCATCGGCGAAACTCGGTCAAATCAACATTTTCTGAACAGATTTAAAGCTCAAACGTGGCAAAGTTTCAGCGATTAGGCTTTTAATAATTGGATCAGCGGTTCAGAGCCAACTTTAAAGCGTTTTTCAACTTTAAACAACAGATTGAAATTCACTATGAAGACGAGCTTCATTTCCGGGTCACGTGACTGAATCAACCAATGATCAGAGACAGCAACGGGGTGGGTTTTACAACCTGACATCAGAGGAAGTGACGACAGACACGTCACTCGTCTCTCCAGTGAATCAGAGCGTTTCAAACAATGGTTTTCAACCAATCACACATCATCATTTCAGCTAGCGTGTTAGCATTAGCTTGAACATTCCGGTCAACTTTTTGTCCATTAATACTGTCAAAATGCACTATTTTACTGCTACTAATGTAACGAACAGCTCTTAACAGTGATCTGAGACGGCGCTCAGCTTTTAAAACAGCTTTCATCCATTTAAAACGACTCGTTCGAACGAATCAGAACCGAGCGACAGAACCGGATCTGAACAGAACCCCCTTCTGATAAAAGTTTAAACAGAATCAAACATTTCACCACAACATAACAGCTTCAGTTATACCACAGATGTACAAATTTCAGCTTTAATATGAACACATTGACGTTATTTTCAGCTCTAAAAACACCACAACTGAAAAACATATCACTGTATTTTCTCTGAACCCCACAGCTGCAAAACGCTGCGTTTCACAGTCGAACAGAAATCTGCACTTTTAAGCTAATTTCAGTTAAGATCAGATATGCCAACATGATAAATTCAAGTGTTACAGAATAGCACAGTCCATTTCATGAACCCGTTACGGGCCACCAGTTGTAATGAGAGATAATATGGGTCTGATATTATCCATAATTTAAACGGATTCTTTCATTTTTCTGGACTGAGTAATATCGTGCCTTGAATGATTAAATGTGGACGGAAACGTGTTTTATCTTTGACCCACCACAACAGTGAGCCGTTTAATTAAAAACGATTTAAAACAACATCACACATTTACATTAATTGGCAGATTGATTACAATTAACACAGCTTAATTAATGAGCTTTACAATGAGAAATCATACGGCCATGATTTCTCACTTGTAACTGAAATACAACAGACATTTCTGAAAATATCTGGATTAATTACTGGCAGATATAAGAGTTTTAAAGATGGGGAAATGAAGTTTAAATGGAGAGAGATGGGTGAGGGAATGTGTCTGTATAACCAGAAACAACACGCTCCTTTAGACGCAGCTTAACCCACGGTACACTCGCAGTTGAAGATAGACTCTTTTACCTTTGCAGACGATAGTTTCGGCTTCGGTATAGAGTTTTCTTTCAACTCTTTTCAGCGTCTCCGTAAGAACAGCTGTGACCTCAGGAGTCGTGAGATCATCACAGAACAGACTTCCTCATTGTTCAGAGCGTTCGTCGGGTAGAGCCACAGCGAGACGTCGTGGCATCGACGGACTCTTGTCACTCCATTAGAAACTGCTCGGAACTTCTGTTCCTCGGAACTTCTCATTCGAGGTTCTCCCTGGAACTCTTGTTCTGCTCTGGAACGTTGTTCTGCTGGAACTCTTGTTCTGCTTGGAACTAGGAAGTGTCGACCCTTTTAAAGAGGTCACTTCCGGTTCCTCTGAGAACTTCCTGATTGGTTGAACGAACCAACCGGGGTGTGGTTTTAGTGACGTCAGAGGGTCATTACATGTCAAGGAGACAGAGTAGATGTTTTAAGAACAGACAGAAAGATGTTTTGAAGAAACAGAGACATTTAGGAGCCAGTCTTCCTTCTATCTGTCTGAGAGAGTTAATCAAGATGTTTGAATAAAATTACTTTAACACCATAACCTTCATAAAGTTGGTATTTACTGCAGGACTGTTAAATTACATTAGCTATATATTATTAGTTTAGCGTTTGGTAATCATGGGTCAAGTTGAGATGAGACTCTTTCAAGACAGAACAAGAAATAAGAATTATTACCAAGAATATATCAGCATCAATAAACTGTAGAACAGTAACAAAAACTCTTATTAAACTATCACAGGTACATTGAGATGGAGCTGGAAGTTATTCTTCATGCCAGTTGTCTTCATCTGATCTTTTGTAAAAATATGTCAATTTATTTTCCATTAACATTTTTCTCCACAGGACTGAGTTAATGTTCTTGTCTGTGAGTTTCTTCTGTCCTGCTTATGTATTTTTTTGTTCTAATTGTTCCCTCAGGTTGTTCATCTCTGTTCCCTGACTGCCTGTTGATCCATCCTCCTGGTCCTGTTGATCCTGGATCATCAGTTCCTGACATGTCCCTGTCCTCTTAGGACACATTTTCATCTTTCCCTCATCTCACTCGCCTCATTTCTGTTTCTTCCTCAGTCTCTGAAATTACAACGTCACTGTTAGAATGAAGATTATTGTTCAATAAAAAATATGGCATGTCGTATTTAACACTGTTCGTACCAAAGTTTATTTTAGAACAACATGTGTGATCACTGGTCAGGTCACTGGTCAGATCACTGGTCAGTGGAAGTTCTGCTGTTCTTCTCATCTGGTTCTGGTCCATGAACAACTTGTTGAACTTCCTTCAGTCTCACGTCCTCACTGTGTCTCTCTGAACTGTCCTCTCTCTAAATGTGCCTGTAGAGTGACATTAGTTTTTTTCTTGCACATTTCTTTGACAGTTAAACATTTTGAGCCCTGATTGAAAATGTTTGTGCAAATTAAATTTACAGCTCTCACTTTGTGTTGTTGTGATGATGATGATGGTGATGGTGCTGCTGCTGACTTGAGATGATGTCATTAATAAACAGTATAAATGGCAGTAAAAGTACTTTATTAAAGCTTGTTTTACATGCTACATATTTTATAATAAATTGTTTGGAAATTTATTTTTGCACAATTAACAATGCCAAGATGACCGCACTCAGAGCAGTTGCAGCTTCACAGGCTGCCGGTACCATCCCAGTTTTTAGAAGTTTTGATATTGACTCTGTTGTCTGGGACCTTGTGTACATAATTTCTCTCCACCACATGTACCACATGAGATGCGAATGACAATAAAGAAACTCTGACTCTGACTAACACTTATTTTGTCATCTGTTATGATTTTACAGTTTCATTTAAATTAACATTTTAATCAATGAATTACAATTTTACAATAGTTGTCAGGCTACAAGCACAATCACCTCAGTTATCAGGTACTTGGTTGCCATAAAAAAACAACAAATACAACAATTATATTCAGTCTGTCTTGTAAATGAGTCCTCGTGGCTCAATGGGACGAACCTGTTTAAATAAAGGTTGAATTAATATCTTCTATAGAAATCAAGAATTCATCCAGATGTTCTAAGGTAAGCTGGAGCAGATCTGAACTGCTGCATGGAGGACAAGGTGGAGCATTCTCATGCAGAGAACATCAGAAATAACTTTATAACAGGAGTTACTCTGATCTTTTAAATGTGTGTAACGTTATAAAACACTGACATGGCTATATTGATCATTGTATTACATATTAAAAAAAATTCTAACAAATATGTGTTTGCAGACTCGTTCCCTTCTAAAATTTAATGATAAATGTATCTGCCGCGTCTCAAAATGCTTTGATAAAATGCATAGTCTGTGAAATAATCAGTAATCAGTTCGTTACTGCTCAATAATTACTGAAAGACGTCAGGTAAAGTAAGAAAAGTCGATTTTTGTGTTATGTTGCGCCAGCAGCTGCTCAAACTGACTGACAGCGATGAGCTGTTTGGAACTATTGAGAGCTGCATGAACCACGTGACCGCGTATCGGCGAGTTCAAAGCGTGTCGCAACTCTCTCTTTATAGGGCTCTGGGGCTCTGGGGTGGGCACCCCGCTTGTATAATGTTAGAGGAAACACTGATATATCAATGTAATAGCCATGTAGCCTGATGTAAAAACATTTTGCTAGCAAATGTCAAACACTGTGACGTTTTAATTATTGTTATAAAACGTCAGCAAAAAGCTAACGTATTATTAAAAAAAAAAAAAAAAAAATATATATATTTTTATATATATATATATATATATATATATATATATAGGATCAACCACGAGAATCAACTCATTTAAAATTAAAACACAATTATACACAAATACAAACACGCTAGCATAAATGTTTAGCTGTTTAACTGGACCGTTCAAGATTGGTAGCAAATTCTCTATTAGCAGTTACACAAATCTTTTTGATCAATATTACCAAAATGTGCAAACATACCTTTATCTTGGCTCTTTTTCTCTTCCTCTTTCTTTTCTCTGCCCCTGAAGGATATGTCCTTTTTTGTGACATCCATCTATCCACCCATCCATCCATCCATTCAACCATCCATCCATCCATCCATCCATCCATCCACCCACTCATCCATCCATCAACCAACCATCCATCCATCCATCCATCCATCCACCCATAAATCCATTCAACCATCCATACACTCATCCATCCATGCATCCACACACCCACTCATCCATCCATCCACGCATCCATCCATCCACCCACCTATCCATCCATCATGCACCCATCCATCCAGCCAATCATATGAAGCTTAACATTTTGGATTAACTTTTTCTACACTTGGTCCCAATGCTTTACATGAGCGTGCATGAGTAGATCAATGAGCGAGCAGATTGCACCAGCTGCAGCTCGTGGGACGTTGAATTGTGCGTGTGTGGTCACTGATTGTTGGGAGGTTCAATGCGCGCGTGGAGTGTTTTGTCGTAAATCTGATGGGACTTGGTTTGATCGTATCTCAGGAAGTTAAACTGGAGAGGTTTTATTCGCTCATTGCAACCATGGCGATTTGAGCAAGATGGGGATGGTGACGTCATCTGCAAAATTATAACTTCTAATATCTGATAATGAAAGCTGCACAAATGACGGATTTAATGGCACAAACCAGCACAAGAAGCACTTAAAAAAGCGACCAGTTTTGTTTGTTTTGGAGCAAGATGGGGAGATGATGACCTCTATGACCCTAAAAAAATAATGATTAATATCTCAGAAATCAAAGCAGCACAAACAAATATTTTAACAGCACAAACCAGCACAAACTGACCACTATTGTAATTGTATTGTATTTGCCTTTTTTTTTTTACGTGGGTGGGTGTCAGCTTCACCCAGCTGATTTCCAAGGGCCCGTCTACTTTTATTGTGAAAGGCAGAAAGGCGGAAAAGGCGTGTCAGTGCGCGTTCTGCTGGAGGTTTGGCTGCGAGAGCGTGCCGGACTGTTGCCAGATATAGGAAAAATGAACTTTTTGGGGGGGATATGGACTCGATGGCTATATAAAGTACCTTTTTAAAAGCACAAGTATATGTTAATTTTTGCACTTATATGCACATAAAAAAGTTCACTCAGTACATACGATAGCTTGGGTCAAAATTCGATCACTGTAACTCGACAGTAATATATTTCGTGATTTTTTCTCTGGCAACAGCAGTGCCCAGTGTGACAGCTCAGAGTAGTCCACGTCAACAGAGTGAGCTCGGATCGGCAGCAGACATGGACTCCACGAACCTGGTGAGATTCTTCTCGGTTCGCTCGGACTCACAATCCGGTCCTTGGTCTTGCGGGTGAGGGGCACTGGTTTGTTGCACTGCAGGGGTGGAATAATGTTTTTCTCAGAATCGTGCTGGGTATTCCGGGGTTGTCGGTGGTGGACATTAACGGGGGATAGCTGGAGGAGGGCAGGCGGGGGAGTGGAGGGGCCACGGCGGCATTAACAGGACTTTGAAGAGGATCATGGCGGTGGGGGTGCGTCCGACTGTGGACGCGCAAGCCGGATCAGATCAGTGTTTGTGATGCGTTCAAAGCCTGACTTAAGTAGTTATTTTTTCTGCCTGTTGGTGTAAAAATAGCAGCATGCGTGTCGTCGGGACGAGTTTTTCTGTGGACCTGTAGATCCACGGCTGTTGTCCGACCCTCAGACCAGCACAGATGCGGTTCTGTTGCACAGATCCGGTGTGTTTTCACCCAGGTCTGGGACCTTCAGGACCTGCGTGATGAGCAGACATGTAGTGACGTGGACAGCGTGGTGGGTGCCACGTCCACGGCTCTGCCTCAGCTGCCTGCTCCACAACATTTGACTTTTACATTATTTTTCAGTTCCTATGGGTGGGAGAAGTAGAACACCATAAACAAGTAAATGACTGTGTTTGAACACGGAGTTGTTAAAATTTTAATGTATATTTTATTTAAAAATTAAAACTTTTCTCCTTGAATAAAGACAAGTGGTCTAAGTTAAACAGATTTTCTTTCTCATTGCCTCATATCATGATGCAGGGTCTAGGTAGGGACACTAACATTTTTATAAAATTTCAGATTCAGTGAGTTAAATAATGGCTGTGTTGTTTTCAATAAATAATATTAGATGGAAAATAATTTAAGGTTTATATCTGAAGGTGAATTCAAAATGCTTGATAAATCTGCTCTCTCTGACAGGAGCAGAAACATTTTTTTTCCCCACAGGGTCATTGTATAGGTGAGAACCCCAGTTGTTGATCTCCAGGAAGCCCCCCCCCCCCCCCACACACACACACATTGACAGCATGCTGTAGAAATCTGATTTGTGTTATTACAACACTATGACATTCACTGAGATAACAGATGCACTGTCACAATAAATGTGCTGCCATGCTCATGAGCAGCTAAAACGCAGCAGAAAGGCGAAGTTTCTCTTCAACATTGTGAACAGGGCCTAGTGTCCAGTTAGGTTACATTTCAAACCTTACAGGACTCAGAAAGAGGCTGGTCCATCTCAAGGGTAGGACGCCCAATCTCAAACTGAACCATGTGGGTTTGCAGTTCAGTGGAAAGTTCAGACTTTTATTTTGGAGAAACCAAACAACCTCTGATCCATGACCCAGCACAGGAGAGCCAGCTCCTCAGGACAACACTCAGCTGTGTACCTACACCTCCTTGGGGAACCAAAATGTTCATGTTTTGGACAGATGAGACAGGTGCTTTGAGAGGCTGTGTGAAGGAAGCCATTCATGTTGAGCAGGCAATAAACACTTTAAACAGAGGAAGAGGGCTCAGATTTTAACTTTCAGAAATGTACAATGCAGCATTTCATTTGATTCCCAGTTAGTTTCACTCCAGTTCACATCTTCATGCATGCTTCATTGTGACCAAAACAACATCTCTTGTTAACCAGGCGAACAAGGAGCCTCACGGTGAATCTGTGGATTTACTGCATGAACGGAGCATCTCGTGTGGATTGAAGCTTGGAGCTCCACACTCCGGTTTTAAACTGAGAGAGCTTCCCATATGGGAAGTGAAATGTCGTCATCTTTAGAATATAAAACGTTTTCTTTTTTTTGAGGTGGGGGGGTGGGGGGGTGATTTGGCCCAGTGAGAAAGTTTATCGTGTGATGGAGAAGGAGAACAGCATCTTCAGGATGTTATCCATCATTTGATCAACGGTAGAGTCACGCCGTTCATTAAGCAGCCCCCACATGCAGACCTCTCTGTCCAGGAGAGTTAGCAGTTCCACTGCAAATATTGGATTTCAGAGAGTAATGTTGGTTCTCTTCAGCCAATACTCCCAGCGTGACTGTGGCCAGACTGGTTCCTGAGCAGTTCAAAGTGTGGCAGCATTAACCACCTCCACTTCACATCTCTGGCCAACAATTGTTGCCACAAACCTGGAGTGAAATAACAATTTCTGCCCAGACTTTGATTTGTAAACAATTACACAATTTTAGTTTAAAATAATTTTAGTGTAAAACTCACAATGGAAGAAATTAATGATTATATTCCTGCAGCTGTTAGACTGGAAACGGGGAATGCCCTCCAGATTGTGGGGGAGTCAGGTGGAGGCTTCAGGTGGAGGAGTTCCAGTATCTGGACATCTTGCTCACAAATGATAGCTAGGTGGAGTGGGAGATGGATCGAAGGATTGTGACCCTCCGGTCAGGAAAGAGCTGAGTCGAATTGCAAAGCTCATGATTTACTGGTCTGTCTACGCTCTGACTCTCACCTGTGGTTATGAGGTTTGGGGCATGACTGAAAGAACTAAGTCCTGGATAGAAGCAGCTGAAATGAGCTTCCAGTGAGTGTTTCCAGGCTCAACTTTAGACATGGGGTGAGGATCTCTGTGATCTGGGGGGGACCTCCTTTGCAAAAGAAGTCAGTTGAGGTGGTTCAAGCATCTAATTGGGATGTGTTGTGGACACTTCCCTTTAGAGGCTTTCTGGGCACATCTCACAGGGATTGTGTATCTTCTCTGCCCTGGGAACTCCTCAGGGTGTATATTTGTGTGTGTGTGTGTGTGTGTGCGTGTGTGTGTGTGTGTGTATTAAACTGATATCTAATACTGACATTGTTCTAAGTTTCTGGTCCAAGTTCTGTGATACACTCAGACTGTGAATCTTTGCTAGTCAGTGCATAACAGAACTTTGTCCCGGGACTGAAACCTCTTCATTGGGACAGATCCATGGATTGAGTATATCAGGTGTGTGTGTGTGTGTGTGTGTGAGTGTGTGTGTGTGTGTAGGAGTAACACATTTGTATTCAGTCATTGGTTTATTTTACCCATAGAAAATTGTAACTGGTAACAGGAAAAGCCATCAATCAGAACCAAAGCTAGGACACAGTTTGTGAGATGAAAGTGTCAAATGGAAACAAAAAGTAACATCTGTCCACAAGTGCATGTTGTGAAAAAAAAAGCGTGTGTGTTACAGAGAGCCCCCAACATTGAAGTTTCATCCACCCCATTCCTTGTGGCTCATGTTATTGGCTGAACATAATAATAATAACAATAATAATGTCATCACAATGTCATCACTGTATGTTTCCAGACAATGGTGAAATTAGTCCCCGCATTTAACCCATTCACCACCAGGTGGTGCAGTGGGCAGCTATTGAAAGTGCAGGGGGGGGGGGGATTTTGGGGATGAGGTGTGCTGTCCAGAGACACCACAATGTGTGCAGTGACTGGGGATCGAACCTGGGGCTTTCGGGTCCCAAACATGAGCACAACTCTAAATAATAAGGGAGTAATAAGAATATAAGAAGGGAATAATGTTTTTTTAGATACAAAAAAGATTAATGAAGAATATACTCAACCATAGGCATCGCAACCATTATATGTGAAGGGGACAAGTCCCCCCCACATTAAAAAAACATTCATTTGGACCCCCCCACTTTTACTATAAAACATTAGTTCAGGTGGCGCAGTTTCTTTCTTCATGAACAAATCCATTCCACTTGATTAATAGGAGAATACTCAGGCCACTAAAACTCCAGGTTTTCCTGGTTACCTCCAACTCTCCACCGTCGCTTCCTGCCTCCTGCCTCGGCAGAAAACGTGCACAGGTGAAGGAGGTGGTGGTACCTGTGTTACTCGCTCGCCAGTTTAGCAGCTTTGTGCGAGCAGTTGTTGACCAGGGGGTTGATCATAAACATATATTCATGTTAAGAGGATGCTTGAGAGAAGCGCATCTTGTCTTAGCAGTAACTGTGACGCTGTAAGACGCTGCAGGTGTAAGAGACGTGGTGTGTTCAGGTGCATTAAAGTTGAAATGTCTTTAAAACCCCACACCTTATTGTCCTCAAGCTTCATGAGAAACATCATGATCAAATCATTTAGATGAGTAGTGTTGAACACAAGTAAAAAAAGTCCAGTGGTGATGTTTTTTATTTCTCTATAAAGACAAATAGTGCTGAACGCTGAGACGCTCTGTATTAAAGTGTATTAAAGTTAAAATGTCTTTAAAACCCACAGCTGAATTTACACAAACTTGGTGAGAAACATGTTTTAAATGTGTGGAATTAAAGGAAATCTAGGTGAAATGCTGCTTTTTTGTTCACTAATGAACACTTTTTTTTACGTGCGCACACATGCACGCGCGCAGACACACCTACACACATTGTGTCCCCCCCACACTACGGATGCTTCTGATGCCCTTGTACTCAACACATCATTATTGCTAAAACTCAGTGTAGAACTTAAATTTACAAATATTTAGTATAAACTATAAACACCTGAAAGTGACTCTCTCACAGAGAGAGAGTTTGAGGACAAAATTAAACAGAGACATGTTGGTACTCTAATCTGAGACATAAATATTTGTCTTTTATCATTATTGTTTAATAATAAGACATAAAGTTGCAGACGCTGCCTGCTCTCTCGCCATGAGAGACACTCAGGTTGAGCGTGCTCCCGCATGCATGCTCTCTCTCGGGCCAAGAGTTTAGTTATACGATAAGTTGTACTTGTCTGTACGCTGACGGTGCTCCCAACGCATTAGCATTTAACACAAAGTTGGATTTTAGATACAAAGTCCAGGGAGGTCGGGTCGCGGTGCGGCACAAGGGGGTGGTGTTGATGGTGTATCAATTCTGGTATCTCTCCTGGTTGCAGTTAATTTGTCATGTGCAAACACATTCGTTTAATGCGTAGACGTTTAATAATTTACGTTATTACCTTCATGGGGGTGGTCACGTGGTTCCATTAGGGTAGCGAGGTGTCCTCCTTGGCAAATACAGTAACACAGGAAATAAGTGGTGCTCTCACCTGCAATCTGTCTGTAGGTTGGGAACACTGCTCTGTGCTCTCCATGTATCAAACAGCACAACCCATCCTGCTCTGCTCTGATTGGATAAAACTGTGGCTGTGGCTCTCTTTATTGGTTGAAAGCAGCATCATTTTAATCCCTGTATTGTAGATAAGAATAATGACTAGCGTGTTTCTCATCAATATGGTGGGACTCTAATCATAGAGGTACAATAAGGAAGGATTTAGTCCTCATGAACTTTACTGAGAAGCTCAAGCTGTCCATTCTGGGTTACATCAGCATTTATGAACAAGTGCATGGAGAATTTCAAAGACAGTGGTATGGACAGTTGTATGGTATCTGCAATTTACCATTTTGCTTCACCATGAACAAGGTATAGGAAATTTAACCTAGTAACAACTTGGCATCTTACATTAGCATATTTTAGCTCCACAAGCTCAATAATAAAGATGAATGAAAACGACTGTTCAGAATCAGAATCAACTTTACTGTCATTGCACAGAGCACAATGCACATTTCAGCACAGCCCATTCAAAGAACCACAAACAAACAAACAGACACAGACTTGGGTAGACGGGGTGACTGAGGCAGCAGCCTCTGAGAGGCACACCTTTTTCGTTAGATTAAAGAAAGGGGAACACGAAGGAAGAGGAGGTTAAAAAAAAATCAATCTCATGCTGTGTCACTGCAGAGTGTCTTGCTTACACAACATCTAGGAGAAATTGAGATAGTCAACATTCCAAGGCCATCACAGGGGGAGCCAGATTCCAGATTCAGATATCAGCATTTGTTTTGGGTCAGGCTGAGCAGTTCATTTCCATCTGCCTTTACAGTCTTGCTAGTAAAACTCATGGTGACTCCAATCAGCCAAATTGTGATTACATATGCCAAGTCGAGCTTCCAATTTCTCCAAGATTTATTCCTTCCCACCAGCGAGATTCGCTCACACTGCGTCTGAGTCTGAGTCTTGATCGCATGGCACATTACTTCCATGCCAGGCAGCTTAACAATGGCCAGAATAGCTGCTGACGTTTTGTGAATTTGTCAATAAGACAAGTAACCACCAACTCCCAAAAAGCAGAAATCCTGTTATCATAATCCAATTTTGTATCTTCAGCATCCTCGACCGACAATGCTAGTGTTTCATCGAGGCAAGACGTCGAGGCAAAGTGTTAGCTTACCAAAGCAGTGAAAATGTGGTGCTGCAAGATGCAGCACTACTTAAGGATCCCTGGAACGTGTTTAGCAGGCTTAGCTACTACTTGATTCACAGTCACCTGTTCATCACTGTCCTCTAGTGGGAATTTAGTGCACACTGCATCATTAGATTGGATGGCTTTAACAAGACCACAACAAAATGCATTTTTCCCCCTTTTATTTTTAGATGACTGAAATCCATTGTGATGACAGAGAATTTTACAGGTCCTTCTCAAAAAATTAGCATATTGTGATAAAGGTCATTATTTTCCATAATGTAATGATAAAAATTTAACTTTCATATATTTCAGATTCATTGCACACCAACTGAAATATTTCAGGTCTTTAATTGTTTTAATACTGATGATTATGGTATACAGCTCATGAAAACCCAAAATGCCTGTCCCAAAAAATTAGCATATCATGAAAAGGTTCTCTAAACAAGCTATTAACCTAACCATCTGAATCAACGACGTAACTCTAAACACCTGCAAAAGATTCCTGAGGCTTTTAAAAACTCGCAGCCTTGTTCATTACCCAAAACCACAATCATGGGTAAGACTGCCGACCTGACTGCTGTCCAGAAGGCCATCATTGACACCCTCAAGCAAGAGGGTAAGACACAGAAAGAAATTGCTGAACGAATAGGCTGTTCCCAGAGTGCTGTATCAAGGCACCTCAGTGGGAAGTCTGTGGGAAGGGAAAAGTGTGGCAGAAAACGCTGCACAACGAGAAGAGGTGACCAGACCCTGAGGAGGATTGTGGAGAAGAGCCGATTCTAAACCTTGGGGGACCTGCGGAAGCAGTGGACTGAGTCTGGAGTAGAAACATCCAGAGCCACCGTGCACAGGCGTGTGCAGGAAATGGGCGACAGGTGCCGCATTCCCCAGGTCAAGCCACTTTTGAACCAGAAACAGTGGCAGAAGCGCCTGACCTGGGCTACAGAGAAGCATCACTGGACTGTTGCTCAGTGGTCCAAAGTACTTTTTTCAGATGAAGCAAATTTTGCATGTCATTTGGAAATCAAGGTGCCAGAGTCTGGAGGAAGACTGGGGAGAAGGAAATGCCAAAATGCCAGAAGTCCAGTGTGAAGCACCCACAGTCAGTGATGGTCTGGGGTGCCATGTCAGCTGCTGGTGTTGGTCCACTGTGTTTTATCAAGGGTAGGGTCAATGCAGCTAGCTATCAGGAGATTTTGGAGCACTTCATGCTTCCATCTGCTGAAAAGCTTTATGGAGATGAAGATTTCATTTTTCAGCACGACCTGGCACCTGCTCACAGTGCCAAAACCACTGGTAAATGGTTTACTGACCATGGTATTACTGTGCTCAATTGGCCTGCCAACTCTCCTGACCTGAACCCCATAGAGAACCTGTGGGATATTGTGAAGAGAAAGTTGAGAGGCGCAAGACCCAACACTCTGGATGAGCTTAAGGCCGCTATCGAAGCATCCTGGGCCTCCATAACACCTCAGCAGTGCCACAGGCTGATTGCCTCCATGTCACGCCGCATTGAAGCAGTCATTCATGCAAAAGGATTCCCGACCAAGTATTGAGTGCATAACTGAACATGATTATTTGAAGGTTGGTGTTTTTTGTATTAAAAATACTTGTCTTTCATTGGTGGGATGAAATATGCTAATTTTTTGGGACAGGCATTTTGGGTTTTCATGAGCTGTATGCCATAATCATCAGTATTAAAACAATTAAAGACCTGAAATATTTCAGTTGGTGTGCAATGAATCTGAAATATATGAAAGTTTCATTTTTATCATTACATTATGGAAAATAATGACCTTTATCACAATATGCTAATTTTTTTAGAAGGACCTGTAATCCATGTCTATTTCACTTGATTGTCCACCGGACAATCTTGAGGCGAGATCTGTTTGTCTAAGATGAAAGTAGATTGTCTCGGACAACCAAAAACCGCTTATGTTCACCAATGGTTAGTAAGGTTTAAACCAAAGACTGAAGAAGATGAGAGTAAATGGACTTCTGGCGTTACATCGTAAATGTTTCTGTGAGGTAACTCAACAAAACTTAAGATTTTTTATTGTCTTTTTCTGTGTTGTTGCAGGAACCTTCCCTATACACAGTTAAAGCTGTTTTTATACTTGATAATGATGGAAACAGACTTCTGTCAAAGGTAAGTACATATTTTAGCGTTTTAACTGCAAAACAAGCTAATGTCATAATTTACTTAAAAGAAATAGTGTAGTCATTTTACACTTTATGTTCTGTCAATGTCAATCTAGTTGTGACATCAATCATAGTGCATGGAGTAAAGAGAAATGTATATAAAAAAAAGAAAATGCGTTGACAAGTTGACTACTGACCAGGATGATTCCCTTCGGGACAAGCTCGACCAGGCCCCATGGATGGAGACCCGGTCACCAGGTGCTCGTCGACAAGCCCCTCCCCCAGGCCTGGTTCCAGGGTGGGGCCCCAGTAACCCACGTCTGGGCAAGGGACACTGAGCTCTTTGTTGTTTGTCCATATAAGTCTTCTGAACCGCTCTTTGTCTGACCTATCACCTAGAACCAGTCTTTCTTGGGAGACACTACCAGGGGCAATTACAAGTGCCCCCAACAGCATAGCTCCCAGGATCATTCGGGCACACAAACTCCTCCACAATCCTAACGATTCAAGGAGGCGTAAATAAAATACATTTCATAATTGTAGAAAACCTGTTTCCCCTAACTGGTGCCACATTTGTAAGGAAAATACTTTAGTGGGTTGAGCAACAAATTTGAATATATGAGTTGTGCCTAATCTTTTCTGCCAATGCCAAACAGCTTATTCTGTTTACTGCTGTCTGCTGTTGTTTAATTTAATTCAGTTCAGTTTATTTATATAGTGCCAAGTCACAATAGAAGTAATCTCAGGGCACTGAACAGAAACATTTACAGTATATATAAAAATAATAAGTTAACAGAACCATTCTTATATAAAATAATAATTTAACACTTATTTTTCTGAGGAGCAGACTACTTTGAGTTTAACCATCACAGAACTCTCATCCTGAGCAGCATGAAGGCAACAGTGGAAAGGAAAAACTCCCTCATGAAGAAGAAACCTTTAGCAGAACAAGGCTCAGGACAAGAGCTCATCTGCTTCGACTGGCTGGGTGTGGTATAAGAACAGATACACAATGGCAGGTCAAGAATCACATGTTAAGATAGAAATAGTATAAAATGAAAACTATTCAATTTTAGCAAGTCATTTAAGGAAATTGGGTCAATTTTTCTAGTAGGCTAAGCTTAAGTTTATTGGATTTGATTATTGAAGTTTGACAAAGCATGTTGGCAACTGAACAATTTATTTAACAAGCATGTGACTCAAAGCACATGGAAGAACCCTACACAGCCACAACAGCCTAATACCTCTTCCTTATCCAGTTTACTGCTTGGTCATTCCATTTTAAACTAACATTTGCGATAAGTCAGTTAATATGGTTGTGGTCATTCTGCAACAAAACAGCCCAAGCTCACAAGGTGTTCAATGGTGTTCAAGTCTCAGATTAACTCCGTTTTGTGGGGGTGAGCGTTGACATCTTGGAGGATACAGTTCAGTCCCAGACATTGGAGAGTTGGGATTGACACTGGTTGCAAAATCTCAACGCAGGATTGCTGTGCATTGAGATTCTCCAATGATGACAGGCTTCGATTTTTCAGTGATGGAGATGTCACCCCGCACACTTCCACCAAAGCTATTTTATCAATGCAGCAGTCAGAACAGCGTTCTCCACATCTTTTCCATACTTTGACCCTATGATTCAACTTCCACAGGCAGAATCTGAACTCACTGCTGAACAGAACATTTGTTCACATGTTCAGGTTCCAGTGCACATTCCCGACACCAGCACAAACAAGCCTGAGTGTAAAGGCAATCATTGCAGGTTGTCTGGCAGCCTTATGAGATTTGAGATTGGTTGTGTGCAGTCTCTTCAAGATTCTATGGGTAGATAGCTATCAACCATATTGTCCTGCAAAACATTGACTACAGTTCTGTAGAAAACTGTCTACATGCTGACATTCAAGGATTCAAGGTTTTTTATTGTCATTCACATCACATGTAAGTACATGAGGTGGAATGAAACTATGGTGAAGAAATTATGACATGGTGAGGAAATTATCGTCTTGTGGCATTGTGTTCATGGGGCTCCCACCTCTCCACCTGTATCTGACATCTCCTGTTATAAGGAACTTGGCCTTCAATTTGAAGACTGTTCACTCTAAAGAATGCACCAACTTGGTTTTGAGAGACACCAGCTTGAAGTTGCCCTATTTATATCAGTCAAACATGGCATGCTTCAAGCAGGCACCAACTGACCACTGTAGCAGGGCCCGTGCTCAGATTGTCAGCCCCTGGAGTGCCAGAAGCTCAAGAGTCAATAGTAGAACAAGCTGCTAGGCATTGGCAGAAATTTGGAAAGTTTTTCATGTGTGCAACTCAATATTGCTGCTCAACCCACAAAAGCTCTTGTCCTAACAAATGTGATTCAATTTAAGAAATTATTAACAGGCTTTCCACCAGTATATAATTTATTGTCAAGCAGCATGGTCACAACAACAAAAACACTGACCAAGTACATTTTTTTACTTTTTGTGTTATGTTGTGAACAGTCACAGCACAGCTAGATACTACCTTAAAGCCACAATCAATTAAAATATGAACATTAGCTGTTTTTTTATTTTTGTATATGTGTATTATATCTAATAAAAGTAACAACTAAATATGCACAATTTACTACCAAAAGTCAACAGTACAATTTGTAATAAATGAGTGAAATCAGAGTCAGATATTGTTGCCAACAATTATAAGTCATTGTTTACATTTAGACATCGATAAGTACACTTCAGTCTGTGTGCACAACGGCAATTGTGTAGGTAGAATAATCCCCGGGTGTAACTAGTGTCAGGGAGAGAACAATGGAATCGGAGACGCCAGATCCAAAGTAAAACAGTAAGCTCCTCTCCTTTGGGAGAGGAGAAAATGAAGAACAGAAGCTAAAAGCTGTAGGAACGAGCTGTAGCACAAAGAGCTGACAGAAGTTGAGTGATGTTGGTGCATGGACTCTCACAGTGGATAGTTTATCCATCATCCATCCATCCATCCATCCATCCATCCATCCATCCATCCATCCATCCATCCATCGATCAATCAATCAATCAATCGATCAATCAATCCATC
>NC_056512.1:8980031-8982933 GCF_014905685.2 Nematolebias whitei
AGTCCATCCATCCATCCATCCATCCATCCATCCATCCATCCATCCATCCATCCATCTGTCATAGGGGGTTGCTGGTGCCCATGTCCTGCCATCACTGTGTGAGAAGTGCAGAACACCCTGGACTAGTCTCCAGTCCATCACTGGGACACATCAGGTCTCTCGTAAATGAGTCCCCGAGGCTCAATGGGATTAACCTGTATAAATAAAGGTTGAATGAACATAGACAAACGAGACAGACAACTATTCACTCTCACTCACCTAGGGACAATTTAGAGTTACCAATCAGCCTAACATGCATGTTTTTAGTTTGTTGGAGGAAACTGGAATACCTGGGAAAACCCCACACACGCACGCAGAGAACATGCAAACTCCACCCAGAAAGGTCCCTGGGCCAAGATTTGATCTGACTACTTTCTTGCTGAAAGGGAACATCACTACCAACTGTGCCACGGTGGAGAGTGTTGAAGCAAAAGTTGTGGCTCAACATTGAATCAACTGCAAATGAACGGTGTCAAAATGTTCTGAACCACTGAAAGTAAAGTTTAGTTGTACGTGGACATAAGCATGGAATATTTGCTTATTTTTAACTAAAGTTGTTACAAAATTCTTGATTAGTGTGAGATAAAGTAATCTCAAACAATCATTTAAGGATGTAGAAATTATTAGAAGTTTAAACATTTAAATAAAGAAAAACTGAAAAATTGCATATTTTGGTAGCTGTTGCAGTTTTAAACAACCACAGATAATAGAAGAAAAATGTTGACCAAAAGAACAAACTACTTAAATCTGCTAAACAGTGCAACAAGATAAACTTCAAGAATAAGCTCCTTTACTTATAATTAAATAATTTTGATTCAGTCACAAAAATGGCAAAGTCCTTCACTAGCTACAAGAAATATTTTAACATAACATAAAGTTCTGTAAACATTGAGTTATTTAAGTTCTAGATTATTTTAGAAGATAGTCAAGGTTTTGCGCAATCAACTATTGTACTTTCTGCCATAAAAGTCGCATCAGTCCAATTATGTCTAATAAAGTGGAAAAAAACACATAAATATTTCGCTTTGCCGTATACGCCACATCTATTATGCGTCACCACTGACGACGCAAAAATGTGGGCTGGTGTGCCAAAAATCGATTGAATGTCAAATGGCGGCTGCGGGAACGTGCACAGGAGGACTTTAATAAGAATTTAACAAGATTAACACTTAAAAACAATTATTTGTTTGCTTGAAATTAGAGTAAAGGTGTGTCTCAGTTGAGCTTTTTCTTAATTAATGCACTTTAATGGTTAAAAAAAGCTTAATTTCAAAAATCCATTAGCGGCTGCGGGAGCGCACAGAGGGTGGACTCGCTGTGCATTTCTTTAAAATTTACCAAGATAACCACCTAAAAACAATTGTTTGTTTGGTCGAGATTATAGCAAAGGTGTGTCTCAGTTGAACTTTTCCTTAATAAATGCACTTTAATGGTCAAATCAGCTGCATTTCACCTGGGCGGCGCAGCAAAATGCAGCTGATTTGACGTTTGCTCCAGTAGTGAGACAAAGGTGACTCTGTATGGCAAGCCAAGTGTCTAATTAATGGCCACTTTTACTTATTAATGAGACACTTGGCTTGCCATAATGCTCAAGGGCCCTCTAGCAGCTGAAAATGATAGTGTTCAATATTTTCCATGTCAGAATGAATGAACTTGTCAGATCTCAGCCAAAAATTGGGTTATAAATATGGGAAAAAACAAGTCGCTTCGGTGGGTGTATATGTCGCAGGACATGCTAATTTATGCAAAAAGATGCGACTTATAGTCCGAAAAGTATGGTATAACTTTTCTAATCATATTATCTTCTTGCCTCCTTGTCTCCTGCTAATACAATATATAGCAGAATCAGTCTTTATAATGTATAATGTTATTTCTTTACTCGTATCCCCCAGGGAGCGACACTGTTCATGTTAAAATCCAATTTTGTCTTTTAGTACTATGACCCTGAATTATACCCGTCCATGAAGGAGCAGAAAAACTTTGAGAGCAACGTTTTCAGCAAAACTCACAAAGCAGACAGTAAGTTACTTTGGTTATCTCTTTATGTTTACTTCTTATTTTTGTGGAGAGCTCTCGCTCACGCTTCTATTTTCTGCTGCTGCACATTCTTCTGTCAACAGCCTGAAGCAGGTTTCACTGTGGGACCCAACTTTTCCACAGTCTTGTAGCTGTGGTGGCTTTGGAAGTTTTATTTCTGTTCATTTTCAGAGAAACCTGATCAACTCTCCTGTTATTTTTTGGTACGATTCACGTAGGTGATACCTGATCTATCCCTCTGGCTTCTCATCACCACCCAGTGTCCCTTTTTTTCTTTTGTTGTAAACTCCTCCTTCATACCTCCTTTTCTATACTTCTTTATTTTTTCTTTATACTGAACTCCCCTCTCCTTTCCACCTTTTGTGCTTCACCCATTCATAAGTCTCTTTGCCGTGTTGATTTCTGTTCTTCACACCCATTTCAGTTTCTTTTTGCCTTTCTACCATATTTCTCTTTGTTCATTCACTCGGTCTCCTTTCCTGTATATATTTTGTTGTATCCAATTTAAAGATACTCTGTCTAGAGAAAAGAAATGAAACAATGCCACAACGATTCCAACCTATTGCTCTTTTAATTTCTGCAGATGAGATTGCTTTCTTGGAAGGGATGACTATCGTGTATAAGAGCAGTATAGATCTTTTCTTCTATGTTGTGGGAAGTGCACAGGAAAATGAGGTAGAGTGAATCAAGCTTTTTCTTTTCTCTATTAAAAAACAAAATGGAAAAAGAGAACTAAAACATGCTTTTATCTGGAGCCTCACAGAAATGTTGACTTTTCTAAAACACAAAGTTTGTTTTCTCAGTCATCCAGGTATATAACAACAAA
>NC_056512.1:8987933-8998997 GCF_014905685.2 Nematolebias whitei
TGCCATTTTTTACATCTTCTCGTGTGAACTTGATGTATTTATCCACAGAGTTGATGTGGTCAGTAAAATGTTGGACTTCCTGAGATTGTCCAGAGGACCAGATTGAACTTTTTTGGATTTTTCTACCTGGATTATTGAGCATGCATCAGGATGTTAGTCAAATAATGCCTATAGGGTTAAAGATGTCATTAAAATAAACAGTTCTATGAAATTTGCTACATGAAATGCTTGTTTAATTTTTTTAAACGAGGTACAGAAATCCATATATGTAAATTTGATGTGTAGCTCCTGTACCATGTAGCTAAAGAGTTAACTAAGTTAGCTTAGATTGAAATGTAGTATATTGGATGGGGCCCTGTGAATGTTATTTTAAAGATAGCTGTACTAACAGCTTTCAGGAGATACAACTTACTGTTTATATTTAATTTAATGTTGGTGCCTCCACTTAGCAGGAAATTATGACTTTACACTTTGTTTGACCCACTAAGAATTTAATTCACATTACTGTTTTTATATTAAATACACCCTTGGAATATATATTAAAAAAAAAAAACACTTAAAGTAACTTTCAAATAAGACACTGACACTTGATTTAAATTTAAGTAAGAAAGAAAAAAGTAAATAGAATAACTAATTTGTTGCACAATAAAAAACAAAAACAACTTCTCACAATACTTTCAGATCTATTGATTTAAACCAAACATTTGCAGGCCATATTACCCCTTAATATTTCAGGTAAGGCTTTTCAAACATAAAACTCAACCCCAAAATAACCTGTTGCAGGCCTGAATCGATGCTTGGGTGTGTGGGAGCTCAAAACAAACGGCTCGTTTGCTCACTGAGCAAATAAAATAAAAAGCATGTGCATTGGTTTAGTTTTGTATTCACAAATCCTCCAAAGTTTGATACTGTATCGGGAAAGGGTAGATGTGGAATATGGCACTGAGTAAGGTAAGTTGGCAGGTGATGTCACACGAACACCGAGATCCTTTCTGGCAGCAACCTCAATGGTGGGAACCCAACGGCTGAAATGGAGAACTTTACTCGTCCAGCAGGTCCAAAGATTAGCTCCTGGTCCACTGTACACATTAACAGCTCTCTGTCTATTAGGGCTGGGTACCTTTCTAAAAAAATCTGTATTGGTACCGGTGTCGGTACCTTCACTTTGGTACCTTCACTTCGGTGTCGGTTCCTGGACGGTTCTTTTTTCGGTACCAATTTTGTAATTACTATTAATTCTAACAAGAATAAAATTACGTTACACATTACAGTACAAATTATGAGTTTTATTTTTTAATTTTGGTATTTCTATTCCAAGCAGTTTTCTTACATAAAAATAAACAAATAATGTCCAATTCAAAAGAACAGTTGCAAACAACCAGTGACACGTCAGTGTCTAATGCTCACTTTTACACACTGACGACCTTTTCACTTTACAGTTTTTCTTCAGAAACATGTCTTCTTTCTCTGGACACAAACAAGCCCGCTCCTGGCTGATGGTGTCTCCAGCAGTACAAAATGTTCACTCTGAGGGTGTGGATGATGCTTGTTGCACACACAGATACCTGGTTGCCATGTTTGATAACACTGGCATAGTGTCTCTCACATTCCACCAGCTGGTTACTGGATTCACTGAGGTTAGGGTTCATGGCAGACATCTGTACCTCTGTGTCTCTTCCTGAATCTTCTCTGTGGTTCTCTGGGGTTTAGGGCTCTTATCATCTCCCTAATTGACATTTGAACACAAAACATCAACAATAACATGGTTGTGTTGTTATTGCTCAAAAAAACCATTATCTAGGCTGAGAGATAAAAGCTTAACTGGTCAACAATATCCTTTGCCGCTTACTTACCTCCACCATGCAGCCTCCACTGTAGTTAAAAGCAGCAAACTTTAACAACAAAGTTTTTGACTGTCCTGTGGCCCCCACCTCACTTTTCTTATGTCTGCCTCTGTCCTCACATCAGGGTCAGAGGCTTCTGTGAGGAGAACATTAACAAACGGTAAACATTAGTGAACTGTTTAACCAGCTGACCCGATGGATGAGCACAATTTTACAAGCTAAGCTTTATCTGTTACTATCAATCTTTAGTTGGCTTCTGAGTTTAGCTAGCTATGTAGATGAAATAAATTTACACCCTAATATCTTAAAGTTAGCGTTACATGGATTCTAGTTTAATTCACCGCAATGCATGTATTAAGCTGCAGTAACGTTAACAAACGTAAACTTACCAGCTGAAATCCTAGACACAGCTCCGTCCTCAGAGTTCTTTGATGAAGAAGAGTCTGGTCGTGGAGATAATGAATCAGGCCGTTCAACACTCACAGGCTGACTTTAATGCTGAGAGAGGAGGAGGAGGGGGGGAGGCTGCTGTCCTTCTCGCTCCTTGCAGAAAAACGAGGAGCAACTTTCCGCTCGTAAATTGAAGCCGTTCAATGCCACACACGCTGCACACGTGAACCCCGTCTGTGGGCGGAACCAGCACCATAGACATACAAGCTGTACGGCTGCTCTATACAGCTCTGGGTGTAAACACGTAGTCTGTTTGCTATATGTCTGCGTTTTACTTGCCGGCGTGCTGAAACCACCTGACATGTTACAGCCAATACTGAAACTTGACACCAGAAAAAAGAGTGAAGTTTCAATCCATACACCGACCGATGCAGTTCAGTCGGTGCTATAAAATAACCTTGGTTCGGTATACATCTCTCTCTCTCTCTCTGTCTCTGTCTCTGTCTCTCTCTCTCTCTCTCTCTCTGTCTCTCTCTGTGTCTCTCTGTGTCTCTGTCTCTCTCTGTCTCTGTGTCTCTCTGTGTCTGTGTCTGTCTGTCATATATATACGGCATCATTCTGAAACAGCATGAAACCTGGTTTCTTGATGATGGGGGTGATGGTCGCAGATTTGAAAGCTGTGGGAACAATGCCAGAGGTTAGGGAGGAGTGGATGATGTTAGTGATTTGAAAGCTGTGGGAACAATGCCAGAGGTTAGGGAGGAGTGGATGATGTTAGTGATTATGGGGAGCAGAGACAGGAGACAGGATTTAACAAGAACTGTGGGAAATGGGTCAAGTTGACAGGATGAGGACTTAGACTTGTTGATAATGTCAGCAATGTCATCAGCAGCGGGGAGGGAGAAGACAGAGAAGGGGAGGGAGGGAGGGAGGGAGGGAGGGGGGAGTTCAACATAGATGCTGGGGGCGGTATTAGGCCCAAGGTGTTTATGAATTGAAAGAATATTTTCATTGAAATAGGACATCAGAGAGTTGCAAAATTCTGTGGAAACCATATGAGAGGGTAATTGAGTTAGGAGATGAGACTGAACGGTTAAGAAGAGAGAACAAAGTCTTTGAATTGCCAACATTGGAACTGATGATGTTCGAGAAGTAGCTGGATTTGGCTTGAGAAATACTGTCCTTATACTGGATGACGTGGTTCGCTTAGAGTTCCTTGTGAATTGAGAGACCAGATTTCTTATAGAGTTGTTCCAACCTCCGACCTTTGGATTTCAGAGAAAGGAGTTCTGGAGTGAACCAGGGTGCAGAGTTGGAGAAGGAGACAGACCGGGTTTTCAGAGGAACGACAGAGTTAAGGATGTTGGTGAGGCTGTTATTGTAGAATGTGACAAGGTCATCTGGGTTAGAAGAATTGAAGGTGAAGAAGGTATTATTAATATGAGACAAAAGAATGTCATGGTTGATATTCTTAATATTACGGAAGGAAAGAGTGCGTTGAGGTTTCTCTGAAGAAAATTTAAGATTGACACTGAATGAAATCATGAGGTGATCAGTAAACGGAAGTTCATCAGAAGAACAGTTAAGAGGAGAGAGTCCAGAGCAGCATAGTAAGTCCAAAGTGTGGCCTTTTACGTGGGTTGGAAAGTTAATGAACTGCTGGAAGCCACAGCTGTCAAGGAAGGATGTGAAGTCTCTGGTGAGGGGATTGTTGTCTTCATCCATATGAATGTTGAAGTCCCCAAGTAGAATAATGTTGGGTGAAAGAGCTGAGAGATGGGCAATTAGAGCAGCAAAGTCATTTATAAAAGAGTTGTTAATTTTGGGAGGGCGGTAGAAAGTGACAACAACAGTGGGGGTAGGGCCGGAGAGTAGACACACAGTGTGCTCAAAGGAGGGAGAGGGAGGTGTGTGAATCGGTGTGACCTTCCAGTTCTTGCGGTGAATTATAGCGAGACCTCCTCCGCAGCCGGACTCATGGGATTTGGCGATGTAAACAAACCCCGGTGGGGTAGATTCATTCAGATGGAAAAAGTCATTTTGTTGTTGTCACGTTTCTGTTAGACAAATAAAATCTAGCTTACAGTCAGATATTAGATCTTGAATAAGCTGACCTTTGCCAGTGAGTGAGCAAACGTTTAGAAGGCCAAACATTACGGAGGAGTTGGTAGCGACTGGAACATCAGCTGACTGAGCTAGGCTGGCTAACATGCTACTACTGTTAGCGGCCCGAGCATTGTGGCGTGTAGAATGGTGAGAGTCAGACCAGATGGAGTTTATGGGGTTAGACTTGTCAGCGTGGAGTCTACGGCGAGAGCCACGGTGAATGTAGAAACTATGCAATCGGCCTGAACTGGATACATAGGAGCCCAAAAAGGCCCTGTGGATAAGGGGCTCAAGTCTCTCCCAGATAATTGAACTTCAAACCCTATCTCTAAGGGAGAGTCCAGCTACCCTGCGGAAGAAAATCATTTCAACTGCCTGTATCTGCGATCTCATTCTTTCAGTCACTACCCAGAGCTCGTGGCCACAGGTGAGAGTAGGAACGTAGACTGACCGGTAAACAGAGAGCTTTGCCTTACATCTCAGCTTACTCTTCACAACAACTGACTGGTACAGAGTCTGCAATACTGCAGACGCTGCACCAATCCGTCTGTCAATCTCATGTTCCATTCTTCCCTCACTCATGAACAAAACCCCAAGCTACTTGAACTCCCCCACTTAAGGGAGAACTTTACATTTGACCTGAAGAGAGCAATCCACCCTTTTCCAGTTGAGTACCATGGCTTCAGATTTGGAGGTGCTGATTCTCATCCCAGCCACTTCACACTTGACTACGAACTGCTCCAGTGTGAGCTGAAAATCATGGCATGATGATGCCAACAGGACCACATCATCTGCAAAGAGCAGAGATGGAATCCTGAGGCCACTGAACTGGAATCCCTCCTCCCCCTGGCTGTACCGAGAAATTGAGTACATAAAAGTTATGAACAGATCCTGTGACAATGGGCAGCCCTGGCGAAGTCCAACTCCTACCCTTATGGGGTCTGACTTACTGCCAGCAATGCGAACCAAACTCTCGCATCGCTTGTATATGGACCGAACATCCCGTAACAACGGGGCCCCGATCCCATACTCACGGAGCAACCTTCACAGTGAAGATGGTTGAATGCCTTATCCAAGTCCACAAAACATATGTAGACTAGATGGGCAAACTCCCATGACCCCTCAAGGTCCCTAGTGAGTGTAAAGAGCTTGTCCAGTGTTCCACGGCCAGGACGGAATCCACATTGTTCCTCCTGGATCTGAGGTTTGACCAACGATCTGACTCGCTTCTCCAGTACCCCTGAATAGACCTTACCATGGATGCTAAGGAGAGTAATGCCCTTGTAATTGGAGCACACCCTCCGGTCCCCCTTTTTGAAGAGGGGAACTACCTCCCCAGTCTGCCAATCCTGTGGCTCTTCCCCAGATCTCCACATGATGTTGCAAAGATGTGTCAACCTTGATAGCCCCACAACCTCCATAGAATTTAGTTAAATCAGGGCGAATCTCATCCACCCCCAGAGCCCTGCCACGTGGAACTTTTTAACTACCTCGGCAACTTCAACCATGGTTATGGACAGACCAACCCAAAGTCCCCGACTCCGCTTCCTCCATAGAAGACATGCCAGTGGGATTGAGAAGGTCCAAGAAGTATTCCTTCCACCTCCCAACGACATCACTGGTTGAGGTCAACAGCACTCTACTTTCACTGAATACAGTGTTGGTAAAGTGCCGTTTTCTCCTCTTCAGCCACCTGATGGTTTGTCAGAATTTCCTCGGAGCTGACTGAGAGTTGTTATCCAGGTTCTCGCCAAACTCCTCCCACATCTGAGCTTTTGCCTCAGCAACAGCCAAGGCTGTAGACCGCTTGGCCCTCCGGTACTCCTCAGCTGCCTCCAGAGTCCCAACAGCCATCAAGAACTGATAGGACTCCTTCAGCTTGACAGCCTCCCTAACCCAGGGTGTCCACCACTGAGTTCAAGGATGGCCACCTCGAGAAACACGGACAACCTTGCAGCCACTTCAACAAATGAAGTTGCGGAACATGGCCCACTCTGACTCAATATGCCTCACCTCAGCTGGGATGTGGTTAAAGCTCTCCCGGAGGTGTGAGTTGAAGATATTTCTGATGGGTTTTTCTGCCAAGCGTTCCCAGCAAACTCTCACTACATGTTTTGGTCTACCGAGTCTGTCCGGCATCTTCTCCCGCCATCTGATCCAATTCACTATCAGGTAGTCTTCACCCAAGTGTCCAAAACAAACATCTGCAAATCAGATGACATGACTACAAAGTCAATCATTGATCTACAACCTAGGGCATCCTGGTGCCAAGTGCACTTATGGACACCCTTATGTTCGAACATGGTGTTTGTGATGGACAAACTGACTAGCACAGAAGTTGAACAACAGAACACCACTCGGGTTCAGATCAGAGAGGCCATTCCTCCCCATCACGCCCCTCCAGGTCACACTGTCATTACCCACATGGGCATTGAAGTCCCCCAGTAGAATAAAGGAGTCCCCAGTTGGTGCATCTTCCAGCACCCCTGCCAAGGACTCCAAGATGGCTGGATATTCAGAACTGCCATTCGGTGGATAGGCACAAACAACAGTCATAGCCAGTCCCCACCACCCAAAGGTGCAAGGAAACTATCCTCTTATTACCGGGGAACTCCAACACACAGTCGAGGGGCTAAAGCCTCTAGTATACTCGTGCATACGTGGGTACGCTGAGGTCCATTTGTACCGGATTAGAGTCAAAGCAGTTGCATGCAGGGCATGTCCATGCAAAGCTCAATTTTTACGACCGCGTATGCATACTTGGTGTTGCACAATAAACTGCCCGGCGACAGACTGTTTTGTATGTGACACCAATGTATTAAATTTCCCTCCTTTATCCCTGATCTGGCCTTTTCTTTTGTTTTGTTTTTTCCAAGAAGCAAGCGATCTGAGAAATGAAGGAATTTGTCACAAGCGAATTAAAAACATGTCCAGTGTGCCTGTGGGATGGTCTGGAGATTTCCTTGTGGGCTGGTCTAATGGGTGGGCTGCAGGGCCAGTGCTCCCTGTTTTTTTTTTTAGAACTTTTTATTAACAGCACATAACACTGCTGCAGCTGGGGCTGCCAGCTCTCTCCCTCTTTTTTTTTTTTTGCGACCTGCCAATCAATCCAGTAGGTGTGTCAGCAAATGACCAATGGGTGACCTCAATTTGTCCCGAAGGTAAACACCCCTTGTCTGTGGAACTGACAGCAGCCGCTCAGGGTGGACATTTTCGTATGAAGTCTGAACCCTCTGCAGATGGTGTACACAGTTTCCGTGTGGCTGACAGGACGCACAAGTATACTGGAACCTGAAGAGTATACCCACACCAGCTCGGCACCTCTCACCATGGGCAACTCCAGAGTGGAATAAGGTCCAGACCATCTTAAGGAGATCGGTTCCAGAGCCCATGCTGTGCGTTGAGGTGAGCCCAACTTTATCTAGTCTGTACCTCTCAACCTCCCGCACAAGCTCAGGCTCCTTCCCCACCAGAGAGGTTATGTTCCATGTCTCAAGAGCCAGCTATGGTAAACCATGGTCAGAGCACCAAGGTCCCCACCTTCGGCCACTGCCCATGGAGTCATGCACCTGACTCATATGGCCCCTCCTGCAGGTGGTGGGCCCACAGGAAGGCAAACCCATGTTGCTCATTCGGGCTGAGCCCGACCAGGTTCCATGGGTAGAGCCTCAGTCACCAGACGCTCGTCGACGAACCCCTCCCCCAGGCCTGGTTCCAGGGTGGAGCACTAGTAACCCACGTCTGGGCAAGGGACATGGAGTTCCTTGATTTTTCATGGCCATAAGAGTCTTTGGAATCACTTTGTTTGGCCAGTCACCTAGAACCAATCTGCCTTGGGAGACCCTACCAGGGGCAATTAAAATGGCCCCAGACAGCATAACTCCTATGTTAACCAAAACTTAACTCGAAAAAAAGCCTCATACATAAACAATACCCAAAACCTAACGCGAAAAAAAGCAAAAACTTAACTTGAAGAAAAGTCCAAAATGTAACGCGTAAAAATAGAGGAACTTGAAAAATCAAAAAAACCTAACATGAAAAAAAAAAAAATCATTAGAATCTGTAAATCTTTGATGCCTGGGACAAGCAACTAAAAAGAAAAAACTACACCCACCCTCCCCACCCCCCAATGCAGTGTAACTCATTCCCCCTTGCACCAAGAACATTAAGGTTTACTTGAATTTCCTGTTCAGTTCTAGTTCAGAAAACCACTCAGAAAATACAAATATTCACCATTCAAACCGTCCAGCTGTGAGGGACATCGGCTTGTTGTATTTCATACAAGCAGCTTTCACTCTTTCCCTGTTGAGACTTTGTGCCTGGCATGTTTACATGCCAGTATTCGTGCACGGGTGTGAAATGTCAACTGCTTCACACCCTACTGGTATGAAACAAATGCATTGTGCATGGTCAGGGTACAACTTGGCAGAATGTTTGGGTTAACAAGCACTCAATCCAAAATATTTAGACTTTTTAAAACATCAGTTTATTTAATTGTACTTGCGTGATGCCTTTCAAAATTGAAGGGATTCTGCAGTAGTTACAGCACAAACAAAAGTAGTATTCTTTGAGAAAATGCTTGGTGCCTTTCACACTAAAGTTTTAAACCACTATTTCTTGCAGTCTGTTAGTTCTCAAAATATATGTTGGGGATGATGCTCAGCCACTACCATGTCAAAGTTTGCTTCAATGTAGTATCTGTAATACTGACTGAATTATGGCTGTCTGTGTTCACTGAGGTTAGCTGTGGCGGTCATCTTGAATTGGGTTGATTCCAAAAGTTAATCGGTTGTAGATGTATTTCCAGTGATCACTTTGAGACTCATAAAATAACATCCACAGGTTCAAGAAATATTTTGCCAACTCAAAAAACAAACTCACACACATTGTTTGCTCAAAAGATGGTGTTAGCCATGCTATATGTTAGTCTTAGAAGATTTACAAAACACATTATTGTTGCTTTGAAAAGTTCTTTCTAATTGTCTTTTTTATTTATTTTTTAGCTGATGCTGATGTCGGTACTGAATTGTTTGTTCGACTCCCTCAGCCATATCCTCAGGTATGTCTTTTATTTGACTTGAAAAACTGAAAACAGAACTAACTTTTGTTGCACACGAACATGCACAGAGACTAACTCAAAATTCTGAGTTTCCAAAGTAACTTCAGGACCTCTGTTGTGGGGCCTGCATTGTATTAATACAGTAAGGTTTTAGGCTATGGTAAGGAAAGAAAGGTTAAGGAAAGAAAGTATGGAGATAAATTAATCTCAAAAGTATTCACACACAGCACTACAAGATTTACCAGAACAAATGCATGAACAGTTTTTCTTTTTTTTTTTTCCCCTTGTCCTGTCCGGCATTGTGACACTTAGAATTATTGTCTGAGTGTCAAAGTGATGCCCAACAGATTTACTTTCGCAAGCAGAGCATTATGGCTGGCCTTAATGCTCCACTTGATATATAAATTAAATTTTATTGGAATTTGCTGTGGGCTTGTTTCACATGTAATGGGCATGGGGATGAAAAACAAACAAGATAACAAAGCAGAAAAGTGAGATAAGGGTTAAAAGGTTAATAAGGAGATGGGAATAGAGGCGAGAGAGAGGGATAAAGAGAACACAAATCAACATCATTGAAGTCTGCCTCTAGACCTGCGGAAAGAAAGAAAAAAAAAGACAAAACCGAGAAACCACAACAGCAAACAACGTATATAATGATACTTATAACATCATTAGAAAGTATTTTATACAGTACATGGTAATACAAGATATAGTTAGTGGCCACCACAACCCAACTGAGTGTGTATCTGATAAACACCTGAATCTAAATACCTGTGTGAGCATGCTTAGTCACTATAAGGTTTCTCCATAAAAATGTTCAATAGTGGATGTGGGGACGCACAGAGGACACGAAGGTAACACAGGGAAGACCGGAAGACCGGAACCACAGACACACAGCGGTCCCCAAGCCCGGAACTCCGGGAGTCCCCCAACAGGGACACCCGCACCCCCCAGAGAGAGAAGCAAAGGGAAGCCTCGGGCGATCCCTAGCAACCACAATGCAGGAACCCCAGGAGGCTGCAGCGACGAGTCCACAGGCCCCGCCGGCAACCCACCCCTCCAGAGTGGATCCGGCCATGGACACCGAGCCCCGAGTCCCAAGGTCTTACCACCCCCCAACAGAGGCCCGACAGAGCTAGGGCACCCAGGCCCTGGCAGGCAGCCACCAGGGCAGGCCTGCACATACCCCACCACCCAGCCCCAGCTGCTGAGAGCCACCAATGCACCGGCGGCAGG
Source organism: Nematolebias whitei (assembly GCF_014905685.2). Taxonomy (NCBI): domain Eukaryota; kingdom Metazoa; phylum Chordata; class Actinopteri; order Cyprinodontiformes; family Rivulidae; genus Nematolebias; species Nematolebias whitei. The sequence continues at coordinate 8,998,569 of NC_056512.1, forward strand.
GGGGCCCACCACCGGAGGGGAGCACGACACATTAAATGGGGGGCCAAAATTGATCCAAGAGAGGGGACCACCTAAAACCCAACCTGAGAAATAAACAGGCACACAGAGACAGCCCAACAGAGCCTCTGTCGGGCCGTCCATGCGCCCCACCCACCCGTCAGCGAACGCAAGCCGGCCCCGGCCGGGGGCCAGAGCAGCAGGGAGCAGCAGCTGAGGAAGGCCGGCCAGCGCACCAATGATCAGGCATCCCTACAGCTCCACACCACAGGCCTGGAGAAGCCCCGGCACGCCACCCATTCACCCCCCCCCCCCCACCACGAATGTCACATAAGCACTTTGATAACAGTCTATCTGTTTTAAATTGTGCTCTATAAATAAATATGACTTGACTTGACTTGATATTAGGCCAACCAGCCAGCACCCTGTCAA
>NC_056512.1:8999097-9005741 GCF_014905685.2 Nematolebias whitei
CCCCAGAAAGCAGGCAGTTCCCGTTCACCTCCCCAACCCTTGCCCAGAACCCTAAATGTCTACATTCTACATATGAGTGGGCACAGGTACCGGAGGTGAGAATGATTACACATCCCACCCCCTATATGCCACCGTGTGCCCACTCCAGACGGGTCTGGAATGAACAGTTTTTCAAATGTGAAATTTCAAATTGCACAAATTGGAATATGCATACAAATTGTCAAATACGTGCACAAATATCCTGATACATGCTCAATAATCCAGGTATAAAAATTAGAAAAAAGTTAAATCTGGTCCTCTAGACATTCAAAAATTCCCAAAAACTAAACAAAAAAATTGTAGAAACGTTTCGTCTTTCATCCAAAAGACTTCTTCTGTCTGAGGTGCTGTATTCAGCTCAGTCGTATAAATAGCACCCTCTCGCAGTGGATCAACCAGTTTGCTGCTGACAGCCAAAACCAGCTGCTCACATAATCAAGGAGGACCATCAGCCTAACGATGGATCATTAGCACCCTGATGGCTGTTTGCTATTCACAGGGGGCTGAGTGATACTAGCAAAAACAGCATTGTAAGAGGGGGACAGTTGAACACGGAGGCCTCCACCCCTGTTTAATGATGGACGGTTTCTTTTCACAAAGATGGCCTCCTTTACTCTTCTCTCAAACCATCGTTCCTCTCTATCAAAGACATGAACATCTTCATCCCTGAAAGAGTGACTGCTGGCCTGGAGATAAGTGTAGACTGCAGAGTCCTGGCCTGATGATTATCTGTGCTGGGCCATCCTTTTGGCCAGTGGCTGTTTAGTTTCCCTGATGTAAGACTGATCACAGCCCTCCTGACATCGAACAGCTTACACAATATTACTCTGTTTGTGCCGGGGAACTGGATCTTTGGGATGAACCAGTCTTTGCCGTAATATGTTTTGGGGTTTAAAAGCCACTGGGACGTTATGTTTACGTTTATTTTCTAAACATAACGTCCCAGTGGCTTTTATCATCTGGAGACAGAGACATGGACAAAAAGACAGGAGAAAAAACTGGAAGTGGCAGAAATGGAAGATGTTGAGGTTCTGTTTTTGACAGCTTTGAACCTGTGACTCTGTCGTCTCTGCAGGAGGTGGTCAGTCACTTAAAGCCAACAAGTTCACCAAGTGATGCTATTCCTCCTTGTTTATTCAAAGAGGTTTTCCTCACTGTGGGTCCTTCAGTCCTTGCTCTTCTGAACAGCAGTCTGTCCTCTGGTGTGGTCCCTGGAAATTTTAAACATGCAGCTGCCCAGCCTCTCATTAAGAAACCCTCTCTGGACCCCCCTGTTCTTGCTAACTACAGGCTAATTTCCAAATTGCCATTTCTTTCAAGAATTCTCGAGAAGGTGGTGTACGACCAGCTATCAGCATATTTGAAAGAACAGAACACTCTAGAGGTTTTACAGTCTGGTTTTAAAGCACAGTACAGAATCTGCTTTTTTAAAGGTTTTCGGGGGGGGGGGGGGGGCAGCGGTGCAACACTGGACTGGTTTAGGTCCTACTTAGCGGAGCGTACTTTGTGTCTGCCTTGGTGACCATCTGTCCTCTTCTGCTCCTCTCTTGTGTGGGGTTCCACAGGGCTCAGTCTTAGGCCCCCTCCTCTTCACGCTATACCTGCTCCCTCTTGGCTCTATTTTTAGAAAATATGGGATCTCCTTTCATTGTTATGCAGATGATACGCAGATATATGTCCCACTAAAGAAAAGGGACTCTAATTCTCTGGCCCCTCTGTTTTCATGTCTGGAGGACATCAAAGCCTGGATGGCTGTACACTTCTTAAAGTTTAATGAAGAAAAGACTGAGGTGATGATCTTTGGAAGCTCCACTGAGACTCCCAATGTCAATGTTGGTTCATTGGCCCAGTATATCAGGCCAATTATTACAAACCTGGGTGTCAAAGTAGATGCTGGACTAAAATTAGAAAACCACGTCAGAGCAGATGTTAAAACTAGTTTTTCCATCTGAGGCAGCTGGCTAAGGTGAAGCTGATACTTTCTAAGCAGCATTTTGAAACAGTAATTCACGCCTTTGTGACCACTCGGCTGGACTACTGTAATGCACTCTATACAGGAATCAGTGATTCATGTATCTGTCAGTTTCCAAGGGTACAGATTGCTGCTGCACGGCTTTTAACTGGCACACGAAAGTTTGAACACATTTCTCCTGTTTTGGCCTCCCTGCGCTGGCTGCCCGTACATTCCAGGATTCATTTTAAAATTATTTTATTTACTTTTAAAGCTCTTATTGGACTTGCCCCACCCTATCTGTCAGAGTTGCTGCATCCATATACACCCTCTCGATCCCTCGGGTCATGTGATCAGTTGCCCCTGAGTGTGCCAAAGACAAAGTGTAAGCTCAGAGGAAACCGTGCTTTTGCTGTGGCAGCTCCTAAACTGTGGAACGACCTTCCCTTGAACATCAGACAGGCCTCTTCCCTGACTGTTTTTAAATCTTCTTAAAACACATCTCTTCTCCGTGGCCACAATCATGGCATGGAGAGTTTGGATGAGCGTAGTAAGTGTTTAGTATATAGTACCAATGTGCAGCTTGATCTTGTCTCTAGGCTGTGTGTAGTTCTAAAAGATGTGATCAGTTGTTTAAATTAACAGCCAAGATTGAAAGGTTTTCCAGTTTAATACTGCTTTATGAAGAGTGGAAGAACGTGTGCATTGAAGCAAATTTTTCTATTAGTGTTTCTCTGACTGTGGTAGTTCAGTTACAGTAACTAGTGCTTGTTTTAGATTTTAGCTATTATTTAGCTAATTTTGGTATATATATATATATATATATATATATATATATATATATATATATATACTTTCCAGAACTTGTTCCAGAATTTATAACTACTTTCCAGAACTTGTTCCAGAATTTATAACTACTTTCCAGAACTTGTTTTTCACTTATGTTTCCTGTTTTTGCTCAGAAGTGCGTCACCACGAGATGAGTCGAGATGAACTTACACAACCTTTTGTTCTTATGTTCACTACACAAGGGTTATATATTAACCATCATTTCTAGTTTGTTCTTTGGTCTCGATCTGCTGTCAACACTTTTCAATAACAAACAAATCACACAATCATACAATCCGTTATACAATTCTTATAAATCATTACATATCATTAGTTGATTACTTGTTGATTATTGGTAAAACACTTTTGATTACACATTTTTATATTTAGCTTGATTTAAAGCAGAAGTTCAGTCCTTTGCTCTCAGCTTGTGGAGGAGAATGGATCAGCCTTCACCTTCATTAAAGCTGGTTGTCTGTTACTTCATCATTTGGACACCAGGTTTATCGACACCCCCTTCTTGAAGTCAGATCCTTCTCCTTTTTGGCGCCAGGTCTGCTGTATCCTAGCACTGTTCCCCCTCCCAGGAGTCAACCACCGTCATGTTGTCCAGGTCGGTGTTTGGTGTGAACTGTCCTGCCTGATCGTCATCTGGTGCCATTCGCTTCCTGGGCCCCCGGGCTTGTTGGGCCTCGTCAGTGGTTTGACCAGGCAGGTTGACCCCTGGTAGGTCAGCCGATCTGTCAGACTGAATGGTCGGTGGTTCTTCGATTAGTGGTGAATCCACAGGGGTAATAGGTTCTATGACCATTTGCCCCTTGGTTGGTGGGATCTTTGCAACTAGATTGGGCATTTCACGGAGCAGATTCAGCTTCGGAGGGCAACCGTCAATACTTCAGATTCACCTATTTCTGATAGGGGGAGCCCGTCTGGTGTTAAGGTCGGGGGCTCAGAATCTACTGGGCTGGTTGGGTCAGTGAGAACGGTGCCATTGGTACTCAAGGGTCCAGACTGGCTCGCCTCACTACTCGGGTATCTACTGAAGTCCTCCAGGTAGGTATCCAAGAAACTTGGAGTACCGCGTCCTAATGGGAGTTCGGGTGACCTTCGGGTCATCTCCACTTCCATGGGCTCGGTCTCATACTGGGACTGTGCTGATAAAGGGTTGGGCGGGTCAGTGGTCGGTTCCTGGGGCTGGCTGGCCGTCACGATTGGGGTCATAAAGATATTGTCACTGGCGCTTCTGCTCTCTCTCAAGGCTACAGTGGGTACGGAGACTACCGGAGGGGTAGTTGTCAATCATGCAGTTAAAGTGGCCGAAATTGATGAGGACATGGGTTCTTGTATGAACTTAAAAGATAGGCCGTGGACTAGGGGTAACCCTGTAGCTAAATGATAGGCTACAAGCCTGGTAACTTTGTTGGTGTTTTCCCAGAGCTTTACTATCACTGGGTAATATGTGGCTTGTGGGGGGATGGCTGCTGTAGGTATATAGGGGTCAGAGCTCTCGGCTGATGTCCATATGATCTTGCAGGTGCTCTCAGTCTCCCAGCACTTTTCTGCAGACACTTGAGGGAGACTTCCGGGCTCATCTGAGACCAGAATGCCAAGCACCTCTGTCGCGATCACTACCTTAGAGTGACAGCCCTGGCACCACCAGGTTGGACCCACTGCCCATAGGAAACGGGTCTTCTCCAGCCCTAGAAGGCAATAACAGCAGACCGTTAAAGGTTCTGCCGCTGTCAAGTCGTTGGGGCGCTGAACCTGCATGGTGACTTTTGTGACTTTGGTTTAAAACTTATTCCCTTAACTACTTTTTAGAGTAAGGTTTTGTTAAACTGATAAAGGGTGATTCTACCCTGTCGTCTGGTGATCCCACAATAGGTGCAGGTAATGAATTTCTCCCACTCTTCCAATTGGTTTATTTGTTGGGTTGTTATTACTGTTTTCCAATCACAGTACCCAGGTAGCATTAACCCTGAGGTGGTAGAGATTCCGTATTCCCTATATGTAACTCTGATGGATCTTTCCTGCCCTCTAGTTTCTGTTATCTTGATCTTGCATACATCACCACAAGGTGTTTCTTTAATCCTCTTGATCTGCTGATAATCGTAAACTTCCTCTTTGCAGTGGCAGAAGATGATCTCTCCAGTTTTTGTTGTTACTACGATTTTGTCCGGGACTGTGAAAGCGAACGCCCAGTTGCTGTAGACGGTCGCTGCGATCAGGATGTAGAACAGCATCTGCATTCTGCTCCTCATGCCTTCTAAAAAGAGAATACATGTAATATAACGTGGCAAGGCAGTAATAATGAAATCAAGGTCTGTTTTACTCTCGGTCCTCATCGTGTTTTCGAAACACTCAACTTCGTATTGCTGGGCCTATACAGGCCGTCAGCTATCCATTGAGCCTTTCCCAAACCGATGATACCTCGAGTTTACAGGATTCAAAAGTAAAATTAAACACAAAAAGAGAAGGAAAAAAAACATTTTAACACTAAATCAATCAATCGGAATTAATAATAATAAAAATAGCGTGAGCGGGGAGGGGTTAAGCTGTTGTTGGTTACTTGATTATGCTTGTTCCTTCATCTTTGGATTGGCTTTTCCTTTCACCCTCCTGAGATTCTGTGGCCTTCGCTACCCTCCAGTTTAGGGGGAGCTGGATCAGGTCTTGGCTTAAAGATAGCGGCATAGGTCATCATCCATACCACTATAGGCACTGGGGTGCAGAGGCTGGCCCAATAGGCCACTGCACATATTCCCCAGACCAGACTCCATCCAATTAAGATGGCTAATTTTAAGATCCATTTACTTCTGTTCTGTAGTTGCAGGGATACTATCTGATATAGCATATTTGCCAACACGGTGACGGCTACCGTCCCTTTGACTATAGTTGCTACTATTCTCCCTGCGGTTCCTCCGCAGCTTGTGACTGGTATTGGCAAGGGAGGAAGTGCTGCCACACACTCAAGACCTATCACTATGGAATCTTCTATCAGCCATGCTGAAATTATGATCTTTTGCAGATAGGTGAGTTTGATTCTTCCTAACAGATAGGTGACAAAGAAATGAGGTGATATCTCAGGTCTTCTGAGTATCACGTGTGATACGATCACTCTAGCGTACGTCTGGACTGCTACTGGAAATCTTATCAATCGTTCCTTACTCCAGTCTCCTTTGTGGCAGTAGCACATCCATGCGACCATCGTTAAAAAGTATTCTATATTGCTCCCATTAAAATAGGCTGGACATTCTGACCAAATGGTAAGATTGGAGGTTACGGTAACTTCTGTCTCCCAATCCATAATACTCACATCGGTTGTTGGTGTACAAGACTTGCAGTCGTCTTGGTTGTCCATAAGAATTATGAATTGCTCCTGTCCTGATCCTCGCTCTTTGCTGCCCCCGGGGTAAGAGTGAAGCCGCTTCCCTGTCTGTCTAATTTAAAGCTGAGCCGCACCCTGCTCTGGTGGGGGTGGCCTATTGCCCCTCCTCCATGGGCGGCACCCAGCTCTGAGGCATTCCTGCAAGAATACACGTCCTAATAAGGCAACAGCTATCACTCCGACCAGGCTTAACAAATAAGGCCATATCTTAAGGAAGATACTAACTATATATGTGTATGTATATATATGTATACGTATATGTGTATATATATGTATACGTGTATGTATTTATATATGTATACATATATGTATATATATGTATACGTATATGTATATATACGTATATGTATATATACGTATATGTATATATACGTATACGTATATATACTTATACGTATATGTATACGTATATGTACGTATATGTATACGTATATGTAC
>NC_056512.1:9005841-9006310 GCF_014905685.2 Nematolebias whitei
TATATATATATATGTGTGTTTGTGTATATATATATATATATATGTGTATTTATATATATGTGTGTGTATATACATATATATATATATATGTGTATTTATATATATGTGTGTGTATATACATATATGTGTATATATATGTGTATATGTGTATATATATGTGTGTGTATGTGTATATATATATATATATGTGTATATGGGTATATATATATGTGTATGTGTATATATATGTGTATATATATATATGTGTATGTGTATATATATGTGTATATATATATGTGTGTATGTGTATATATATATGTGTATATATATATGTGTGTATGTGTATATATATATGTGTATATATATATGTGTGTATGTGTATATATATGTGTATATGTGTATATATATGTGTGTGTATGTGTATATATATATGTGTATATGGGTATATATATGTGTGTATGTGTATATATATATATGTGTATGTGTATAT
>NC_056512.1:9006320-9011150 GCF_014905685.2 Nematolebias whitei
TATATATATGTGTGTATGTGTATATATATATATGTGTATGTGTATATATATATGTGTGTATGTGTATATATATGTGTGTATATATATATATGTGTGTATGTGTATATATATATATATATATGTGTGTATGTATATATGTGTGTATGTATATATATATATATATATGTGTATATATTTGTGTGTTTGTGTATATATATGTGTGTATATATATGTGTGTTTGTGTATATATATATATATATGTGTATGTGTATATATGTGTGTATGTGTATATATATATATATGTGTGTATGTGTATATATATATATATATGTATGTGTATATATATATATATATGTATGTGTATATATGTGTGTATGTGTATATATATATATATATGTGTGTATATATATATATATGTGTATGTGTATATATACATATACATATATATACGTATACACGTGTATATATACGTATACGTGTATACTTATATATGTATATATATGTATTAGGGCAGTAACAGAGTACTCAAGTAGTCTACACATGGATTGCTAGGACATCTATGGAGGTTAAAAATTTAACATCGAGTATCCGTAGTGACGTCATATTCTGTGACCACTGTATGACCGTAGGGGGCGGTGTTGCGCTGTTGCAGGTCACAGAGTAAAGTGTAACACCGGGTCCAATCCACTGAACCAGTTTTGGCTAAGTTTTGTTTTTGACGCCCACGTTTCTTCACATTTGCAGTTTAATAATAATAACTAATAGTTTAGTTTTTCCTGTGACTTATTTGCAGTATGATAAATAGTAGGAGAATAATATACGCTCCCAATTTTTTGCTGGTCTTTTTTTGTTGTTGTAAATAATTACTTTTGCGTATATGTACGTGTATATACACATATATGTACGTATATATACGTATATGTACATATATGTGTATATATATATATGTGTATATGTGTATATATGTATATGTGTATATATGTGTATGTATACGTATATACATATGTATTTTTTTTTCTTTACAAGCACGTAGATGTTTAACAACCCATTAAAATACACCAAATACAGAAACTCACATCTACTTTATTAAACATTTTCCCCAGACCCCCTGCACCCACCAGCCTGCTCACTTTTTGCTTTCCATCATTGATCAGTTTACAAATAAAGCCCTGTTTCTTGGTCTGACTACTGCTGTTATGATTCTGTTCAGTCTTATGTAAAGAGTTTTCTGTAATAATTAGACGTGGCAATACATTTATATTCATTATGTGAATAGGTAAAGTTTTAAAGTGGTTTTTGACTCTTTTATTTTTCTCAGTTGAAATTAATTTTTTTGTTAATTGTCTTGAATGAAAAATATGCCATTTTAAAAAGTATAAAAATTGTATTAACACTATTCAAGAGCAGGCCTTGAGTATTTATGTTACACAAATGTTTCCATTGCATTAAAGAGACAAATTGAAGACATTTATTTAATAAACATGAGGGTTATGAGGGGGTCCCTGAAACTTTTTCTCCCTGTAAGGGTCTCTGAACCCACAAAGTTTGAGAACCCCTGAGCTACAATACTGATGGTTTTAGCAGTTGCCAATTTCACCTTTTGTTCTGATTGTTTTTTGTTTTTTTTTGGTCTTTAACAATTTAGTTAAAGTTTCAACAAATTTCAGCAATCATTCAGTGCTCAGCAATACACTGCAGTTGTAGTTTTAAAAAATTATTCTTAAAAGAAGTGACATTGTTGAGACACAGTAATAAATGTTTTTAGTTTTATCAGTTGTGGATTACAGTAAAAAAAAAAACTATACCAAAATAAAACATTTTCAGTTCATCTAAACTATAAAACCTTAATCTCAATGCTGCTTTAAGGGTTTTGGGGCAGTTCTAACGTTTAAGTCAAACTACTTCACAAATAATAAATTGGTATTTAATATGTACGTGCCTCGTCTGACTAATATTTACCTTTATTGACAGGAAAAATGTGGAGCGGAGGTGTTTACTAGACAACATGGAAGGAGTGTTTCTTGTTGTGGATGAAATCATTGATGGGGGGTAAGCATAAAAATGTATTGTACATTCATATTCTCTGTAGGTTTTGATGATGTTATGTATGTCACTAGATTATATCTGTAGACTCTTTCATACAACATTTCTATGAAATGATCATTTCAGTTCAATTCAGTTTATTTATATAGCGCCAAATCACGACAAAGTTGTCTCAGGGCACTTTACAGAAATATTCACATACATAAAAGCCAATTAGTAAAGTTCTCTATCTAAGGAGGCCAGCAGACGAGTTGAATCTTGGCTTCGTTGCAGTCTCCTATCCTGAGCAAGCACAGTGGCAACAGTGGAAAGGAAAAACTCCCTTTTAAAAGGAAGAAACCTCCAGCACGACAAGCAGCCATCTGCTTTGACCGGCTGGTTTGAGAGGACAGGAAGGAGAGACAGACGAGCACAGAATGGTAGGTCCAGGTATAGGTCCAGGTGTACCTGAAAGACAAAAAAAAAACAAAAACGCATGTTAAGGATAGAAAAAATAATTACAAATACGAAGCAGGTTGAGTAGAGTAAGTAAAGACAATAGCAGAGTGAAAATTGTGGTCAGTTTGTCTTCCAGCAGTCTAAGCCTATAGCAGCATAACTAAGGGACAGCTCAGGAAACCAAAGCTGACCCTAACTATAGGATTTAGCAAAAAGGAAAGTCTTAAGCCTAGTTTTAAAACTGGATAATGTGTCAGCCTCACGGACAGAGATTGGAAGTTAGTTCCACAAGACAGGAGCCTGATAACTGAAAGATCTGCCTCCCATTCTATTTTTGTAAATTCTAGGAACCACAAGTAAACCTGCAGTCTGAGAGTGAAGTGCTCTGTTAGGAAAATATGGAACATTAAGATCTGAAATATAAGATGGAGCTAAGGTGTTGAGAGCTTTGTAGGTTAGAAGTAGGATTTTGAATTCTATTCTGGATTTGACAGGGAGCCAATGGAGAGAAACGAAAACTGGATAGATATGATCTCTCCTACTAACTCCAGTTAAGATTTTGGCAGCAGCATTTTGGATCAACTGAAAATGTTTTAAAAAAGTATTTGGACACCCAGATAATAAACCATTGCAATAGTCCAGTCTAGACATGACAAATGCATGGACCAGTTTTTCTGCATAATTTTTAGATAAGATGTTTCTAATTTTAGTGATATTACGCAGGTGGGAGAAGGCAGTTCTAGTAACTTTTTTTAATGTGGGGGATAAAAGACATGTCCTGATCAAAAATAACACCAAGATTTTTAACATTAGAACTGGAGGCCAGATTAATGTCATCTAAGGAGGGAGAAAGACTGAAAAATTAATTCCTAAGGTGCTCAGGTCCAAAAACCAAAACCTCAGTCTTGTCTGTGTTCAAAAGGAGAACATTAAGGGCCATCCAGGTTTTTCTGTCTTTTAAGAATTCAAAAAGCGTTCAATACAAAAACAACTGGACTTTATTTGTAACAGAAGACGTTTCGCTCCTCATCCGAGGAGCTTTCTCAATTCAATGAGCAGTGAGTGAGAGATTCAGGTTATAAGGCTGAGTGAGATAAGACACACACACATATGTAGATTTGACAAGTCACACCTTAACAGTAGGGGGCTTCTTAGTCTTTGTTCCTCTAATTCACAGATGAGACCCCTCTGTTCCCATCAGGTGTGAAAACTGGCTGGGAATCAGTCTTAAAGTTGAATTATAGGTTTTTGAAAGTGGAAATCTGAGGCTTCCTCATCTGTTAAAAGATGTTTTTTTCTCTTTTTACATAAATTGCTTCCTTCACCCCCCTCTCAAACCATCTGTGTTCTCGGTCCAAAATGTGCACATTCTGGTCCTCAAAAGAGTGTCCCTTATCTGTGAGGTGGAGGTGAACAGCTGAATCTTGTCCTGAAGAGCTGGCTCTCCTGTGTTGAGCCATGCGTCTGTGAAGAGGCTGTTTAGTTTCTCCAATGTAGAGGTCTGGACAGTCCTCGCTGCACTGGACCGCATACACTACACCACTCTGTTTGTGTATGGGTGTTCTGTCCTTAGGGTGGACCAGCCTCTGTCTGAGAGTCCTGCTGGGTTTGAAATGTACTGGGATGTTGTGTTTGTTGAAAATCCTTCTGAATTTCTCTGATACTCCAGCAACATAAGGGATGACAATGTTTTTCCGTCTGTTGTTCTCCTTTTTCTGTTTATTAAGCCTGGTATCCACAGGTCTGGTTCTTGTTGTAGCCTGTTGTGTCCGGTTCTAGTGGGACCTCTATTTTTGTGTCTCCACTTTGCCTATAGTTCCCGTTTAGTGGGCGTATTGTTCACCTCTAGTGGGCGGATTATTAATATCAACGCACCTTACCAGCTAGTGGCGGTAGTGCTACATTAAGCTCTTTTCTAAGCACCACTAACATGTATTAGAAGAAGAGCTGGAAAACAACACACAACCAAAATGGATGACGTCGATGAACTTGAAGCAGAACCAGCCGCACAGCCCGTCCTGGTCGCTGTCCCACAAGATGGAGAGCAGGGCCGATGTGTCAGAGATGCTCTGATGGAGTACCTCATGAGCTGTAACTTATCCTAATTCCACCCCTTAATCTTTTTTACCTCCCCAGCCTTCCTTAGATACAAGTGAACGTTAAAGTGTTGATTTGAAAATAAACATGGATTAATAATTATTCTTGTTTGTTTAATGTACAGACATGCCTTATTACCAGGTTCGTGTAAAAATGGCAAAACAAACACTGCTGCTGTGCTCCTATCACATATGCTGCGTTTTTTAGTGGCTGTAGTTTTAGAAAAACTGTATACTCCTTAATTTTTGTTTTTAACAAAGAACCAAAACCTAC
>NC_056512.1:9011250-9023975 GCF_014905685.2 Nematolebias whitei
CTGTAGTGAACCTAACCTGATGTCAAACTAAGCCTAAGGTCAAAACACTTGACCTTAAGAACCTTGTGGGACAGAAACTGTTATTTCATTGATCTGCATCCAGAAATACAGTTTGACCCATCCTGAGACTTTCTTTCTTGAATTAATCAAGTAGAAAAGACAATTCTCTATGATCATTACTATTTTACAAATGTTTTGATAATCAAATTGTGTTAGTTCAAACAATGTTTACAGGTTGAAGAGAACTACTCATTTTTATTTACATAAACAGTAAGTAATGATTTTTATTCCTCATTCTAAGAAGAAATCAGGTTAATATGCATTTCTTGATTTTCTGTCTTCAATGAGCAAATTTGTAAGTGTGTTAGAGTTCGAGGTTCGGTCAACTAAAAGTTTACTGAAAAGAAATGTCGTGTTTAACTTTTACAGCAGATAATAGGAGTAGAGACTCCACGAAGTCTGAAGTTCTCCAATAATCTTTCTGTCTGTCACTAAAACAATCCTTGACTTTTCATAACACCTTACATCACAAACCACACCTCTGTTCTGGTCCATCGACCAATTAGAAAGCTCTCAAATGAACCGGAAGTCGACCCATTTAAATGTGGCAACTTCCCAGTTCAGTGGGGGTGCGCTCTGGAATGAGTTCAACATGGGAGTTTTCAGAGCTTGAAAGTTTTTCCTGGAGAAGAGTTCCAGACTTTAACTCTCTGAAGAGAGTTAAAGAGTTCAGAGTTCTTGGATGCTAACGCAGGCGTCCAGAATGCTTCTATTGGAATCCAGAATCCAGAGACGGTTTTGGGAATTATAACTTCTGTTTGGATAACCTCGCACGACTCTCGAAGTATTTTAGCTGTTCTCAACGGAGACGCTGAAAGAGTCAAAGGAAGGATTCTATACCGACGCTGATCTATCATCAACCAGGTAAAAGTTCTACTTCGACCAAGCGTACCGTGACCAAGCTGAGAACTGAAGGAGCGTGCACGTTTCTGGTCAAACAGATTAATTCCCTCACACATCTCTCTGTAAGATAAATCTCCATTTTCCATCTTAAACTCTCCTTTCTCCTAAAATCATTACAGATATTTTAGAAATATCTGAAGCAAAGTTCTCAATCACCGCCGTGTGATTGATGTCTGCTGTTCTGCTGAGAAGTGAGGACAATCGCCGTATTGTGCCCACTTTCTGTGAAACTAGCCATGTTATTGTTTTCATATTTTGCCAAATTAATGTAAATGTGTGATGTTAAACTTTGATTCTGCAAATAAATGACCGCATTCATTTTGATGGGTCAAAGATAAATAACGTCTCTCGTTACATTTCTGTTAAATTCAATGCACGACATTTACACAGTCAGAAAAATGAAGAACTCGCGAAATGTATGAATATATCCTGCATATGTCATACTACAACTCAGTAAATGTGTCGGACTTGTGTTACTTACGAAACATAAATTAACTCACTTCAGTGATGTTCTTTATGGTTAATTTGTTTTTAAACTATCTACAAAGTAGCTGTGCATCATCATTTCTATTCCTCTTTGTATTAAATATGTTTAGTCCTGTGAACAGACGGTCACACATTGATGTCATCAGTTCATCACATAACTGAGCTGCAGTGCCGCAGCTTACTTTTTCACATGTTGGCCGGTCTGGCTCTCTTACTAACTCTCTGAGTGGCACAGAGGCACACCAGAGATGGGCTGCCTTCAACACCCCCCTCACTACCTTGGTCCGAGGCGGCAAGAACAGGTCTTAGTCTCAAACTGAGGCATCTTGTGAAAGAGCCTTTCATTGTCTGTTGGTGTGGTAATAGCTGAGACTGATTTCCATAATATATTCTCAGTGCTAACTGATCAGGCCATTTTTTTTCTTCTTTCGGCTGCTTCCTTCTTCAGGGGTCGCCACAGTGAACTAAGTCGCACAAATACTTGGTATTTGTTTTTACACCAGATGCCCTTCCTGATGCAACGACAGACCACCAAGCTACCACAGCCCTCTGTGTGGAGCAGAGAGCTGCTATCTAGGACACCAGGGAGAGCAGATGGTGGGGGTTGAGGGCCTTGCTCAAGGACCCAGAGTGGGGCAAATGAGGGTGGAGGCAGGTGTGGGTGTTTCACCTTTTCCACCCACATTTTGATGTTGTTGGTCCGGAGAGTTAAATCGGCAGCCTTCTGATCACAGGCCCACCTTCTCCAACCTCTGCACCACAACTCCCCCCGCTTACTGGTCAAGCCATATTTGTTTTTAAAACTTTGTCTTTAATTAATAAGCCAAATGTTTCTGTCAGTTAGCAAAATAACTCATGACTTACAGAACAAATTAAAATGAGAATTGGTAAATCATTTCATGTACATGTTTATATTAAGACCATTTTACAGGTAATGAGCTAAAAAAATCGTTGAGGTTGACACTGAGCGTTGTGCTTAACACATACTCTGAGTGCTACTTGTCTGTTGGCAGATCTCAGATGGACTTTAGTGAAACTCTCAGAAAGTAATCATTGACTGTACATCTACAACTCATTAACATTTGGAGTCAACTCTAATCAAGTTTGTTGCCACAGCTAATTAAAGTTGATCAACATTAAAATGGTTGTAACAGTATATTTACAGAAATTAGGCCAAAATTCAGTGTAGTGGAAGCTGATCTCAGTTATCACCACACAACATACCAAATCTCGCAAGATATAATATTGTATGCGATCATACATAACATAATTTTCCAGGTTTAACCAAAACATCTAGAACTCTTTAATATCATTACATCATCCTAGTATGAAACTCTAGCATGAAAGGCAGCAAATTATATGCATTCCTTTCTAGAAATCCTAGACTTGTGAATTAATTTTATAAAATTTATAAAAGACAGATTAATCAGTAACCCAAGTTTACGTGTACAAAACTTTTTCCTGATTGCTTTTTTTCTGTTGTCAGGGTGATTTTGGAGAGTGACCCCCAGCAGGTCCTACAGAAAGTCAACTACAGGGTATGATGACTGACTGATATCTGAAAATGTTGATGTAACATCAGGAACTGCAAACATTATTGGTGGGAGTATAACCCACACAGCTGTTGAACTCATTTTGAATGAATCTGTTTATGCTCACTGTGGTCTCCTTTTTTACCTGCCTCACCTTTCTGTCTCTCCTTCTCCCTGTCGGTCCTCCTCTGATTGGTGTCAGCTTATATCAGAGCCAGCCTATGGTTTTGTCCTGTTTGATTACATCACCGGTAACCTAGAGGCACAAACAGATAGGAGCCAGCTGCTGTAGACAGTCAGACAAACCAAGGGTGAGAGAGGAAAAGGAGACTAACTGAATGATAGAGATAAAAACAGTGAGTGGGCTGAGGATCAATGGATGAGTCGGATGATGGAAATGCATGATGGGAGAGCATGCAGAGTGTGACCACTGACTTTTAGTTGAGCTTCATGGCTGCCATCTTACTAGATGTATTACTGTGGATTCTTCACATGTGGAAACCACACATTAACCCCCTGTACATCTGTATGCCACGTCCAAAACTGCATAGAAAGAGCCTTATTGTCCCCCGAGCAGAAAGGTGGAATTGGAAATACCCTCTGCCCGTCCGTCCCTGCATGTTGTGAGCATGATAACTTGAAAAATAAGTAAGTTACCAACTTCCATTTTGGTGCGTGGCTACATCTAGGCGTGAAAAACATTCCGTTCAAGATTTGGGTTGCCACCTCAAAATCCAAGATGGCTGCTGCCACACATTGTTATACAGTGTGTGTGTGTGTGTAAACCGACCACCTTATATTGCTTACAAGTATAGTTTTCTCTCTCAAATGACTGGGTGGTCAGTGGCAGAAGGTTGATCTATGGTAGCCAAGGTCACCATGGTCCACCCACTGACTGTGCCATTGCGCCTGGTCACGGATAAAATTGCTTCCTCCCATTTGCAAGGATCCATCACTCTATGCTGCATTGGATGTGCTACCGTGACAAAATTACCAGGTGCTCTTATCATTCTAGCTAGAGCAGCACATACAGTAATTGTACTCTAAGTAATACAGTGCTTTACATGTCTACTTGCACTAACCAGAGCTCTGCTACTGCTACTTCATTTCACTTAAACTTATAAATTAAACTAGGATAATGTATTTTTTCTAATATATCAGGTCATATTTAGCATTGTACATCATGCACTTTGGGGCGGCTGTGGCTGAGTGGTTAGAGCAGTCGTCCTCCAATGCGAGAGTTGGGGGTTTGATTCCACCAGCTGTCACATGCCGAAGTGTCCCTGGGCAAGACACTGAACCCCTCATAGCCTCTGATGTGTGTCCCATCAGTGTATGAATGTGATCTAAAGCACTGATTAGTCTCATTAGAATGATTTGTTCAATTAGCTTTGTAGAGATCTAGCAGAGTGCTGTATGAATGGGTAAATGAAGCACAGATTGTGGTGTAAAGCACTTTGAGTATCTTGAAATAAGATAGAAAGGTGCTATATAAGTACAGTCCATTTACCATTTACTTCAATAATTAGACATGAATAACTGAGCTTTTGTCTATCTACCCACTAATTCGGTATCATTTAGCTAGTATAAAGATTGTATCTATTAAAAGGGTGAAACAGGTGTGTAAACTAATGGGATATATGCCAGAATATTTATTACAAATAATTTTTTTTAAATTTGCAGTTAGTTGATGTATGCTGACGCTCAGTCACTGCGTTACAGTATTATAGCAGTCTAGTTTATAAACAGTGACATTCCTCTTGTATAATAATACAGTGTATTAGACAAGTATTTCTAATAGTGTTGTCTAGTATTTAACCATTTTTGAACTGTAGATTTTGATAATTGCAAAACTTCATGACATAACATTGGGTTTAATGACCGAGTTTAGTTTTTCCTTCAGATAACCATGCTCTGCTGGCAGGACTCCCACAACATCTACTAAGATGGTTATTCTTTTTAATTTTAGACTTTGTTTTTGGGGTAGAACACATTTTTATAAAGATATCTATCTATGATATTTATGTAAATTTGTGGGTTACAAAGTTATTTTAGAATTTGTAGAGGAAAATGTTTTGCTTTTTTTTTATTGTATTTAGATTTTTAAATTGTTTGTATTTTAATGTATAGTTTTTATTATATGAAATTGGAGGTTGTTAGGTTGATTACAGGAATATTAGTATTAGGAGTATATCAGGAGCACGTAGGTACTCTTACTGTATTTTGATTGATAAATTGTATGTATTTTAATGCATAGAAATGCCCAACCAGGGACTAGAGTTGTGCATTACCTGTAGCTATATACTTTTTGTGCAACGCATCAGTCACAGACTTGTTCTGTTCTATGTTTGTGTGCACTGTCCCTGTTAAATAAACCAACTAAATAACTATTACGTCACCAAATAGACTTAGTGTTGTTACTAACAGGCATTTACAGGTGCATCTCAAAAAATTAGAATATCATGAAAAAGTTCAATTTTTTTATTTAGTCACGTCAGAAAGTCTTTTTCATCTTCATCTTCTACCGCTTAACTGTAATCGAGTTATGGAGGCAACAGGTCCAGGAGAGAAACCCAAACATCCCTCTCCCCAGCGACACTTTCTAGCTCGTTCTGGTGGACCCCAAGGCATTCCCAGGTGAAAGAAGATTTACAATCCCTCCAGCATTTTCTGTGTCTTCCCCAGGGCCTCCTACCAGTGGGACATGCCTAGACAACCTGTAAAGGGAGTTGTCCATGATGCATCCAAATCAGACACCTGAACCACTCAACGGACTCCTTTCGATGTGGAGGAGCAGTGGCTTTTCTCCAAGCTCCCCCAGGATGAAGGAGCAACTCACTCTGTCTCTAAGGCTGAGCCCAGCCATCCTGTGAAGGGAGCCCATTTTGGCCGCTTGTATCCAGGATCTCGTTCTTTCTGTCATGATCCAAATCTCATGATTATAGGTGAGAGTTGGAACGAAGATAGATCAGTAAATTTGCTTTGCCTTTTGACTCAGCTCTTTCTTCATCATGACAGACCAAAGCAATGCCCTCATTACTGAGGACAAGACCCCAATCTGTCAATCCATCTCTCGCTCCATCCTGTTATCGCTCATGAACAAGATGCACAGATCTTTACACTCCTCCACCTGAGGCAAAGCCTCCCCCCAACCCAGAGATGGCATTCCATCAGTTTCTGGGTAAGGACCATGGCCTCAGAATTTGAGGAGCTGACTCATTCCATCTGCCTCACACTCTGCTGTGAACCACCCCAGTGCAAGTTGAAGGTCTTGGCCTGAAGATGCCAACAGAACCACATCATCTGTGTAAAGTAAAGATGAGACCCTGAGGTTCCCAAACCAGATACCCTCCTCTCCCCAACTGTGTCTTAAGATCCTTTCCATGGACACCACAAACAGGATTGGAGACAAAGGACAGCCCTGGCAGAGTCCATCTCACAATGGGAACAAGCTTGATTTTGTGCCAAGAATACAGACACAGCTCCTGTTCTGGTTAGACAAGGACCGGATAGCCCTTAGTAGCAAGTATCCCATACTCCCACAGCATCCCCCACAGAATGCCTTGCAGAACATGGTCATAAGCTTTCTCCATATCCACAAAACTGATGTAGACCAGAGAAGCAAACTCCCATGACCCCCTTAGCAACTTGGCAAGGGTAAAAATCTGGTCTATTGTTCCATGACCAGGGTGGAAACAACACTGTTCCTCCTGAATCTGTGGTTTGACAATTGATCAGAGCCTCTTTTTCAATGCCCTGGAGTAAGCATTCTAGGGGAGGGCAAGAAGTGTGATCCCATGATAGTTGGAACACACTCTCTGGTCTCCCTTTTTAAAAATGGGAACCACCACCCCGGTCTGCCATTCCACAAGCGTTGTCCCAGTCCTCCATGCAATATTGAAGAGACATGTCAACCATAACAGCCCCAGAACATGCAGATCCTTCAGCATCTCAGGGTGCATTCTCGCCAGCCCTGTTTAGTCTGCTTTAATCGAACTCTAGCTCATTTTCCTATGAAGTCCGGTTCGTTTGGGGAGGTGTGAACGTGCCATCGAACACTGTCACGGAACAAAAAGGCGAACTCTGGCTCGGGCTAAAACTTAGGTCTCGGTCCATTAGAAGAGAACTCCAGCGCGGTTCGAGTACAGTGTGAATGTAAACATACTGGGCCCCGCTCCACAAGCAAGAAGTGGAGTACAGCGCAGGGCAAACTTACCTTATATGGAGCCGTCAGCTGCCTTGTGTGAAAAACAATATTTTCCATGGTCTTCTGCCTCATCTTCTGCTCATGCTGAGTCCATTTTTGAAAAATGACAAACTATTACTCCTAAAACTGCTAAAACTTGATGCCACTCCGTTTTTGTTTTTATTTCCAGAAGAAGAAGTGTCTTCAGAGGTTTTTGTGTTGTTTCTTTCAGTAGTTCTAGGTGCAGCACCCCCACAGGCGAGCAGGGGAACAGGTTGGTTCAACAGGTTGGCTCGACTGCACAGTGCAGTGTGAATGCAAACGCACCAGCTCAAATGTGAACAAAATGTCATGAATATTGGTCCCCAACCGAACCGAGTCTACTGGACTATCGTGTGAAAACAACCTCAGGGTGAATCTCATCCCCCCAGGCACCCTACCACAGAGGAGATTTTGACTACCTTGATGACCTCTGCCATGGTAATAAACTCATCTTCCCCGAGTCCTCAGGCTGTGTCTCCTCAAAGGTGGACATGGCGGATAGATTTAGGAGATACTCTAAGTGCTCCTCCCACCGCTCAGCAATATCCTCAGTCCATGCCAGCAGTCCCCTGCCAACCAGTCTATGCTGCTGAGAACTGGCATGACCGCCGGTGAGATCCCCACTTCCCCTCCAGGTCTGGCTCCACGAAGGCGCCCCAGTTTCCCTCTTCCAGGCAAGGTATCCTGATGCCTTTGTTGATCCATCAAGATTTTTGAATCGCTCTTAGTCTGACCCCTCCCTTGAGGACTGTTTGCCATAGGAGACCTTACCGGAGGCTATTGCCCCAGACAACATAGCCCTCAGGAGTAGGGGTACTCAAACCCCTCTGCCACATTAAGGTGGCGATTTGGCAGAGAAGACTTCAGAAAGTGAAACTCATAGATTCATTACACATCGAGTATTTCAAGCCTTTATTTCTTGTAATTTTGATGATTATGACTTACAAATAATGAAAAAACAAAAGTCAATTACTCGGAAAATTGGAATAAAGTGATAAAGTTCCATTTTGGAAACTCATGCACACTATACACTATGCACATAAAAATACTAGACATGGAGTACAAATGTGACATTCTTCAAGTCAAGCCACTCCTGAACCAGAAGTGTCTTACATGGCTGGGGAGAAGAAGAATTGGACTGTTGCTCAGTGGTCCAATGTCCTCTTTTCAGATTAAAGTTAATTTAGCATATTTAGAGTCTGGAGAAAGAGTGGAGAGGTCCAGAATCCACGTTGTTGAAGTTCAGAGAGAAGTTTCCACTGTCAGTGATGGTTTGGGTCCATGTTCTCTACTGGTTATGGTCCACTGGGTTTAGTCCTCGCAGCATCTAGCAGGACATTTTAGAGCTCTTCATGCTTCCTTCTGCTGACAAGCTTTATGGAGATGCTGGTTTAATTTTCCAGCAGGACTCAACACCGGCCCACACTGACAAAGGTACCAACAGCTGGTTCTGGAATATTCTCATTTTCTGATGCACTAAATTTAGTTTTTTTTATTATTTGCAAGCCATCATCATCAAAATTACAAGAAATAATGGCTGAAATATTTCACTCTGTAAAATTAATCTACTGGTATATAATATGAGTTTCACTTTCTGAAATGATTGACAATTTTATTTTTTATTTTTTTCACGAGATTTCTATTTTTTTTGTGATGCACCTGAATAACAACCGGCAACGAGCAGCAGGCCAAAAACTCCAGGATGTGTTGTGCTTAATATTATTAACACTGTTGATGTGTTGTTCATTTAACACATGCTCTGTTGTTTCCTAATGCATTGTTCCTGAAGTGTTTCTCTTTTACATTTTTTTCTGAAACACAATTTGTTTTTGTTTTTATAACAGGCTGATGAGAACCCATTAACTGAACAAAGTGTGGCTCAGGTAAGGCACATGCACAACTGCTAAAGTAGCATCTCTTTAGGTATACAGTATGATAGTGTGCAATTCATCCATCCATCCATCCATTATCTTTTGCCCACTTCTTCCATTTTGGGTCATGGGGGTCGCCAGTGTCCATGTCCAGCAATCACTGTGCAAGAGGCGGGGTACACCCTGGACAGGTCGCAAGTCCGTCACAGGGCCACATAGAGACAAACGAGACAACCATTCACTCTCTCACTCACACCTAGGGACAATTTAGAGTTACCAGTCAGCCTAACATGCATGTCTTTGGTCTGTGGGAGGAAACCGGAGTACCCGGAGAAAATCCACGCATGCACGGAGAGAACATGCAAACTCCACCCAGAAAGGCCCACGGACCGGGATTTGACCTGCGTGCTGAGAGGCAGCAGCTCTACCAGTTGCGCCACTGTGTTGGCGTGTGCAATTTAAAGTAGCTTAATGTTATTTAACCACAACAGCTAATTGACTTTAGTCAACATAAAAATGTCTAGAACTCAGTTTTTCAAGCTAAAATTTGACGTTTCAGTGTCTGAGGGTCATCCTCTGCACATGCTTCAATTATTAACAGGCTACACATTGCTAGTTTTTTTTTTTTTTTTTTTCTACATTCTGTTCATTCTGAACTCAGCACTCATTTATCAATGCATGTAGACATCACTGGTTAAAGCTGACATGTTTTCCTCCTGTCTGCTCATTCACTTAGCACCAAGCTAACACATTAACTGCACAGATTGTCTCAAATGCGACAAAGGTTTTTGATGTAGCAAGTGCTGATTTGTTTAAACGACCGCAGGTCTTATCTAATATACTCTGTCCTCGTCAGTAAACATTTGCATGATTTGAATTCTGGCTGGATTTTGTTTCTGTGTGCGCGCTCTAAGTTTCTGTTTGTCTGCTGCTTTAACCCCAACAGCACCTCACAGAGAAACTGGCTCTGACTACTAATGTAAGTCTCTTCTAACTACCAACAAGACAATATTGCCACACTGTCACTTTTATTTTGTAACACTCAACTTTACACACTTTAACCTTTAGAGTAGGGGCAAAAAGAAAGGGTTTAAATGTGGTTAATTGAAGGAAACACTAAGTTCAGAATAGCCTTTTATCAAAACAAAAGTCAGAATCTGACTAGGTTGAGTCAGGTCCTCTGGACAGACTGTTTTTTGTTGAAACATTTTGGATTATTGAGCATGTATCAAGACGAATAGCCAGCATGTTAGACATATAGTTTTGTTTATTTATTTATTGTCGGGTAGTGTTAAATTCAGTTCATTTTATTTATGTAGCGCCAAGTCACAACAGAAGTCGTCTCAGGACACTGAACAGAAACATTCGCATACAGTAGTCCGACGTTTATGCGGGGGTTACGTTACAACCCCCCCCCCCCCCCCCCCGCAAAAAGTGAAAATCTGTAAATTAGTGACATTATATTTACTTTAGTATTTATATGTATTTTAAGGCTTTTTAAACCCTTCCCACACTCTTGCATTGTTCTAAGCTTTTAAACCTACGTAATTTTAACAGCATACTTACAGTACTGTATGTGTAGCTACAAAATTTTACTCACCAGCTCAGCAGAACAGCAACAGCTCTCAGTTCCGCTCGATTCCGGTTCAGCTTGTTTCCTGTCCGACTCGGTTCTGATTCTGCAGACCTACCCTGCAGAGACGAAGTCCACAATGTTCTAAACTCTTAAACCTACTAATTTTAACAACATACTTATATGTATCCAAAAAAGTTCAATTTGGTCCTCTGGACATTCAAAAAAAACAAAAAACAAATCAAAGCAAAAAAATCTAGAAACGTTTCGTCTCTCATCCAAGAGACTTCCTCAGTCTGAGGTGCTGTTTTCAGCTCAGTCTCTTAAATAGCACCTTCTCAGAGTGGATCAACCAGTTTGCTGCTGACAACCAAAACCAGCTGATCACATGCTCAAGAAGGACCATCAGCCTAACAATGGGTCATTAGCACACTGATGGCTGTTTACTACTCACAGAGGGCTGAGTGATACTAGCAATCACAGCATTGTAAGAGGGGGACAGTTGAACCCGGAGGCCTCCACCCCAGTTTAATGATGGATGATTTCTTTTCACAAAGATGGTCTCCTTTACTCCTCTCTCAAACCATCGTTCCTCTCTGTCCAGGATGTGAACATCTTCATCCCTGAAAGAGTGACCGCTGGCCTGGAGATGAGTGTAGACCGCAGAGTCCTGGCCTGATGATGTTGATCTTCTGTGCTGGGCCATCCTTTTGGCCAGTGGCTGTTTTGCTTCTCCGATGTAAGACTGATCACAGCCCTCCTGACACTGAACAGCATACACAACATTACTCTGTTTGTGCCGGGGAACTGGATCTTTGGGATGAACCAGTCTTTGCCGTAATGTATTTTGCGGTTTAAAAGCCACTGGGATGTTATGTTTAGAAAATAAACGTCTCAGTTTCTCTGATACTCCCTCAACATACGGAATGACCACTGGTCTGGGTTCCTCCTTTTCACCTTCATGAGAAAGTTATGACACTCCTTAGTGACTTAACCACTTATGAACCTCTGAAAAGAGATCCAGGAAGTGGTTACAAGAAGAAGTTAATAGATTGCCTGAAAAATTTGGAGCAGGACAAGGCTATTGACCGTATTCTGTACCACAGACTAAACCCAGGGGAGGCCACACCTAGTCTGTATGGTTTACCTAAAATCCACAAACAAGGTGTACCTTTAAGACCTATTGTTAGCATGATTAACTCTGTCACTTACAATGTTTCCAAATATCTGGCATCTGTACTCATCCCTTTAGTTGGCAGCTCAGAACACCACATACAGAACACCATGGACTTTGTGGATAAGGTGAGGGATGTCATCATGGAGACTGATGAAACAATGGTCTCTTTTGATGTCACATCACTCTTTACGTGCATTCCTGTTGATGATGCAGTAGAGGTGGTCAGTTTAAGATTAAAATCAGACCCCACTCTGAACAGCAGGACCACGCTTTCCACAGAACAACTGTGTCAACTCTTGAAACTGTGCCTACAGTCAACCTACTTCACATATGGGGAGCAATATTATAGGCAGAAACATGGGTGTGCTATGGGGTCTCCAGTTTCTCCTATTGTTGCCAACCTGTACATGGAGGAGGTAGAAAAGAGAGCCTTGACGTCCTTTTCAGGGACACCACCAAGTCATTGGTTCAGGTATGTTGACGACACCTGGGTTAAAATTAACTCTCAGGAAGTCCAACATTTTACTGACCACATCAACTCTGTGGATAAATACATCAAGTTCACACGAGAAGATGAAAAAAATGGCAAGTTGGCTTTCTTGGACTGTGAGGTCTCAGTCTCTGATAGAGGACATTTGCAAACCGAGGTGTACCGCAAACCCACCCACACAGACCAGTATTTGCAGTTTGACTCCCATCACCCTTTGGAGCACAAGTTAGGAGTCATCAGGACTCTGTATCACAGAGCAGACAGCATCCCCACTAGCTCGGGAGCCAGGCAGAAGGAGAAATCCCTCACAAGACAGGCTCTAGAGCAATGTGGATATCCTAACTGGGCCTTCCTGAAAGCAGAGAAGAAACCCAAACAGGACTCCAGTCAGCCATCAGGTGAAAA
>NC_056512.1:9024075-9032857 GCF_014905685.2 Nematolebias whitei
CTCAGGAGCCAGGCAGAAGGAGAAATCCTACACAAAACAGGCTCTAGAGCAATGTGGATATCCTAACTGGGCCTTCCTGAAAGCAGAGAAGAAACCCAAACAGGACTCCAGTCAGCCATCAGGTGAAAAAGAGGAACCCAGACCCAGACCAGTGGTCATTCCGTATGTTGAGGGGGTATCAGAGAAACGGAGACGTTTATTTTCTAAACATAACGTCCCAGTGGCTTTTAAACCCCAAAATACATTACGGCAAAGACTGGTTCATCCCAAAGATCCAGTCCCCCGGCACAAACAGAGTAATGTTGTGTATGCTGTTCAGTGTCAGGAGGGCTGTGATCAGTCTTACATCGGAGAAACAAAACAGCCACTGGCCAAAAGGATGGCCCAGCACAGAAGATCAACATCATCAGGCCAGGACTCTGCGGTCTACACTCATCTCCAGGCCAGCGGTCACTCTTTCAGGGATGAAGATGTTCACATCCTGGAAAGAGAGGAACGATGGTTTGAGAGAGGAGTAAAGGAGGCCATCCATCCATCCATCCATTTTCTTCCGCTTATCCGGGGTCGGGTCGCGGGGGTAGCAGCCTAAGTAGGGAGGCCCAGACTTCCCTCTCCCCAGCCACTTGGGCCTGCTCTTCCGGGGGAATCCCGAGGCGTTCCCAGGCCAGCCGAGAAACATAGTCCCTCCAGCGTGTCCTGGGTCTTCCCCTGGGCCTCCTTCCGGTGGGACGTGTCCGGAACACCTCACCAGGGAGGCGTCCAGAAGGCATCCTAAACAGATGCCCAAGCCACCTCAACTGGCTCCTCTCGACATGGAGAAGTAGCGGCTCTACTCCCAGTCCCTCCCGGATGATCGAGCTTCTCACCCTGTCTCTAAGGGAGAGCCCAGACACCCTGCGGAGAAAACTCATTTCGGCCGCTTGTATCCGAGATCTCATTCTTTCGGTCACAACCCAAAGCTCGTGACCATAGATGAGGGTGGGAACGTAGATCGATCGGTAAATTGAGAGCTTCGCCTTTTGACTCAGGTCTCTCTTCACCACGACAGACCTGTACAGCGCCCGCTTCACTGCAGACGCTGCACCTATCCGCCTATCGATCTCACGCTCCATTTTTCCCTCATTCGTGAACAAGACCCCAAGATACTTGAACTCCTCCACTTGGGGTAGGACCTCCTCCCTGACCCGGAGAGGGCACTCTACCCTTTTCCGGCTCAAGACCATGGCCTCGGATTTGGAGGAACTGATCTTCATCCCGGCCGCATCGCATTCGGCTGCGAACCGCTCCAGCGAAAGCTGTAGATCACGATCTGATGAAGCCAATAAGACCACATCATCTGCAAAAAGCAGAGACGCAATCCTAAGGCCACCAAAACGGATCCCCTCAACACCTTGGCTGCACCTAGAAATTCTGTCCATAAAAGTTATGAACAGAATCGGTGAGAAAGGGCAACCTTGGCGGAGTCCAACTCTCACCGGGAACAAGCCCGAATTACTGCCGGCGATGCGGACCAGGCTCTGACACCGGTCATACAGGGACCTAACAGCCCGTATCAAAGGGCCCGGTACCCCATACTCCCAGAGTACCCCCCCACAGGGCCCCCCGAGGGACACGGTCGAACGCCTTCTCCAAGTCCACAAAGCACATGTAGACTGGTTGGGCAAACTCCCACGCACCCTCCAGGACCCTGCTGAGAGTGTAGAGCTGGTCCAGTGTTCCACGGCCAGGACGAAAACTGCACTGTTCCTCCTGAATCCGAGGTTCAACTATCCGACGGACCCTCCTCTCCAGAACCCCCGAATAGACCTTACCAGGGAGGCTTAAGAGCGTGATTCCCCTGTAGTTGGAACACACTCTACGGTCCCCCTTTTTGAATAGGGGGACCACCACCCCGGTCTGCCAATCCAGGGGAACTTCCCCCGATGTCCACGCAATATTGCAGAGTCGCGTAAGCCAACACAACCCTACAACATCCAGAGCCTTAAGGAACTCCGGGCGAATCTCATCCACCCCTGGGGCCCTGCCACCGAGGAGCTTTTTAACCACCTCAGTGACCTCAGCACCAGAGATTGGAGGGCCCGACCCAGAGTCCCCAGGTTCCGCTTCCTCAGTGGAAGACGTGCTGGTGGGATTGAGGAGGTCTTCAAAGTATTCCGCCCACCGACCCACAACATCTTGAGTTGAGGTCAGCAGCACACCACTCCCACTATAAACAGTGTTGGTGGCGTACCGCTTTCCCCCCCCGAGACGCCGGATGTTGGACCAGAAACATCTCGAAGCCGTGCGGAAGTCGTTCTCCATGGCCTTTCCGAACTCCTCCCATGCCCGAGTTTTTGCCTCAGCAACCACCCGAGCCGCATGTCGCTTGGACTGCCGGTACCCATCAGCTGCTTCCGGGGTCCCACAGGCCAAAAAGGCCCGATAGGACTCCTTCTTCAGCCTGACAGCATCCCTCACCGACGGTGTCCACCATCGGGTTCGAGGGTTGCCGCCGCGACAGGCATCGACAACCTTGCGGCCGCAGCTCTGGTAAGCCGCCTCGACAATAGAGGCACGAAACATGGTCCACTCAGACTCAATGTCCCCCACCTCCCTCGGAACATGTTCAAAGTTCTCCCGGAGGTGGGAGTTGAAACTCCGTCTCACAGGAGACTCTGCCAGACGTTCCCAGCAAACCCTCACAATACGTTTGGGTCTGCCAGGTCTGACCGGCATCCTCCCCCACCATCGGAGCCAACTCACCACCAGGTAGTGATCAGTTGACAGCTCCGCCCCTCTCTTCACACGAGTGTCCAAGACATGTGGCCGCAGATCAGATGAGACGATGACAAAGTCGATCATCGAACTGCGGCCTAGGGTGTCCTGGTGCCAAGAGCACATATGGACACCCTTATGCTTGAACAAGGTGTTCGTTATTGACAATCCATGACGAGCACAGAAGTCCAACAACAGAACACCACTCTGGTTCAGATCAGGGGGGGCGTTCCTCCCAACCACACCCCTCCAGGTCTCACTGTCATTGCCCACATGAGCATTGAAGTCCCCCAGCAGAACAAGGGAGTCCCCAGAAGGTGCACTTTCCAGTACCCACTCCAAGGACTCCAGAAAGGGTGGATAATCTGAACTGCTGTTTGGTGCATAAGCACAAACGACAGTCAGAACCCGTCCCCCCACACGTAGGCAGAGGGAGGCCACCCTCTCATTCACTGGGGTGAACCCCAATACACAGGCACCAAGTTGGGAGGCAAAAAGTACGCCCACGCCTGCTCGGCGCCTCTCACCAGGGGCAACTCCAGAGTGGAAGAGTGTCCAGCCCCTCTCAAGGAAACTGGTTCCAGAGCCCGAGCCATGCGTAGAGGTGAGTTCGACTATTTCTAGCCGGAACCTCTCAGCCTCACACACCATCTCAGGCTCCTTCCCACCAGTGAGGTGACATTCCACGTCCCAATAGCCAGCTTCTGTAGCCGAGGATCAGACCACCAGGGTCCCCGCCCTCGGCCACCATCCATCCCACATTGCACCCGACCCCTTTGGCCCCTCCCACAGGTGGTGAGCCCATGGGAAGGGGGACCCACGTCTCCTCTTCGGGCTGTGCCCGGCCGAGCTCCATGGGTAAAAGCCCGGCCACCAGGCGCTCGCCCGCATGCCCCACCTCCAGGCCTGGCTCCAGAGTGGGGCCCCGGTGACCCACGTCCGGGCAAGGGAACACTAGGTCCATTTGTGTTTCTCATCATTGGGGTCTTTGGGCTGCACTTTGTCTGGTCCCTCACCTAGGACCTGTCTGCCATGGGTGACCCTACTAGGGGCATAAAGCCCCTGACAGCATAGCTCCTAGGATCATTGGGACACTCAAACCCCTCCACCACGGTAAGGTGGCAGCCCAGGGAGGGGGTAAAGGAGGCCATCTTTGTGAAAAGAAATCGTCCATCATTAAACAGGGGTGGAGGCCTCTGGGTTCAACTGTCCCCCTCTTACAATGCTGTGATTGCTAGTATCACTCAGCCCTCTGTGAGTAGTAAACAGTCATCAGTGTGCTAATGACCCATTGTTAGGCTGATGGTCCTTCTTGAGCATGTGATCAGCTGGTTTTGGTTGTCAGCAGCAAACTGGTTGATCCACTCTGAGAAGGTGCTATTTAAGAGACTGAGCTGAAAACAGCACCTCAGACTGAGGAAGTCTCTTGGATGAGAGACAAAACGTTTCTAGATTTTTTTGCTTTGTTTTTTGTTTTTTTTTAATGTCCAGAGGACCAGATTGAACTTTTTTGGATTTTTCTACCTGGATTATTGAGCATGCATCAGGATACTTATATGTAGTTATTAAATTTTACTCACCAGCTCAGCAGAACAGTAGTGGCTTGGTTCCGCTCCGACTCGGTTCTGTTTTGGCGAACCTACCCTGCTGGTTCTGGTTAGCTCTCTGTCTCTGGGTAGTGGCAGTGGGCTCCGCAGGGAGCGCCGGACCTATAGCGGCACACATCCCCACTCGGAGGTCCTCGTGGGCTGGTCAGCAGCTCTCAGATTCGCCGATGGGTCTAGAGGTCTGGTTCTGGTCCGTTTCTGTGTAGCCAATCAACACCCAGGTTACAAAGAACAATGCTCTGTTTCTTAAATTGGCATGTCCTGACATGACTTCTTTCTTGTGAACCTTACGTTTGTAAAGTTTATTGTTCTTAAAGAAACTTGTCCAAGTGATAAGATTAAAATCTTACGTTTGAAACGCCGGTTCAGCAGTCATGACTTCACTTTATAAAAACTACTGTTCGGCAGAAAGCAGCGGCCAGAGGTACTACAGTATTGGCTTCTGGGAAAGTAAGTCCTTTTGAGTGGTGATTACAGTGTAGGTTTATTGAAAGAAAACTACAAAATGGGGGCGCCTTTCCTAATTTATTTATTTATTTTTTACTTTTTCTCCAACCACGAGTACAATAATATTACTGTAAAGTTGCCCATTGTGTGTCATGTACTGTACTGCACTGTAAAGTTATTTTTGTACAGTCCTACTGTACGTTGATAAACCGCGATAGTGCAAATCTGCGAAAGTCAAACCGTGAAGTTGTGAGGGACTACTGTACATAAAAACAGTAAAAGTTCTGTATCTAAGGAAGCAGCAGACTCGTTGAATCTTCACTTCGTTGCAGTCTCCCATCCTGAGCAAGCACAGTGGCAACAGTGGAAAGAAAAAACTCCCTTTTAAAAGGAAGAAACCTCCAGCAGAACCAGGCTCAGGACAAGCAGCCATCTACTTTGACCGGCTGGTTGAGAGGACAGGAAAGAGAGACAGACGAACACAGAATGGTAGGTCCAGATATAGGTCCAGGTGTATCTGAAAGACAAAAACGCATGTTAAGGATAGAAAAAATAATTACAAATACAAAACAGGTTGAGCAGAGTAAGTAAAGACGGTAACAGAGTGAATAAATGAGATCAGTTTGTCCTCCAGCTGTCTAAGGGTGCATTCACACCAGCCCTGTTTAGTCCGCTTTAATCGAACTCTAGCTCGTTTTCCTAGAAAGTCCGGTTCGTTTGAGGAGGTGTGAACGCGCCATCGAACTCTGTCACGGAACAAAAAGGCGAACTCTGGTATAAGAGAACTCCAGCGCGGTTCGAGTGCAGTGTGAATGTAAACAGACCAAGCCCCGCTCCACAAGTAAGAAGTGGAGTACAGCGCAGGGCAAACAAACACACATTTCTCTTACCTTATATGAAGCCGTCAGCTGCCTTGTGTGAAAAACAATATTCTCCATGGTCTCCTGCCTCATCTTCTGCTCATGCTGAGTTCATTGTTGAAAAATGACTAAATATTACTCCTAAAACTGCTAAAACTTGATGCCACTCCGTTTTTGTTTTTATTTCCAGAAGAATAAGTGTCTTCAGAGGATTTTGTGTTGTTTCTTTCAGTAGTTCTTGGTGCAGCGCCCCCACAGGCAAGCGGGGGAATAGGTTGGTTCAACAGGTTGGCTCGACTGCACAGTGCAGTGTGAATGCAAACGCAACAGCTCAAATGTAACAAAAGGTCATGAATATTGGTCCCCAACCGAACCGAGTCTACTGGACTATCAGGTGTGAAAACAACCTAAGGGGCCGTTTACACGGCACGTATTTTTGAGTGAATTTGCTCCTTTCTCTCTGCAGTTCTGCTGTACATTTACATGACACAAGTGGCCTCCCTCTTTGAATCTGGAGGTTTCTGAACCCACCTTCCAGAGTGGAGGTTTTTGGCTGAACGCCCGCTGATAATGTAAACATTTCCCGCTGAGGCTTTGTGTTAAACCACATGTGCACACGCACGCGCGGTCGGACAGACTGCATATTTCTATCAACATGGCAGCAGATACACTGCTTTCTGAATTACGATTGATGGAATATATTTTTAATCTCGTAGTTAATCTACGTCAAATTCCAGGTGCTGTGACCAACATCTGTGTTGGAAGAGACACAGTCAGATCCAGTTCTAATGTCGCTGTTTATAGAACGAAGCACGCACACACGTCGCGCTGCACTATAACATACTAAATGTGCTAAATAATAACAGTTTAATAATAATAAAAAGTATTTATGTTAGTGTGAGAGATATGACGCTTTGAGCTAAATGAAGCTATCTGGACATTATGTAATTCAAATTTCAAAGATGCTAAACATATTGCGTGTTACTAAAGTTGAAAATGAAGACATCAGGTTTAATTTTTTTTATTTATTCAACACCACAAACTGTATGTCACACAAACACTGATAATTAAACTGAACACACTATTAAAAACACGTTAACTGAACTGTAAACTACATTAATGAACTGGACTCTCCTCTGTTTTCATCCTGGATATACTGGTCCTACGTTGTTCATCTGACTCGTTCAGGTGGTCACTCCTTTGATTAATGCAGCTTAAAATATTGAATGGATTGAATAAAAGAAATTAGGGGAATTTTAATTAAATAGTTCATCTAACATCTCTCTCTTCGACATCCTCCTGCACTGCACCTGGGCCGAGCCTCGTTAAGAACCGGTCCACCTGGTGGGAGGACAGCTTCTTCTTTTTTCAGGAAAAATAAAAATAAAAACTCAGTTGGTTGTTGTGTGATCAAAGTAAGCTAACATTATTAAGAACGTTGATTTACCCGCTGTAAATCAGCTACTGATTATCACGGAGTAAAGTCTGACATTGTTGACTCGGTTCTGGTCCACTCAGTGACCGGTGTGGCGCTGTTAGACGAAGCGGTCCCGCTTGGCGTCAAATCTGTCGACTCTTATCCAAAATCCAGCTTTAACTTGTTATTAAGTTGTTGTTAGCTGAGCTTTTAGCCCAGAAGAAAGGAGCGTGCCGAGGCAGCACGCATGCACATTAAGTGAAGGTACAAAATTCACAGCGCCATCTAATGACCCGGCATGGTAACTACAGCAGCTTCGGGAGGGCGGGGGAATTTCTCCGGATGCATGTAAACACAAAATCCGTCCGTGTCAACACGGATCTTTTCCTCTAATTAACATACGAAAAAACCTACGTTTCCCCCCGCCGTGTCCGTGTAAAAAGGGCCTAAGCCTATAGCAGCATAACTAAGGGATAGCTCAGGAAACCCAAGCTGACCCTAACTATAGGATTTATCAAAAAGGAGAGTCTTAAGCCCCGTCTTAAAACTGGACAATGTGTCAGCCTCACGGACAGAAAGTGGAAGTTGGTTCCACAATAGAAGAGCCTGAGAACTGAAAGCTCTGCCTCCCATTCTGGTTAGATATGATCTCTCCTACTAAACTCCAGTTAAGAATCTGGCAGCAGCATTTTGGATCAACTGAAGACATTTAAAAGAAGTATTTGGACACCCAGATAATAAACAATTGCAATCGTTCAGTCTAGACATGCCAAATGCATGAACCAGTTTTTCTGCATAATTTTTGGACAAGATGTTTCTAATTTTATTGATATTATGCAGGTGGAGGAAAGAGGTCCTGGTAACGTTTTTAATGTGGGGATTAAAAGACATGTCTTGATCAAAAATAACACCAAGTTTTTAACTTTAGAGCTGGAGGCCACATTAATGCCATCCAGAGGAAGTGAAAGACTGAAAAATGTATTCCTAAGATGCTCAGGTCCAAAAACCAAAACGTCTGTCTAGAGTTTAAAAGCAGAAAATTTAGGGTACCACAGGCACCTTACACCCTCTGCTGACAGAACTCAGAACAACACCCACACTGATAAACTGCTAAGGATACAATACAGTATATTGAATTTATATGAAAAAAAAAAAATACATTCACCTGTAAAAAAAAATACCAGAATACATTTTCCTGTCATAAGCCAAGATTCAGCTTGTCTGCTGGCCTCCTTAGATAGAGGGCTTTTATGTATGTGAATGTTTCTGTAAAGTGCCCTGAGTCCTGAGTTAGTTAGTTAGTTGTTAGTTAGTCTAGAGTTAAATGGTAAATGGACTGTACTTATATAACACCTTTCTTATTTCAAGATACTCAAAGCGCTTTACACTACAATCAGTGTCCTCATTTACCCATTCATACAGCACTCTACATTGCTAAAAAGCTAATTGAACACATCATTCTAATTAGACTAATCAGTGCTTTAGATCACATTCATACACTTATGGGACACACATCAGAGGCTATGAGGGGTTCAGTGTCTTGCCCAGGGACACTTCAGCATGTGACTGCTGGTGGATTCGAACCCCCAACTCTCGCATTGGAGGATGACTGCTCTAACCACTCAGCCACAGCCGCCCCACAGTTAGTTAGTTGTTCGACAAAAGAAACCCAAGTGGACAAAAATAAATATATAAAT
>NC_056512.1:9032957-9037579 GCF_014905685.2 Nematolebias whitei
TTGAACACCCTGCGACTTTGCAAGTTCTTCCACTTAGAAATCATGGAGGGGTCTGAAATTTTCCTCTTAGGTGCATGTCCACTGTGAGAGACATAATCTAAAAAATAAAAATCAGAAATCGCAATGTATGATTTTTAAATAATTTATTTGTGTGTTACTGCAACATAAATAAGTATTTGAACACTGGTGAAAATCAATGTTAATATTTGGTACAGTAGCCTTTGTGTGCAATTACAGAGGTCAAACGTTTCCTGTAGTTCTTCACCGGGTTTACTGCAGCAGAGATTTTGTCCCATTCCTCCACACAGATCTTCTCTAGATCAGCCAGGTTTCTGGGCTGTCGCTGAGAAACACGGAGTTTGAGCTCCCTCCCAAAATTTTCTATAGGGTTTAGGTCTGGAGACTGGCTAGGCCACTCCAGAACCTTGATATGCTTCTTATGGAGCCACTCCTTGGTTCTCCTGGCTGTGTGCTTCGGGTCATTGTCATGTTGGAAGACCCAGCCATGACCCATCTTCAATGCTCTCACTGAGGCGAGTAGAATTAAGACCAAAAAGTTCTATCTTGACCTCATCTGACCACAGAACTTTCTCCCATGACTCCTCTGAATCATCCAAATTGTCATGGACAAACTTAAGACGGGCCTGGACGTGTGCAGATTTAAGCAGGAGAAACTTCTGTGCCATGCATGATTTTAAACTATGACGTCTTAGTGTATTACCCACAGTAACCATGGAAACAGTGGTGCCAGCTCTCTTCAGGTCATGGACCAGCTCCTCCCGTGTAGTTCTGGGCTGATTCCTCACCTTTCTTAGGATCACTGATACGCCACGAGGTGAGATCTTGCATGGAGCCCCAGTCCGAGGGAGATTGACAGTCATGTTTAGCTTCTTCCAATTTCTAGTAATTGCTCCAACAGTTGATCTTTTTTCACCAAGCTGCTTGGCAATTGCCCCGTAGCCCTTTCCAGCCTTGTGGAGGTCTACAATTTTGTCTCTGGTGTCTTTGGACAGCTCTTTGGTCTTAGCCATGTTAGTAGTTGGAGTCTTACTGGTTGTGTGGGGTGGACAGGTGTCTTTATGCAGCTAACAACCTCAAACAGGTGCTTCTAATTTAGAATAATAAGTGGAGTGGAGGTGGACTAACAGGTCTTTGAGGGCCAGAATTGTTGCTGATTGGCAGGTGTTCAAATACTTATTTGCAGCAGTAACACTCAAATAAATTATTAAAAAATCATACATTGTGATTTCTGATTTTTTTTTTTAGATTGTCTCTCACAGTGGACATGCACCTAAGATGAAAATTTCAGACCCCTCCATGATTTCTAAGTGGGAGAACTTGCAAAGTCGCAGGGTGTTCAAATACTTATTTTCCTCACTATATATATTCAATTCAATTAAATAATACTTCATTAATCCCAGAGGGAAATTAAATGTTGTAACTCATCATACTGGTTTCATTAAAGAGTTGTATATAGAGTTGTGTATATATATATATATATATATATATATATATATATATATATATATATATTTACAATCACGTAGGTGCTTAACAACCCGTTAAAATACACCAAAATGCAGGAAATCACATCTACTTTAATCAAAAAATTTCTGGGGAGGACCCCCAGCTCCACGTCGCCCACTATTTGCGTTCCAGCATCGATCAGTTTACAAATGAAGCCCTGTTACTCGGTTTGACTCCTGCTGTTATGATTCTGTTCAGTTTTATGTAAAGAGTTTTCTGTAATAATTAGAAGAAGTGGCAATACTTTTATTATGTTCATTATGTGAATAGGCAAAGTTTAAAATGTTTTTTTATCCTGTTAATTTTCTCAAAACTGTAATTTTTGGAAGTTGAAAATAAAAATAAAGTTAATTAAGTGTGTCTTGAATGAAAAATACCCCATGTTTAAAAGTATAAAAATTGTATTAACACTATTTCCATTGCATTAAAGGGACAAATTGAAAGAAATTATTTAATAAACATGAGGGTCATGAGGGGGTCCCTGAAACTTTTTCTCCCCTGTAAGGGGTCTCTGGACCCCAAAAGTTTGAGAACTCCTGATTTAAGGGACCTTTTTTAATTTTTGCTAACCAGGTTAAATGATGTGTTCAGCCTGCCCCCTGCTGGTCTAATTGTGTTACTGCAACACACTGGAGTACACCGCATTAATTCAAACTAACTCATGGTTCAAACCTTTACAGATGCATGTTTCTACATTCATTTAAAACTTAGAAACACTTCCATCCCTAACAAGTAACTCTTGTATTCCTACCTTAATCAGTGTTTTGACTAAATTGATCTTTTTTTTTTTTTTTTCAGGTGTTGCAGTCGGCTAAAGAACAGATCAAATGGTCCATACTGAAATGATTGGAGGAGGGGGGAACAAATGTTGTGCAGAATTTCTTCTTGTTTCTAACTTATTTTTGAAGCTGTGTTGCCACTTTTTGTTTGACTCAAAGCATTTACTTGGCTAGTATAAATACTTTTGTGGCGTGTGTTTTTTGAGTGTTTTGTTACGTTGTGTGAAGTTTTCTGCCTGTTTGGTTTGGGCGTTATAATAAACATGTGGGGGGGGGGCTGTCCTAACATGTTGGAAGGATAATTATCAGCAAAAGATGAGTGTACTGAAGGTCATGAATTGAATCCAGGTGATTAGAAAGATGATCTGTTTGTTCTTTGTTAAATGGAATCAGTCTGTTTTATTTGTTAAAGACGCGCTGGTGTTTTTAAAACATTTATTCACGCCCACAAAAACTAAAGTTAAATATGCAAAAACCAAGCTTTCCTCCTGTAAACATTCACTGTGTGAGTCATTTCAGTGTGTGAAGAACTGTGACAACACAAACAGATGTTTGGGTTTAAGCTTTGGAATAAAAAGTACAGTCGACATTTAAAAATGTCATCAAAGCACAGAGCGAACATTTGTGCTTCGTTTTGCTTCATTTAAAGAACTTTACATCGTTCTGATTGTTCCTACAACATCCAACATGTTGTGTGAAACAGCTTTAGAGTCTGGAGAAATGCTTTCAAATGATGCTTCATTTATGACTCATTTGTTGACGTGCGCTGAATAAAGATGCACAATTCTCTTTTTTTTTCTTTGCGTGTTAATAGATTACTGAAGTCAATATGGATTTTAAAGAGCTGAAAAATAGACATTTGTGGTCAGAGTTACAAAAATCTATTTTACAAGAACTGGGTAAAAGTAGGTATAAATTATTTTCTAAGCTGACATAAAAATAATTATTTTGTTATATTTGTATGATAAACTGATGTTTGTGAGACTAAAAATAAAACTATACATATTTACTGACTTTAGTCCTGTTAATTTTCATTTATTTGTTTATTTATTATGGGGCGGGTGTTGACACATAAGTCCACTGCTGGAATCGAAAAAGAAAATGGATCCAGTCAAAAAGATGTGGGCCTCTCTAATTCATACTTTATTTCCTGCTCTTTTGATTGGCACGCAGCTAATGGTGAAAAAAATTCAGTAGACTGTTTAATTAAATTTCAGAAATAAATAATTAAAAATAGGAAATGTACAAACGTATAAAAACGTGTTTAATGGCGTTACATAATACAAGATAAATTACACATTGTTTTCATCCAGTTTGACATGACTGTCAACAAGGAAGAGGGCCGGCAATGGAGGAAGGGCATGACAAAGAGACTACCTTGGCACCAACATAACTGGTTTGTTCCACTTTGGAGTAATCAGTTTTGTGTTGTGTGTTTCCTTGACTGATGAAGCCTTCCGGATCGAAGGTGAAACGTTTCAGCACAAAAAAAGAAACTGTCCTGATGACCTGACTGTTAGATTACACATTGTTGCTATTACAAATCAGTCAGGGTCAATAAAAGATGGCTTTTTCAACAAACAAAAAAAGCTCTTCAATGACAAAGTTAAGTTTTATTTATTGTAGTATTTCAAGTGATTCCAAACAAACAAAATACGTAGTATAAAACTACTTATTACTTACATATTGACCCATTTGGTAGAAACTTAAATCATCAGAGGTCTTGGTGCTAGGACACTCAAATATTGTCCTGTCTCAGAGCAAAGAGGGAATTAAAACTAATTCATGCATGCTGTGAACATAACTTAAAAAAAAGGTGATTTACATTCCAGTGTGTGGTTTTATCTAGTCAAAGGAAAGGTTCCTTTCGAATATTGGGTGGGCATGTTAAAATCCCAAATGTCTGCCGCCACACATGTATAAATGTAAACATTTTGAGCTGGATAACTTCAAAATAAGCAACATGCTGACTTGCATGTTGTTGCTTGGCTGGACCTAGGGGTAAAAAAAAGTGTCCCTATCAAAAATTGGGGCGCAACATCAAAATCAAAGATGGCCACTACATATGTATATATACACACATAAATACATGCTGAGCAGGTTGTCCTCACAAACTGAGTGAGATCACCGAGACGCCTGCGAGCACTGAAGAAGTTCCAAGCTTCAGCAGAAGAGATAAGAGACTGCATACAACTACTGTTGCCAGAGTTTTCCACCAATCTGAGCTTCATGGGAGAGTGCTATATATACTGTATGTATATATATTCATTATATATATATATATATATATATATATATATATATATATATATATAT
>NC_056512.1:9037589-9039172 GCF_014905685.2 Nematolebias whitei
ATATATATATATATATATATATATATATATATATATATATATATATAGTGTGTATGGATTTTGAAGTGGCAACCCAATTTTTGATAATGTCCTTTTAAGCCTGCAGCCACACATTAAGATGGAAGTCTATACCCCACTTATTTTTTTAAGTTGTGCTCACAATGTGCATGGATGGACAGAGGATATTTCCAATTACACCTCTTTGCTTCACAATGGGGGACAAAAACCATGTGTTGAATCAAATTACATTAATTGGTGCCTCTGGTTGTATTTGAGAAGAAAACTTCCTTCCTCATTTTAAACTTTAAATCTTCATTATTTTTTTAGTTGTCTTTAACCACCTTTATGTTTTATTTCAGCATTTTTTTTTATTCCACATTAACTACGCTGCAGTCAGTCACTTTTCTTTCCCATTCGGATGCTCGGCTTGAACTTCAGCTAGTCATCTTAAAGGCACTGAGTTTCGGCCATGTGATTGGCTGATTGGCTATTTGTGTTAAACAACTGAAGAGGTGATAAACTGGCTAGTGCATATACATTTACTATGGAGTGAACGTCACAAAACAAGAAAACATTATTTCCACAGCTTAAAAAAAAAAGTAAAACGATGCAGCTAAATGTCACTTTAAGTGTATAGAACCACATTTTGTTCCAGAGAACATGAGGTCAAAGTTCATACAACAAAAAAAAAGACTGATGGAGATAGAAAGTTTTAGATGAAACCTGAGGAAGTGTGTGATGCTGCAGTGCAGTGGATGCCTCTCGACAAATAGAAAAGCCTTCACATGGTCTTTTGCGCGTCTGTGGCCGAGTGGTTGGAGCAGTCGTCCTCCAATGCGAGAGTTGGGGGTTTGAATCCACCAGCAGTCACATGCCAAAGTGTCCCTGGGCAAGACACTGAACCCTTCGTTGCCTCTGATGTGTGTCCCATCAGTGTATGAATGTGATCTAAAGCTCTGATTAGTCGCATTAGAATGATTTGTTCAATTAGCTTTGTAGAGATCTAGTAGAGTGCTGTATGAATGGGTAAATGAGGGAACAGATTGTAATGTAAAGCGCTTTGAGTATCTTGATAAGATAGAAAAGCACTATATAAGTACAGTCCATTTACCATCTTTTATTACAAGAACTCTGCGTTTTATAAGGCAGCTGTGACATCATGAGGAAATTGCTCGCCCTGTTGATGCAGGCAGCTGATGCTGAGTGTGTTTCAGTCAGTGTGCATATCTTTCACATGGACTGTGGGTTGACACCATCATTAATGTTCACAACCTTTTGTTGGACCGTGGTCCTTTTCCTTTATTTATCAGATTAATATGAGTCCTTCTCATCAGGTCACCAGCCCACCCACAGGACAGACGCAGGCCTGGCTCCCATTGGACACGAGCTGGATTTACATGTAGCAGCTGATTGGCTGGTGTGGTGACAGTGACAGATGGGCTGCTGGTGATTGGTTAATCACACTGTGATGTCATCAAACAGGAGGGGAGAGTAGGTGGGACAAATAATGATAAAGAGACTATTGTCATGGGATGAAGAGAGAGAGAGAGAGAGAGAGAGAGAGAGAGAGAGAGAGAGAGAGA
>NC_056512.1:9039816-9047795 GCF_014905685.2 Nematolebias whitei
ATATATATATATATATATATATAATGTTATCGTTTCAACCTTGTGTGTTTTAGGCCCATACAGATATGTGGTATGGTCTGGAGACAGTGGCATTGACAAAAAGGCAGGGCAGGAGACGCAACTGGAAGTGACACCAGGGTTCATGCTCATTAATAATCACACATACTCTGCCACAACTGGAAGTGGCAGAAATGAAGATGTTGAGGTTCTCCTTTGGAGTGACAAGGACGCATAAGTTTAGGAATGAGATCATCAGAGGTACAGCACAGGTTGAACAACTGGGAGATAAAGTTAGAGAGGACACACTGAGATGGTTTGGACATGTGCAGAGGATGGTCAGTGGTTTGGACATGTCCAGGTGAGGGACAGTGGTTTAGACATGTCCTGAGGAGGGACAGTGGGTATATTGGTAGAAGGATGTTAGAAATGCAGCTGCCAGGAAAAAGACAAAGAGGAGATACCTGTATATTGATGGATGCAGTTAGAGAGAACACGGAGGTAGTTGGAGTGAGAACAGAGGATGCAGAGGACAGAGTGAGATGGAGGAGAAGGATGACTCGCTGTGATGACCCTGAAGAGGGAAAAGCTGAAAGAAGAAGATTAAAATGCTGACTAAATGCTGGGTAATCTATTGTGTGAAGAGATCTCTTGTGGCCACAGCGCACCACTATGTGAATGTGCTACTTATGGGACTGAGTTTGTTGTGGCTCCTCGGACTGATGAAGTCTTTTGTATGAAAGACAAAACATAAAAAAAAAAATGCCCAGAGGACCTAACTTAACTTTGTTGGATTTTCTACTTGGATTATTGAGCATGAACTTTGATCTCTTGTGTGACTGATGTTTTTTTTATTTTTATCTCTAGTGCTGTAATGTTCTGTAACATAATACAAAAATGTTTGTCTGTGCGCAGTCGAACAATCTGCCTGCAAACCCTCACCTTTAATTTCACTTGAAAATATAATTACAGCATTTTTCTCCAGCTGGCTCCAGATGGAAGACAGCCCGAAAACATTAATTAGACACCAACTTTCTGACAACACGTGACAACAAAAGAGTTGCTGCCAACACCAGCAGGCAGCCGCAGCACAAAGCAGCTCCAGACGTCTCCAAGTAAAGCTAAAAAATAAATCCAAACATCTCTGGAGACCCCAGATGTCCCCACGAAAACCTCCCCTAAAGAAGGAACTTTTTAATGACGCTCTGGACGTCACTCAGAGCACGCATGCAACAAAGAGTAAACTCAAAGCGAGAGCGACACCTGCCTCCTTTTTTCTCTTTCTCGTTGACAAAATGTTTTAGTTTTATCGACGAGTTTGTCAAAGTACGATTTTGATGTTTTTTTTTAGTAAATACAGAAATAATGTTTAATAAATGTTAGGACTCTATTCTTTGTTAACAAAATATATTCGCCTCCTCAGTTAAGCTACTATTTTCATAACGCTCTGGACGCTTGTCACACACAGTGTGCATGCGACAATGAGTAAACTCAAAGCGAGAGGGTTACCTGCCCCCTTTTGCCTCTTTTGCATTGACAAATTTTTTTACTTTTATCGATGAGTGTGCTCATTGATCCTGACTTTCTCATTTTGATTGAAAAAAAAATCAACACAGATTGTTTTATTTATTTTTGTTTTGTAGGTAAAAGTGTTTTACATTTGTATAACACTGAGTTAAAATGTTGCTGATCAATTTGAATTTATTCTTATTTATTGATTATATTTAATTTTTATTTTTCAGTATCAAATGGTCAAAAATGTTTACTGTTTAAAAAAGGATTTAATTTTTTTTTTCAGGCAAATTGTTGCATTTTGTTTCTGTTACAGACTAATGCTAATAAAGTTATTCTTCATTGTAAGTTGATCTATATTCTTTTTTTTTTTCTTTAATGTTAACAGGGACACAATGTTATGCAGAGGTGTACTTATAACAACTTTATAGACAAGTGATACTATTTACAGGCGCGGCGGATAGTTGGGGGTGAGGAGGGGGGGAAAAAGGTTTATTTTTTCCTGGGGGGGCATAACAGAAAATAATTGAGAAGCACTGAGTTAATTCAAGATGGCCACCACATCTAATTAATATTAGCCAAAACAAAAATGGCTAAATCGTAGCTTATTTTACAGATGTTGAGCTAAAATATGATGTGGTTGTAGCTGAGAGTCCTTCACAATATTGCAGGTGATTAGGCATAGTGTATTCCCACAGCTGGACGAAAATTATTACAATTATGTTTTTTTTTTTTAAAGCCAGTCTTATTTTGAATCTCTGGCATGAAATGTGCTGAGGGATTCATTGTTTATGCAAGAAATGCTAGACCTTTATATATATATATATATATATATATATATATATATATATATATATATATAACAATCTCACTACATCAGTATGCTTTGTGCTATTTCAAACCTTAATGTGTCACAATGTTCAGCTCATTTAGGGGATGGGTCCTGTGATGTATGATTGTTACACCACTATTCAGAATATAAACCTTTATTTGCAAATTTTTTCCCATAGAAATACTATGAGACATATTTAATCTCCTCAAAACCTGCTTCAGCGTACTTTCTCTATTTTATGTTTTTATTACTTACTTTATTTTGTGTGTGTGTGTGTGTGTGTGTGTGTGTGTGTGTGTGTGTGTGTGTGTGGGGGGGGGGGGGGGTTATATTAAACAGTGGCTCAGTGACAACTTCCTGCAACTTAATTGCGATAAAATTGAAACCTTAATTATTGCTCCTGACAATCAAATACAGTGAACCCTCGTTTTTCACGGGGGTTACGTTCCAAAAAGAACCCATGATAGGCGAAATCCGTGAAGTAGTAACCTTTATTTTTTTTACAATTATTATACAATGAAATTCTCCATAATACATTCAAACCAAAGAACAAAACCTTTTTACAGGCCCAAGCATTTGTTTAACAAATAAAAGTACTGTATAAACGTTTTTTACAAATAACTACTTTACTGGAGAGACTGTTTAGCCAATCAGAATGCAGAACACAATGCACGATGCAAATCTGTGAAGCGGCGAGACTGTGAAAGGTGAACCGCGTTATAGCGAGGGTTCACTGTATCCGAAATTAAGCAACACCTTGGTGTATTGGCCTTTTCTGTCAAACCAAATCTCAGAAACCTTGATTCTGCCATGTCATTCTCATGGATTAATCAGAAATGTTTTTTTTTTTCAACTAAGAAGTATTTCTAGGCTTAAGTCTCTTGTGTCAAAAGCCGAATTAGAGATGATTATCCAAGCTTTTATTACATCCTGTCGAGATTATTGTAATAGTCTTTTCATTTGTTTGACCAAGAAGGATCTTGAACGTTTGCAGACAGTTCAGAATGCTGCTGCAAAGCTTTTAACCAACACACGGAAAAGACAGCACATAACACCAGTTTTAATCTCTTTACGGTGGCTATGGGTGAGTGGTTAGAGCAGTCGTCCTCCAATGCGAGAGTTGGGGGTTCGAATCCACCAGCAGTCACATGCTGAAGTGTCCCTGGGCAAGACATTGAACCGCTCGTTGCCTCTGATGTGTGTCCCATCAGTGTATGAATATGATCTAAAGCACTGATTAGGCTCATTAAAATGATTTGTTCAATTATCTTTGTAGAGATCTAGTAGAGTGCTGTATGAATGGGTAAATGAGGACACAGATTGCAGTGTAAAGTGCTTTGAGTATCTTGAAATAAGATAGAAAGGTGCTATACAGTCCATTTACCATTTACCATTTACATTGGCTACTGGTACATTTTAGAATTCATTTAAAATTTTTAGTTATTACTTTTAGAGCCCTGAGTGGTCAAGCCCCTGTCTATATCTCTGACCTTTTAGAGCCCTACTCCTCTTCTCTGAGCCTCAGATCTGGGGTGGGATTCCCAGAACAGACCAAGGTGTAGTTTATCAGATTCATTTACAAAGCTTTGGAGAGCAGTCTACAATTCACAGAACATGCAATTACAAGATTACACTGTTATCAGTGCTCTCATCCATGTGAAACACTGACCTGCTCTAACTCTCTGGACCAGACAAGTTAGTTTTATAGAATAATCTCACTGTCCATGCCCTCAGCCCCTCCCTTCCATGTCTGAGCTGTCATCCAAGGGTCCACTGCAGGCACAAAGGAGTGGATCTGAGTCAAGGACTCTACTTGAGACATGTCACCATGTCATATCAACTCTATCATATCAAGATCATGTCAACCAGCTCTTTAGGATATCAAAACAACCAGTTCTTGCTGATCCTCAATGATTTGTCACAGTAGGAGTGATTACATGGGACCATTAATATCACACATCACAACATGAGCAGAAGGACATTGCAGAACATTTTCACAGGAGAGGTACTGATCATCCACTGAATCCATGGACAGTGGCCAAAGGCACTCTGGCACTCTGATTGTGGCTTACCAAAGCTGGCTCTTGGGACATGGAACGTGACCTCTCTGGTGAGCAAGGAGCCTGAGCTTGTGCATGAGGTTGAGAGGTACCGACTAGATATAGTAGGGCTGACCTCGACACACAGCATGGGCTCTGGAACCGATCTCTTTGAGACAGGCTGGACCTTATTCCACTTGTTGCCCATTGTGAGAGGTGTTGAGCTGGTGTGGGTCTAGACTTAGCCCCTCATCTTGGTGCCTGTGTGCCGGAGTTTTCCCCAGTAGATGACAGGGTAGCTGCCCTGCACCTTCATGTTGAGGGATAGACTCTGACTATTGTTTGTGCCCATGTGCCGAATGGCAGTTCAGAGTATCCAGACTTCTTGGAGTCCTTGGCAGGGGTGCTGGAAGGTGTACCAACTGGGGACTCCATTATTCTGCTGGGGGACTTTAATGCTCATGTGG
The DNA here is from genome assembly GCF_014905685.2 of Nematolebias whitei. Lineage (NCBI taxonomy): Eukaryota > Metazoa > Chordata > Actinopteri > Cyprinodontiformes > Rivulidae > Nematolebias > Nematolebias whitei. The sequence continues at coordinate 9,044,664 of NC_056512.1, forward strand.
GTAATGACAGTGTGACCTAGAGGGGCATGATTGGGAGGAACAGCCTCTCTAATCTGAACCTGAGCGGTGTTCTATTGTTGGACTGTTGTTATTGTCCATCCCAAACACCATGTTCTAATATGAGGGTGTCCATAAGTGCACTTGGCACCATGACACCGTAGGTCATAGATCGACGATTGACTTTGTAGTCATGTCATCTAATTTGTGGCTGTTTGTTTTGGACACTGGGGTGAAGAGAGGAGCTGAGCTGTCAACTGATCACCACCTGGTAGTGAGTTGGATCAGATGGCGGGAGAAGATGCCAGACAGACCGGGTAGACCCAAACATGTTGTGAGGGTTTGCTGGGAACGCCTGGCAGAAAAACCCATCAGAAAGATCTTCAACTCACACCTCCAGGAGAGCTTTAACTGCATCCCAGCTGAGGTGGGGAATATTGAGTCAGAGTGTGCCATGTTCCTCGACTTCAATTGTTGAAGTTGCTGCCTTGAGCTGTGAAGGATGTCAGTGCTTCTTGTAGTGGCCATCCACAAACTTGGTGGTGGACACCCCAGGTTAAGGAGGCTGTCAAGTTGAAGAAGGAGTCCTATCGGTCCTTGTTGACTGTTGGGACTCTGGAGACAGCTACAGCGTACCAAAGGGTCAAGCGGTTTGCAGCCTTGGCTGTTGCTGAGGCAAAAGTTTGTATGTGAGAGGAGTTCGGTGAGACCCTGGATAACAACTCTCGGTCAGCTCCGAGGAGATTCTGGAAAACCATCAGGTGGCTGAGGAAGGGAAAACAGTGCTTTACTAACACTGTGAAGGGTGAGTGAAAGTGGAGTAATGTTGACCTCAACCAGTGATGTTATCAGGAGGTGGGAGGAATATTTCTCAGATCTTCTCAATCCCACGGGCATGTCTTCCATAGAGGAATCGAAGTTGGGGGACTTTGGGAATGGTCTGTCCATAACCGTGGCTGAGGTTGCCAAGGTAATTAAAAAACTCTGACATGGCAGGGCTCCATGGGTGGATAAAATTCGCTCTGATTTCCTAAAGGCTCTAGATGTTGTGGGGCTGTCTTGGTTGACACGCCATTGCAACATCACATGGATATCTGGAGCAGTGCCACTGGATTGGCAGCCTGGGGTGGTGGTTCCCCTCTTCAAAAAGGGGGCTGGAGGGTGTGCTTCAATTACAGGAGCGTTACTCTCCTTAGCCTCCCTGTTAAGGTCTATTTAGGGGTACTGGAGAAGCGAGTCCAATCGTTGGTCGAACCTCAGATCCAGGAGAAACAATGTGGGTTCTGTCCTGGTTATGAAACACTGGACCAGCTCTTTACCCTTACTAGGGTCCTCACGGGGTCATGGGAATTTGACCATCCAGTCTACATGTGTTTTGTGGACTTGGAGAAAGCTTTTGACTGTGTTCCTTAGGGTACACTGTGTGGAGTGCTCTGTGAGTCTGGGTTTGGGGGCCCGTTGTTACAGGCTGTTCGGTCCTTCTACGAGTGGTGCAAGAGTTTGGTATGTATTTCCGGTAGTAAGTCAGACCCCTAGTAAGTCAGAGGGTGGGAGTTGGACTCCACCAGGGCTGCCCATTGTCATCGATTTTGTTCATAACTTTTATGGACAGAGTTTCTTGGTGCAGCCACGGGGCAGAGGGATTCCGGTTCGGTGACCTCAGGATTCCATTTCTGCTCTTATGATGTGGTCCTATTGGCATCATCATACCGTGATCTTCAGCTCTCACTGGAGCAGTTCACAGCTGAGTGTGAAGCAGGTGGGATGACAATCAGCACATCCAAATCTGAGGCCATGGTCCTCAACTGGAAAATGATGTATTGCTCTCTTTGGGTTGAAGGTGAGGTTCTGCCTCAAGTGGAGGAGTATAAGTTTCTTGGGGTTTTGTTCACGAGCGAGGGAAGAATGGAGTGTGAGATTGGCAGACGGATTGGTGCAGTGTCTGCAGTATTGCAGACTCTGTACCGATCTGTTGTGGTGAAGAGGGAGCTGAGTTGTAAGGCAAAGATCTCTGTTTACCACTTAGTCTACGTTCCTATCATCATCTATGGTCACAAGCTCTGGGTAGTGACCAAAAGAATGAGATCGCAGATACAGGCGGTTGAAATGAGTTTCCTCCTCAGGGTAGCTGGACTCTCCCTTAAAGATAGGGTGAGAAGTTTAGTTATCTGGGAGAGTCTTAGAGTAGAACTACTGCTCCTCCACATCGAGAGGAGCCAGTTGAGGTGGTTCGGGTATCTAGTAAGGATGCCTCTCTAGGGAGGTGCTTTGAAGCATGTCCAACTGGGAGGAGGCCCCGGGGAAGACTCAGGACACGCTGGAGAAAATATGTCTCTCGGTTGGCCTGGGAATGCCTTGGAGTCCTCCCAGAAGAGCTGGAAGAGGTGGTTGTGGAAAGAGATGTCTGGGCCTCCCTGCTCAATCTGTTGCCCCTGCAACCCGACTTCGGAACAAGTGGAAGTTAATGGATGGATAGCTGGACTGCAAATAGTACACATAACACTGACACAAAGTATGTATGCCTCTGGCCACTGTAGATGAACATATATCTGTGATATATTATCCATAAATTAAACGGATTCTTTCATTTTTCTGGACTGAATAATATCGTGCATTGAAATTAAATGTGACGTGAGACGTTAATTTTCTTTGACCCATCAAAATGAATGCGGTCATTTATTAACAGAATCAAAGTTTAACATCAAACATTTACATTAATTTGGCAAATTGATTTCAACAACAACATAGCTTAGTTAGCAAGCTTTACAATTAGAAAACCATACGGCCATGGTTTCCCTTGCAACTTTAAACCAACAGACATTTCTGAAAATATCTGGATGATTACTGGCAAGATAGAAGAGTTTTAAAGATGGAAAATGAAGTTTATCTGGAGAGAGATGGGTGAGGGAATTTGTCTGTTATAACTAGAACAACACGCTCCTTTGGACCCAGCTTAACCAACGGTACACTTTGCGGTTGAAGATCGACTCTTTTACCTTTGCAGACGATAGTTCGGCCTCGGTGTAGAGTTCTCTTTCAACGCTTTCCAGCGTCTCCGTAAGGATAGTAGGGAACCGTTCGGAGTCGTGAGATCATCCCAGAACAGACTTCTTCATAGTTCCTCTGAACTTCTCT
>NC_056512.1:9047805-9055527 GCF_014905685.2 Nematolebias whitei
AAATAGTAATGATAATAAAAAGAGAGTGTTCTTTCAATTGATCAGTGCAGGACACACTTAGAAAGTCTCTGGATGAACTTAATTTTGTGTTTCTGGACTCAAATCAATGAAATACAGTTCTTGTCCCAGGAAGGCCCTCCGGGCCAGATTTGACCTGAGGCTTAGTTCACTACACCACTATTACTGCATTCAAACTGAACCTTGGTATTTTTTTTTTGTGTCTACAGTCATCCTGCCTCTTTTGGTACTGTCCATACCTGATCCTGCTTTTGGTCCTGTCCTCGTTCCTCGTGCCTTACTGTCCAGCCTCTTGCTTGCCTTGCCTGCCCTGCCTGATCCTTCATCTCTGGAGCACCTCTTGGATTCCACTCTGTGCCACACCATGGCATCCAAACCTGTACTCCAAGAGATCTGCTGTAAATATATTTCCAATTAAAATAATAAAGACTGCTATTTTTTCTACTCAATAGTCTTGCCTTGTTCCGGGTCTTGTAACTATCTGGGTTCCTCGAGTTCTAACACTTGGCTTGTTTCTGCCTTTAGCTTTTGGCCAGAGTTTTTATTTTTTAGCGTCATTTTAAATAATCTTTGTTTGTTTTTGTTTTTTTAAGACTTTTACCTAGTGCTCTTTTAGCTTTTAACTCATGTTCCACCTCTTGAAGCTGTTACCTAATGTTCTAAATGTTTTAGTTATTCAGCACTCAGCGTTCACACTGCATTTTTGCACAGAAATGCAATTTGTGTAGTTTAATTCGATTTAATCTATTTCATTAGTTAGTTTGAAGATGTTTAGAAGTGTATTCCTAGTCTTAGCTTTAGTTTTAGTGAAGTTCTTGTGGAATAGCTACTTATGTGATGTTAAAAAAAAGTATTCAAACCTAGTAAGGTCAAACAGATATATGTATGCACACTTTTACACACACATACACACACACTGATTATAAATGATGCCCTTGTAGTTAAAACAACAAACTGTCTCCATGCAGGACTGCAGATCTCTGATTGGAGAAACACAAAACCAGCCACAGGAAAAACTTGCAGCAACAATTAGCAGCAGAAAAACCATTTGTCCCAGTGTGAAGGTAAACATGCAGAGACAGGCTGGTGATAAATACATAAGACAAAGAACACATTCAGAAACCAGGAGGAGAGCTCATAACCTCTTCAAACATCTTCTTTTACATATTTTTTTAGTTTTGCACATTCATTCTCATACCTGTATTGTTTCAAATGTCACATTTAAAACACAGAAATTATTTGCAACACACCACAATGTTCAGTCAGGTCATCTGGACGGTTTCTGTTTTTGCTGAGATGTTTCGTCCTTCAGTCAAAGGACTTCCTCAGAACTAAGGAAACACCAACATACAAGCTGATTACCACAAAGAGCATACTCCATAGAGGAAAAAAATGTATATATTTGCAACACAATTTCTCTTTAAAGTTCAGTTTATTTAATTCTTCTGTCCTATGTTTGAAAGTAGATATTCAGTTGCTTTAGTAATTATTAACCTATCGTATTGTTTGTTTTAGTGCACCACACAAAATATTACAAAAATAATTAAACAAGACAATAAGATGTGTAACAAAACAGTACAAAGTAAGACGGACTATTATGACCCAAATTTAACAAAAAGGGAATGTGTGAATGAATTTATTATGCCACGTCATTTTAAATAATCTTAGAAGTTGTATGGAAGTTGTGTTTGTGAGAGAGTGAAGTTTATTAACATTATGGACTAGATTAGTTCATCTCATGTTCACATTTAATGAAGGGGAGTAAGTAACTAAAAGGTGCATTGTTACTGGTATTTCATTTGACAAGAAGCAACTGTGGTTTAAACAGATTATTTTTCTTTTTGCCCTAAAAAATTAACAAAAAAACTATAAATTTGTAATAAAGTAAATCATGCAATGAAAATGATAATAATAATAATAGGGAGTGGTGGCGCAGAGGTTAGAGAAGGTGGGCCTGTGATCGGAAAATCGTCGGTTCAAGCCCCGGTACCGACAACATCAAAAATGTGGGTGGGGTAGGTGAAGCACCCACAACAGCCCCCACCCTCATTCACCCCACTCTGGGCCCTTGAGCAAGGCCCTTAACCCCCCACCATCTGCTCCTCTGGGTGTCCTATAGCAGCTCTCTGCTCCACACAGAGGGCTGTGGTAGCTTGGTGGTCTGTGGTTGCATCAGGAAGGGCATCCGGCGTAAAAATAACTGCCGAGTCTTCAAGCGACTTAGTTCGCTGTGGCGACCCCTTAATGCAGAGAGAAGCCGAAAAAAGAAAAAAAAAAATGCAATGGAAATAAGAGATTGATAGAAGAAAGAAGACAAAGAAACAACAACTGAACTTTTTTTTTTCCTTTTTCATTTCATCCATCCATCCATCCATCCATTAACTTCCGCTTATCTGGGGTCGGGTCGCAGGGGTAGCAGCTTAAGTACCATACCCCCATACCATACCAATTTATTTATAGAGCACTTAAAACAGCAACAAGGCCAACCAAAGTGCTGTACAAAAGAAAACAAACATGCACAGCGGACAGGAAAACATAAAATAGAAATACAGATACAAATAGCAGCAGAAGCTAACTAAAATGGCCAACAGTGTAGAGTACAGACAGGACCAAAACAAATCACACTGTGTTAAAGGCAAGAGAATAGAAGTGGGTCTTCAAGCGAGACTTAAAGACTGAGAGTGTGGGAGCCTGCCGGACACTCAGTGGCAACTCATTCCACAGTCGTGGACCTGCAACAGAGAAAGCCCTGTCACCTCTGAGCTTACGAAGGGTTTCTGGGACTGAGAGAAGCATCTGGTCTGCTGACCTCAGAGAGCGCGGTGGGACATATGGCTGCAGTAGATCAGTGAGATAGGATGGGGCGGAACTGTTCAGTGATTTAAAACCATACATGAGAATTTTGAATTTGATCCGAAGGTGAATGGGTAGCCAGTGCAGGGAGGCCAAAACTGGCGTGATGTGCTCTCTATAGCCTGTACCAGTTAAAAATCGGGCTGCAGCATTTTGGACCAGTTGTAGACGGGCAATGGAGGACTGACTGATTCCAAACAAGTGAATTGCAGTAATCAAGCCTAGATGTTATGAAGGCATGGATCACTGTCTCAAGGTTCTTTTTGGAGAGTATAGGCTTCAGCTTAGACATCCGTCTCAGCTGAAAAAAACTGGATTTGACCATCATGTTTACGTGACTGTTGAGTTTTAAGGACGGGTCCATTATCACCCCCAGATTAGTGACCTTTTGTTTCTCTAGCGGGGCTAAAGAGAAAAGGTCAATGTCATGGTTCATGAGTGAGCCACTGGGATGGAACAGCATGACTTCAGACTTCTCATTGAAGCTTAAGAAGTTTAAAGCCATCCAGTCCCAGATGTCAGCCAGGCGAGGCTGAATAGAGCGTGTGCCTCTGTGCCTCAGGGGGAAGTAAATTTGGCAATTATCGGCGTAGAAATGAAAGGGTATGTTGTGTTTGCGGAAGATAGCACCTAGTGGCAGCAGGTATAAAGAAAAGAGAAGGGGACCGAGGATGGACCGCTGTGGTACCCCCCACTGGAGCGCTGTCGATGCCGAACTAAAATCTTTGATATTGACACAGAAGGTTCTGTCAGAGAGGTAGGACCCAAACCATTTAAGGGCTGACCCTGTGATGCCCACCCACTGCTCCAGTCTAGAAATGAGGATCTTGTGGTCGATGGTGTCAAAAGCAGATGTAAGGTCCAATAGGACAAGCAGCACAGAATCACCTGCGTCTGTGGATATGAAAATGTCATTAAAAACCTTCAGTAGAGCAGTTTCAGTGCTATGGAGAGATTTGAAGCCAGATTGGAATAACTCTAGGATAGCGTGATCCCCCAAAAACTGTTTCAACTGCGACTCCACAATTTTTTCCAGTAGTTTAGAGGTGAATGGGAGTCTGGAGACAGGCCGGAAGTTGGACATGACTGAGGGGTCAAGGTTAGGTTTTTCAGGAGGGGCTCAACAGCAGCATGTTTAAAAGTTTTTGGCACCACACCTGAGGATAAACTGCTATTCAGAATAGCGAGAATAAAAGGACCCAGGGTAGGAAAAACTTCCTTTAGTAGTCGAGGGGGGACCACATCAAAGGGGGAACCAGATGGCTTCATGCTGCACATTACCTGCTCCAGAGAGGACAGAGAGATGGGCTCAAAGTGGTCAAACACAGCCACACACTGAGATGGGATGGACAGATCATGAGCTGGTGGAGAAATGAGTGCCCGGGTGTTTGCCACTTTTTCTAAAAAGAAATGGAGGAAGTTTTCACACAGCTCAGTTGAGGCTTCCAGAGGTGAAGTCTCACTGAGGTGTAGAACTGAGTTCAGGGTGGAGAAAAGAACTCGGGGGTTGTGGGAGTTGGAGACAATTAAATCAGAGAAGAATTTACATTTGGCAGCTTTAACGGTTTTCTGATAGTGACGCCAACTCTCCCTTAACATTTGAAAAGAAACCTGCAGCCTGTCCTTCCTCCACCTTCATTCAGCTCTGCGACACTGCCGCCAAACGGCTCGCGTGACGTCATTCAGCCAAGGCTCTGATTTAAGTTTCGTTTTTCTGGTCTTAAAGGGAGCAACACGGTCCAGAACATTTAAACAGGCAGAGTTGAACTGAGAGGTTAGCTCCTCAGTGGTAAGAGACACCGGGAACTGTTCGATCCTCTCAGAGTTAAAACCTTCATTAAAACGAGCAGCAGTGAAATGGTTAATGGAACGCGTATGTGCAGGAACGCACGTCTTAGCAGTATGACAAGGGGGGTGAGGTCAAACAATACAGGCATGTGATCTGAAAAAAACATTGTCACCGATTTTCAAATTAGAAACAGAGACATCGCGTGTTAAAACGAGGTCCAGCGTGTGACCGTGTTCCTGGGTGGGACCGTTCACCTGCTGAGCTAAGCCAAAAGAGTCCAATAAATCTAGAAAGTCCTTCACTAAGGGCTTCTCCTGACAACACACATGCAAATTAAAGTCACCAATAAGCAAAAAGTGAGTGTATCTCTGTGTGATATCAGCCAAAAAGTCAGAGAATTCATTTATGAAGTCCTTAGAACGAGGGGGGCGGTAGACGAGTGCACACAGAACCGGAGGAGAATGTCCGAGTTCAAAGACGCTTAGCTCAAAGCTGGCGCGGGACACCGGGATGGACAACTGTTTACAGGCCAAGTTTGCTTTAAAAACTGTTAATAACCCCCCCCCCCCCCCCCCGCATCGACCTGATGGCCGCGGGGCATTGAAACACAGACAGTCTGGGGGTAGTAGTTCCACCAAGGCGCTGGACTCACCATCAGAAATCCAAGATTTCGTGATGAACAGAAAATCCAACTCCTGATCTTTAAAAAAGTCATTGAGGATAAATGTCTTGTTGGAAACAGACCTTGCGTTGATTAAACACATCCTGATAGGGTCCGACACAGGCACAGCCGTGGAGGGAGACGTGCGCGCCAGCGGGCGCAGGTTATGAAGAACGGCTCCTCCAGGTCTGCTGGTGCGGCGCACAGGTACACAACTCCAGGTGTTTCCATGGACTGAGAGCGCGGGCAGCTGGCCAGCAGCCGGGCCCCGGGAGCACCACGGGTCAGAGAGGAGATGATCAGATCCAGAGCGAGTCCTGATAGAATAATCCACACTTTGACTCAGTTTCACAAAAATCCCTGCACGCTTCCCACAACGTCTGCGACGTTTCCTCCATGGAGAAAGGCCAGGGTCACGCAGAAGGAATGCAGGAATCTCAGACAGGACCGGTGGGGGAGAGTGCTGGCCGCTGTTCAAAAACTCTGCGGGAATTTCAGCAAATGTACGGAGCTCCAAAAGTGCCCGACGATCATACTGAAAATATGACTCGGCACACTGCACAAACCATTGTAAAAATAACAAAAATAAAATAAAAGCAGAGCGCGAGAGACGGGCAGCCCTACACACCGGCGCCATCTTGGAGTTTCCAAGTAGGGAGGCCCAGACTTCCCTCTCCCTAGCAACTTGGGCCAGCTCCTCCAAGGGAATCCTGAGGCATTCCCAGGCCAGCCAAGAAACATAGTCCCTCCAGCATGTCCTGGGTCTTCCTCTGGGTCTCCTCCCGGTGGGAAGTGTCCGGAACACCTCACCAGGGAGGCATCCAGGAGGCATCCTAAACAGATGCCCGAGCCACCTCAACTGGCTCCTCTCGACGTGGAAAAGCAGCAGCTCTACTCTGAGTCCCTCCCGGATGATCGAGCTTCTCACCCTATCTCTAAGGGAGAGCCCAGACACCCTGCGGCAAAAACTCATTTTGGCCGCTTGTATGAAAGTACAAATGAAATGTGATTTATGTTGTTCTATAAAGCTATTATAGTGTAGAAGTAATAATGAAATATTTTATTTTGACAAACCCCTTTAGTGGAAGAGATAGAAAATACAGTTACATGCCTTAGAGGGTTGCATTTGGACTAAAACATAGAACATCATATGACCTACAAAAATAGACAAGAAAAATTAGAAAAGATCTGAACCCCCTAGACAACGATGCAGGAGATTTTTGTAGATTTTGTGTTACAGGTGGCGGGTGAAAGGAAGACAGTCTCTGGGTGCAGCAACTGCTCTCACCTGAGAGAAGAAATGAAGGAATACAGGTACAAAACATCTTTTGAAAAATTCAGAACCTTGGTGTCAGGCTTTCATTCTCAGGTGACAAAACCGAAGGAGAGAGATGAACCTGGGAGGCCCCACACACTCGGTGCTGCTGAATGTCATCATAAGAGGAAGGGACCAAGGTGGACCGGACCTTATCAGGTCCGGTGGTTGAGAGAACCTCACACGCCGGCAGAGGAGCCAAACCGTTGGGATCGATTTGGTTGATGAAAGCCCCCACTTTGTCAGGACAGGTGACCTGACTGACCCCCCACTGTATCGAGACCGGAAGCCCCCACCCCTAGAAAGGAGCCCCATTATACCCAAAGCCCATTATACCCAAAGCCCATTATACCTCCTTTTTACCCCACTTTATTGGCCTGACAAGACAGTCTGGGAAAGGCGACTCGAGTCTCCAAGCCCTGACACACATTCTTGAAAAACCTGAACTGAACTTATACCCCCAAAGAAAAACGACAAGATGGACACACTGATTTTAGGCCTCCCCAGTGCACACACGTCCCTAGAAAAGTTTAAAAAAACATACTGATAGCAGAGACTCTTACACACATGAAGAAAACTCCGCGGTCCTACAATTTCATCACCACTGAGCAACAAAGGACCCCTCACATGGGAGGGCCTCCCAACTCTTCAAAGCGACAAAATGCTAAGGGAAAGGAAAATTGATGTTTGTTGTTGCTTTTTATTTGGTCATTTCAGGAGAACAAAGTACAATAGTTTTATTACCAGAACTAATAGTTAAAATAGTCACAATGCTTTACACTCAGACCTAAAAACCTGTTATATCTTTATTATTTTAGATTCGTTTAAAGTGATGATTCAGTTATCTTTGCAGTTCATAAAAAAATACTGCTCACTCATAAAGAGCCCACATAATTCTCATTTTGCTTGGTCTTTGTGTGATTTTTTTATTTTTCTGCCTTTGATTTACTTGTTCCGGGGCCCACAAATTGAAGATTCCGAGTGGACCTGTGAAGTTCAGGGTCACCGCCAGAGAGGGCCTGGGGTGATGACGTGTTTTCCTCTTACGCTCTTACCATCAGCCCTGGGGGGGGGGGGGGGGGGGGG
>NC_056512.1:9055627-9058787 GCF_014905685.2 Nematolebias whitei
ATTCACACAGAATCTTCAGTTAAACGTGGCGCCCACATAAATTTATAGTTTGCATATGGTAAAACTTAGTTTTAAATAATAAACAGTAGTGAATGTTGGATAAAATTAAAATGTTATCAGGAATATTGGATAAAATTAAAATGTTATCATTTAAAACTGTTTTCAAACTTGTTACTGGTTATTTAAACTCCAGTCGTGTGAACTAAAGAACAGCCAGAGTCCTGTTTTCAGCTTCATGTGCGTGTGCAGTGAGACCAAGACCTTGGGTTTTTAAACAACCATGATGTTATTCAGATCTGACCTCGCTACTTTGGCTATCCCGTTTCTGTAATCCAACCGTCTGTTTAGTAATCTTTGGTGTGACTCCGCTGCATCGGAGAAAATCTGTACCTGTTGATTTGTGCCTGTTTCCTCACCCCTCCTCCTCTAATAAAACACGAGCTCTCCCGTTGGACCGGCAGACTTCGGCCTTGATGTTTGATCAGGTCACGAACTCCCACCTCTGCAGAGGGCTCATCAGATTCCTATACTCTGTCTTGTGTGTGAATTCTTTACAAAGGTGTTACGAGGGAAAACCCTTACAATTTGTTTATCTAAAACAACATTAACCCTTCACAGGTCTCTGGGGTGGTGCTGAACTAAAATAACTACTGTAAATGCTTTTTAGAACTGTTAACTATAAATAGCCTCAGCAGCGATGGATGGCTGTAACCCCCCCCCCCCCCTCCTCCATTTTTCTCTCTTCAGGCGATGCCATAAGGAGAATGGAGAACCTAAAACTGTAAACTGGACAGATGGGACAACCAGTGAGGTATCAGTGTTATGGATGACTGAATACAAGTAAATATTGATAATCAGGAAGGACAATTCATGATTTTAAGTAAAGACTTGATTTTTCTATAATGAGATGAGCTAAATTATAGAGGTTGTTTTTGGATGATAAATTAGGCTGGAATATTGTATATAATGTAAGGAGCAAAAACTTTGCTAGATATTTTACTTCTAAAACACTTAAAATGTTCAGTCACAGAGTTACAGACAGATAACATCTAATCTATAGATGTTTTTATCTCGGGTAAGATTTTTACAAGTGCTAACAGAGTTGGAATACACAATTTTTACTTATTTTTCACTATTTTTACTTGTTTTTATTATTCTTTAACAGATACTAACAGAAAATATATAAGAGTGATGTTGTATAACACTTATAATGACTTGTGAAATTTGGTGCATGAAGAAAAACCGTAAGTGTTGCTGATAAAATGCTAAATGATAGTGATGACTCATTTCAGGAAAACTTGACAGGAATAGGATGACGGGTAGAAGGATGGACGAGGGAATTCAAGATGGCGGAGTGAGCAGTCACAGCTTGCAGGCTCCGGTGTAAATAGTTTGTAAACAGTCCTTGAATGTTATTTTATGTGCTTTTGCTGCGCGCAGCGAGTTAACTGAAAAGCTTCTAAGAAGTCTGGTGAATGTTTTGAAGCGAAATATAAACTTTGCAAGTGTTTTTTCTGAACGGGATAACACGTGGACGAAAAGTTAGCTACGATGGACGAACATGACTACGGCCTGGTCGCTCTTCCCAGTGTGAGTGAAGATGGAGATTGCAATAATACGGACGTTGGAGCTGATGAACAGATGTCTAAGACGGAAAAGATCAACGAGGAACACACTCCAACTAAACCTCCCAACTCTAAAAGGCAGAAGAAAGGCAACGACGACCCTCAGCGTGAGTGCGACCTTAAGACTATTCTAGAAGCTGTGAATTCACTGACATCAACAGTGAGTTCACTGATGAAAAAGGTTGATGCACAAACTGAACTTCTGCAGAAGTATGAGAGAAAGATGGAGGAGAATGCTGCTGCTATTAAAGTGAACAAAGAGAGCATAAAGGGGCTGCAGGAAAAAGTCAGTGAGCTTGAAGAGGAGAACAAACAGCTGAAGGAGTCTGTGATGGAACAAGCTCGATACAAAAGGAGATGGAATTTGAGACTGAATGGCCTTGCAGAAAAAGAGGGGGAGAACACCAGAGAGGAGGTCATTGGCATTTTGACCAGAGTGGTGCCCATCTCAGTGGATCAGCTTCGTGGGACAGTCGACACTGTACATCGCCTGGGAAGGAAGAGTGACCCCGCCACTTCAAATAACGCTCCGCGGTCAATAATAATCCAGTTCGTGGCAAGAACGGTTCGAGACGAGGTCTGGAAGAGATCCAAGGATGCCAGGGTCTGTCAGGAGAAGCGTATCCAGTTCAAAGAAGATTTCTCCAAAGAGGACAGAGAAGCTCGCAAGAAGTTGTGGCCGCTGGTACGAGATGCCAGACAGCGAGGGCAGAGAGCTTTCCTGAAGGAAGTATACGCTCTGATCAACAACCGGAGAGTCGACCCTTCATAGACACTCACTGAGCTTTTCACTCTGAATATTATTCAGTCTTATTACGATAAATGATAACAATAGATAGATAGAGTTTCGATTCACCTGATATGCCTTAAAAGTTAAATGTACCTTATTCTGATAGTAGATGGGACAAGATTTCTCATTCCTGCACATCTTATGATTCCGTGTTCTACCTCAAAAGTTTTTAGGTATATTATATTTTATTTCTTTAAATGCTAGGGGGCTTAAAAACAATGTGAATGTGAGAGTAGCACTTGCTGCAGCTTCCAAGATGGCCGCCAATCACCCCCAGCTGACGGTCATCTCCCTGATGAGCTCCTGCTCCTATTTAAGCCTGCAGTCAAGTCTACTCGACGCTGGAGCATTGAGTTCCCCCGTTCTTCGTCGCCTCCTGAGTCCAGTCCTGTTTCCACGGGTTCCAGCTCTCAGTTTTCTCGCGCCTTGCCCAAGCTCTGATCTCTCTTGCCAATACACTCAGTCTCTGGGAGTATTCGTCCTGCTCTGAAGCTGCTGCACAGTGCTTCCATCTCATCATCTCCTCTGGAAACTCTGGGTATCTCTTGGATCAACTCCTACAAGAACCACCAACTGTAAGATAAGAAAACTACTTGCAAGTTTATATCAAACAACTTACCTGCCCCAGCTGAACTTGTCCTCCGTTTCCAGGAGTTCCAGTCCTGATGCCTGTGCAGCCAGTTTATCACTGTAAATAAATAAACACTGTTATTTTTACTCTGAGTCTCGTGTCGTTCCGGGTCTC
>NC_056512.1:9058887-9064393 GCF_014905685.2 Nematolebias whitei
CACTGATCAATTGAAAGAACACTCTCTTTTTATTATCATTACTATTTTACAAATGTCTTGATAATCAAAGCGTGTTTAGTTCAAATCATTTTAAATGTTGAAGTGAACTACTCATTTTAAATCAACTGTGAAACAGTATTAATGATTTTTAATCCTCATTCAAAGTAGAAATCAAGTTAATGATTGTTACAGAGTAATTATGCATTTTCTGATTTTCTGTCTGAAATGAGCAAGCTGTGATGTCGGTCAACAGTCAAGGTACGGTCAAAAGCATGTTTACCGGAACGAAATGTCATGTTTATCCCTCTCAGACAGATAGAGGGAAGAAGGTGCCTAACAGTCTCGGTTTCTTCAAAACATTCTTCTGTCTGTTCTTAAACAATCTAATCTTCACCTTGACTTTTAATAACCTCTTACATCACTAAGACCACACCCTGTTGGTTCGTATCGACCAATCAGGAAGCTCTCAGAGGAACCGGAAGTGACCTCTTTAAAAGGTTCAACACTTCCTAGTACCAAGAGAGTGCGGAGAGAGAATGCAGAGTTCAGAATGCTGGAGAACAACGGCAACTAAGCTGAACAAGAGAAGTTCAGAGGAACTATGAAGAAGTCTGTTCTGGGATGATCTCACGACTCCGAACGGTTCCCTACTATCCTTACGGAGACGCTGGAAAGCGTTGAAAGAGAACTCTACACCGAGGCCGAACTATCGTCTGCAAAGGTAAAAGAGTCGATCTTCAACCGCAAAGTGTACCGTTGGTTAAGCTGGGTCCAAAGGAGCGTGTTGTTCTAGTTATAACAGACAAATTCCCTCACCCATCTCTCTCCAGATAAACTTCATTTTCCATCTTTAAAACTCTTCTATCTTGCCAGTAATCATCCAGATATTTTCAGAAATGTCTGTTGGTTTAAAGTTGCAAGGGAAACCATGGCCGTATGGTTTTCTAATTGTAAAGCTTGCTAACTAAGCTATGTTGTTGTTGAAATCAATTTGCCAAATTAATGTAAATGTTTGATGTTAAACTTTGATTCTGTTAATAAATGACCGCATTCATTTTGATGGGTCAAAGAAAATTAACGTCTCACGTCACATTTAATTTCAATGCACGATATTATTCAGTCCAGAAAAATGAAAGAATCCGTTTAATTTATGGATAATATATCACAGATATATGTTCATCTACATCTGGTGGCCTCGTACGGTATCATAAATGGACTGTTATTCGTGTAACAATTGAATTACATGTTGGCATATCTGATCTTAACTGAAAATTAGCTTAAGAGGGCAGTTTGCTGTGTGAAACGCAGCGAGTTGCAGCTGTGGGGTTCGGAGAAAGCTTGCAGTTGTGGTGTTTTGAAAGCTGAAAGTAACGTCAATGTTTCATTTTAAAGCTGAAATGTATGTCTGTTGTGTGACAAAGCTGATGAGCTGTGCAAAACGTGGATTCTGTTTAAACGGACAGGGGGTTCTGTTCGACCCGGTTCTGGTTCTGGTCCGGCTCAGTTCTGATAAGTTCGAACGAGTTGTTTTAGATGGATGGAGAGACGTTTTTGAAAACTGAGCGCCGACTCAGTGAGCTTTGAGAGTTTATTCGCCACATTTTTAACAGAAAATAGTGCATTTCGAAAGTTTTAATGACGAAAGTTGACCGGAATGTTCAGGCTAAATGCTAACACGCTAGCTGAAATAGCGAGCAGCGATTGGTCGAAAACCGCTGATTTGGGTAGCCCTGATTCGCTGAGAGACGTGTCTATCGTCACTTCCTCTGATGTCAGATTGTAAAACCCACCCCCGTTGCTACGCTATGATTGGTTGATTCAGTCACGTGACCCGGAAATGAGTCTCGGTTCAACCGAAGCCTTTTCTGTGCTTAAAATCACTAAATGGAGCTGCCACATGTACCCAAAAACTCATGTTTCATGCAAAAAAGTCGTGCTTGTTGAAACAACGCCACGTTTAAGCTTTAAATCCGTTCAGAAATGTTGATTTAACCGAGTTTAGCCGATGCTAATTTTAAGCTAAGCGGCTAACAACAGGATGTCAACGAACGATCCACAGGAAGTTGTCAGACTCCTGCTGGTATAAATAAGCTTACACCACCACCTGCTGTTGAAAGAGGAGTATAATAGTTTTCCTGAAGAGGGACTGATAAGCTCCTCATAATTTTTTTTCTTTTCACCCAACCTGGTTAACGAGTAACGGTTTAAAATAGCGAATTTCTGGAAAAGAACGGCTTAAGAAAGCGTTTAAAAACTAAAGTTGCTTGAAACTTTTAGAAAAATTGCAGGTTTATTTAATGTTAAGTGCTTTAGAGTAAATAACACTGAGAAGCTTGGTAATCTAGTATCTGTTTGATTTAAGCACATTAAGTAACACTGCCAGAGAAGCATTTACTTAAGAATATTCATGAATTGGGGTAAAACCTACAAATAGGTGCCCACATTTGAATAAGTTGACTTATGACAGTACTTTTGAGTAAATCCAGAGTTTAAAATAGTGTGTGACTCACTGCTTACTTGAACACAAATATTTACCTGTTAAAATAATCTGAAGTTGGCAACTGTTTAATCAGATAAGTGCTACACAGTAAATAACCATGGCAGGTGTGATAGAAAAGGATTTTGATCCTTGTGAGATGAAGGACTGGTTAGAGGGAGCGTTGACGCTGCTCACAGCCTCCTTACATCCATATGGTGAACAGGTGGACAGCATGAACTCAAAAGAGTTATTGGATGAGCTGAAGGAGGTTGCAGAGAGTGTGACCTCTACAGACAGACCAAAGTCAAGCTATGAAAAGCTGGCTAAATTGGCACTGTTACTGAAAGCATCATTCTATGCTACGGTAAACAAGGCTGATGACCTTGCAATAAGGTTAAACAGCGAAAAAGAGGTGGTTCAGGAAATTGAAGAACACTTCCTTCAATTTAAAAGTGAACACGAGGTCCTCACTAAGAAACATCTTGAACAGATGTTTCAGTCACAGCAAGACGCACGTGCAGAAATTGATTCACTGAACAGCCAAGTACAGTCACTTAATGTATCACTAACTGAAGCCAGGGATGCTAAAGAACTGTGTTCCACAGCATACTTTGCATTAAGACGGGATCACGTCGAGACAATGTCACAAGTTTCCCGCTGCAAAGCTGAGATAGACGTGCTTAAAACACAACTTTGCCATGCAGAAAGGAAATATGGTGAGAGGCATGAACTGAATGTGGAGACACACTGGGTTTTAGACCCACATCTCCTCACATCACACACACCTCCATCCATACCTAAAGTGGTAGAGACAGACCTGAACAGGTTTCCACTACCAAACAGGCAACAGAGAGCATTGAAACTTCCTCTTCCAATAGATGATCTTCAAAAACTCTCAAAATATGTTCAACGCTTTGTATCTGGACCAATGGGTTCAACTGGAACAAAAGCATATCTCAAAGACCTTGAATTCAGACTGAGTGGTTATCCTAATGCTACGGTTGAGGATAAAATCAGTCTGATAAGGCTCACTTCGGACAGAGAGGTGTTCACCTTTATCGAGCGTCTACCTGATGCAACGAGAAGGGATTACAACCTTCTGTGTGAAGCTTTGATTAGAGAGTACGACCCCTGCACGGGACCTGCTGGTTTCCCAGCTGCTGACAAGGTCACGCAAGGGAAGCATGAACATCCAAAGGTTTATTACAAAAGAATCTTCCAAGCTTATTTTGGTTACAGAAATGAAACCGGAATGGAGGAAGAAGGTTTTTAATTTGTTTTCAGCAAAAATCTCCACACTGACATATGCATGTCAGTGCAAATGATTGCAAATTTCAGAGAAAAATCCATCAATGAGATTAAACAGTGTGCTGTGAATGTGTTTGAGGCATGTTCTCATGCTAAGACGCCCATAGAGGTGTTTCCTGGTATAAAGGTTAAACCCCACTCCCTAGAACTGGAAGGAAGGCGTGCATCGCCTCCTCCTCCTAAAAAAGGCGAGAAAAAGCAGTCTTTTCAAACTAACAAACCGCGTCATGAAGGTGCCCGCTGGGACAAAAAAGCTCCTCTTTCAGAGGATGAACGTGATTATCGTAAATGGGGTGTGCGTAGGACGCAAAGATATGGGAACAGAGATGACCCATATTATCAGGGGAAGTCCGAAAAGGAACCCCCAAAAGACGTACCTAACCCTCCCCCACCTCGGACGAAACGAAACGAGGCGAAAAAATCACAAAAGTTCCAGAAACAAGGCCCTACACCTCTGAGCTCGGAAGAGACAGAGAAACTACGCAGGTTTTTAGAAACTTTGAAACACGCTGAAATGGGAAACCAGCCTGGAGCACTATGCAGTGATGTAATCACTATTACATCTGAGGGCGCGAATGACAACATTACAGATGTCGGTGGAACACACCAAGACATTGCTGTTGTTGCCTCCAACAACCCCTCATCGGAAGAAGGGGGGGTAAACTCACACACAAACGATGACGAGTCATCGCAAGCTGAACACTCAGAAACAGCTACTGCTGGGCTGACGGTTCAGACAAACCAAGATTACACAGACAAGGCTGAACGTGTGAAGAAACGTCAGAAAAAACCTAAGAGGTTTCTGTGTAACTTTATCAGAAGGGGGGTCGCCAAGAAGGCGTACCTGTCAGTAACACTCGAAGGTGTCCTCACACATGAAGCACTTCTGGACGGTGGGGCAGACATAACAATTATGTCAGCTAAACTGTTCGAGGAGCTGAGGACAGCCGCTACCGGTGTTAACAGGATAATACCTCTCACTGAATGTGCTATAGAAATGCAGGGTCTCTCAGAGAAGAGGACAACCCTGACAGCTAAAGCAATGGTTCACATGCAGGTTGGCAGAATGACACTATACCACCCGGTACACGTGTCTCGTGTTGACTCATTCCCATTTTTGGTCGGCCAGGATTTTATAAATCGCTTCGACGCGATTATAGATTATGGTGATCAGACGATGTGGGCCAAGGTGAGCAAACCACTGCCAATACAAATGCCTCCGGAGTGTAACACAAACTGCCTAACAGCAGGTACCGCGGAAGGCGCAAAGGACTCCTCAGCCGAGGACACGAGCCCGGTGAGTACTCCTCTGACATCATGTGAAACCAAAGAGACCCACCCGGTGGTCCAAACTCTGACCCAACAAGACAGCCTCCTCTGTGAGCTGGAGCAGTCAGAGTCCACCAAACACTACCTACCACTGGTAGTTAAAGGTGTAGAGATCCAAGGATCCCACACCAACGATGCTGTTCTGTCTCTGTGGACAGATAAATCAGCAATTAACCAAGCTTTCTATGAAACCTTGGTTCACAAACACGTTGGTCTAGAACTAATTAAAAAAGCTTTCCGCTTTCCATTAGTTCCCAATAGTTCACAGGTAATGACCGCAGAAGGAGTCATTAACCTAAAACTGAACTGGAATCAACGAGAACTGGTTCACCCGTTTCTCGTTATCCAAAACTTACCACATGCATCCTACATAGGCTCTGACATTTTGGT
>NC_056512.1:9064493-9068410 GCF_014905685.2 Nematolebias whitei
GGTCTAGAACTAATTAAAAAAGCTTTCCGCTTTCCATTAGTTCCCAATAGTTCACAGGTAATGACCGCAGAAGGAGTCATTAACCTAAAACTGAACTGGAACCAACGAGAACTGGTTCACCCGTTTCTCGTGATCCAAAACTTACCACATGCATCCTACATAGGCTCTGACATTTTGGTAAGGTTGGGTGTCCACGTGGACACCATCAACAAGGTGCTGTGGTCTCTAAAACCAGCCACAAAGGATCTTCCTGTGCTAGACACAGCAAACCTTAAGGCTGGACAGACCATTCCAGAGGTCTGCCAGGTTGCTAGCAACCAAACCACCACAGTACCATCTCAGGTGATTAACCTAATGGTACAAATCCACATCATAGCTGGACAAGTTATTAGCCATAAACAGGCATATTTTTGTAGTTGAACAGATGCTCAGATATATTCATCAATTAACGCGGATTCCTCATTTTTCTGAACTGAATAAAACGTGCATTGAATTTAATGAAATGCAACGTGAGACGTCATTTATATTTGACCCATCAAAATGAATGCGGTCATTTATTTACAGAATCAAAGTTTAACATCAAACATTTACATTAATTTGGCAAATTATGAAAATAACAACATAAGCAATCAATCAGGAAAAATCATACGGCCATGATTTTTCCGTTGCTTCACCACAGACATTTATGAAAACTGTACAATTATGATCTTTTACCCACACGGATGTGGATGAGCACTTTACACAGACATTTCTAAAATATCTGGAAGAATTTCTACTTGAGAGAAAAGTTTAAAGATGGGAAAGAAGTTAAAGGGAGTAAAGATGGTATATGAGGGGAAGTGTTCACCAGAACCGACACTCTCCATCAGAACCCAGCTCACCTCGGTACGCTTGGTAGGAAACTTGACTCATTACCTTTCTGAGATTAATCAGCAGATATGGAGTTCCGTTAACGCTACCTGTCCAGCGTCTCCTTAGGATGGCTGTAGCTCGTCAGAAGTAGTGGCGAGTGGAAAGTGTTATATTCCCATGACTCGGAAGAGCTCTGTTGTCATGTCAGGATCTTCCCGTCTCCCAGAACTGGGCTTCTCCGCACAGAACTGAACAGAACTGAACTCAACCGAACCGAGTGGAACCCTCACAGAACTCCAGCAGAACTGAGTAGTTTACAGATCTGAGTAGACCAGGAAGTACCGACATTTTAAAGAGCTCTTTTTCCGGTCCAACTGGGAGTATTCCCATTGGCCAGAACCGACCAGACGGGGTGTGTTTTGTGACGTAAAAGGTTAGAAGACAGCAAGAAGTGTTATGGGACAGATCAGAAATGTTCTCACAGACAGAGAGAGTTTTGTTTTGGCGCGTTTCAGAAACAGGTGCCAAAACCTCTATATTTACGTCTGAGAGGATTCTAAAAACATGACAGTTCGTTCCAACAACTTGTTTTGCGTTTGACTCCAACCTTGGACCAACTTACACTTGCTCATTCAAAGACAGAAAATCAGAAAATGCATAATTACTCTGTAACAGCTTTAACATGAGTTCTACTTTGCATGAGAATTAAAAATCATTACCCAGTTAATAAAATTGATTAGTTCACTGCAGCATCTAAAATGGTTTGAACTAAGACACTTTGATTATCAACATTTGTAAAATAGTAATGATAATAAAAAAGAGAGTGTTCTTTTCACTTGAATCTTCAAGAAAGAAAGTCTCAGGATGGGTGAACCTGTATTTCTGGATTCAAATAAAAAAAATGACAGTTTCTGTCCCACAAGGTTCTTAAGGTCAAGGATTTTGACCTTAGGCTTAGTCGTGACACCAGATTAAGTTCACTACATTTTCAACCTTCTCCTGCATTTTTCAACTTGGGACTGTCCGTGGAAGCCACGAACCAAGTGAGCCTTGACTCTAGGACCACATCTGTTGCTGTGTGTAACAAAGGCATGGATGAGGTGCTGATCCCAAAAAACACTATGCTAGGATGATTGATTTCCACTGATTTTCATGATTTTGAACTAGGCATTCCATTTCTGGGAGGACTCCCAGATAACCTGGTACCGAGTCAAGAAGCTGGGCCAGTATGGTTCACAAAACCAACACAGGCCATAGCTCTTTTCTCAACTGATGACGTCGACCAAGGACCTCAAACCAATGGTGTCTTACCCATAGACAGGTCCGACGACTCAGAAAGGGATTCGTTGGAGCTCCCCAAAGAGCAAGAACCCTCATCAGTCTCATCACAGATTGAACAGGTGGTCGCCCAAGCCGACGCTCTGACATCTGATGAAGAAAGAGACAAACTACGCCAAGTTCTTTTAAAATATGAAAAGTCGTTTTCACCTGACCCAGACATCATCCAACTTCAGAAGTTGGATCCTGCAATTAACTCGATGATTCTGTATCTGACTGACCCAGACAAATACACTCCATCGGAAGGCGAACTGGATTCCAATCCAGACCTTAAAGTCCTCTTTCAGCTGCGCAAACAGTTAAAACTACTCAAGGACAGCCTAACTTTAGCTCATGGAGCGACGTCCTCACCCGTGTTTGCGGTCTCCCATGACCGAAGGGGGGTGACGCCAGTTAGGGTAATGTTACCAGACACGATAACGTGATCAAATCTGACATTCAGAGTGAGTGACGCACCGAAACGTCGTTTTCTAGTTGCTTAATCACTACTTTTGTCAATGTTGAAACGTTGTTTAACTGGTTGCTTAGTCACTGTTTTTGTCGATGTTGAGACATCGTTTAATTGGTTTTTGGTATTGTTTCTGAACACCCCAAGTATAGAATGAATTTTGTGTGTAGTTAAGTTAGAGACTAAGAGGCCTTTAACTATGCCAACATGCAGTTCATTTGTTAAAATGTAATCTTTGCGGAGTCAATGTAGATTAATGCTACCTTAAGTACCATAATCTACTATGGTCTCACAACGCTTAAGCCGAACCTACTCGAACAATTCTATTCGGGGGGATAGCTAATTCTTTTTGATGAGTCTCGCCATAGACTCCAAAAAACATTTATGGGGAAACCAAACACCCAATCTCAAGTCGTTCGTCTAAAAGGACAACAGACAATTGAACCAAACTATATTTTGCCATGTAAAGCTAACTTAAACCAAGTTAGGAATGGAAAAATTGTTTGGAATGCCCTTCTATAGGTATAAACCCCTATAACTACCCTTTTCAGCATGTTCCACCCCTTAACTGGTAGCTGTTCCCAATCATAATAGCTTACACACCAGGTGCATATAGGTTAAGGCCTTATGTAAAATCCCTTCATAAGCCCACCTTAAACCACATAATTGCATGACACATTTGAACCAGAACGGCACAGACTGGACGTCGCCCAGAGACGACCTTCGCTGGAGGAGACCTGCAATCCTGACGTTGGTCTCCAATCTTCATCCAGTGGCCGCATCTTCAGTTCAATCCAAGGGAACCCCTCTGTATGCTGATCAATCAACACCTCCTTTCGTTGTGGATTTACCGTTGTGGATTATATGACTTTTTCAAAGGATTACAGACTCTGTTTCCAAGGGGTTAAAGCATTGCTACAATGGAATTACCAACAACATTATGGAATTACCATCAACACAATGGAATTACCAAGAACATTGTGGGATTACCTCCTTTGACTTTTGTTTTCCTTGCTGGATTACATCAAGCTCAAGGACATTCGAAGGCGTAAGTTCATGTTGGAATTCATCACCATGGACAGGCGATGATTTCCAAAGGGGGGACTGTAGTGAACTAAGCCTCAGGTCAAATCTGGCCCGGAGGGCCTTCCTGGGACAAGAACTGTATTTCATTGATTTGAGTCCAGAAACACAAAATTAAGTTCATCCAGAGACTTTCTAAGTGTGTCCTACACTGATCAATTGAAAGAACACTCTCTTTTTATTATCATTACTATTT
>NC_056512.1:9068510-9073905 GCF_014905685.2 Nematolebias whitei
GTGATTAAATTGAAAAGTAAACTTTGAAAAGTAGACGCTTGGGTGTACCCTCTGAGTATGATTCTCATATGTCCCAATCTCGAGAATACACAAGGCAACTTCCATGCTGATTTGGTAATGGGAGGAAAAGCATTAACAGCTTTCAAAATTAATTAAATTAAAAAGTAAACTTTGGAAAGTAAGCGCCTGATGCACCCCCTGGGCATGGTCTCATATGTCCCAATGAGAGGAGTGATTGGTTGAGGCGTATAGTGAAACATTTGAACCTCCTTAGGGGAGGGGGAAAAAGTGTATAAAAGTCCCTTAGTCAGGCAGAACGGGGCACAAGCACAAGCAAGCCGGAGAAAGAGAAGAGCAGAAAGGACTTCAGCACGTAGTTCGGAAGGCAGGGGCACCCGAAGGAGATGGAACACGCCGGTCTAAGACGAGTCTTGGATTTATCTCTGGTCTCTCTGAGACGAGATCAGACCTAACTCTTCACTTGTTAAGACGAGACCAGGATTATTCCCTCCTCCTATCTGCTTGGCCCGGGTATGTCCAAAGCCTCATTCCTTCCAATTTGGGATAGCTGCACTGCGTAGGGAAGGCCTGTATCCCCCTCCTGGGGAGCAGGAAATTTGCCTTTTACTCGTGTGGGAGAAAACTCTATTAGAGTCGTCCTAAAGACCAGGGTAAGAGGACTTCCCGGTCCGGCTGCTCCAAACCAATTAATCTGTCAGATCAGGGCAAGTAAATAAGGAAAATCAGGGAGAACCAAACTAGGAGAGTGAGACAGTGCTCAGAGGTGCATTCAAGCGTTGAGGCATTTTGAGGAAAAAGAACATCTGTCAGCTTGAGTGGTGAACTGAGGTGGTTTACACAAGTCTCCAAGGGCTCTTGGAGACACATTGATTTATTGTCCGCCTAGTTATAAAGTGTTTTTTCTCTATTATCATGTATAAGTATTTGTAGTGAAATTATGCTTGTCGCTGTATTCCCTTGCAAAATTATTAATTAAAGCAATGCAAAACGTATAAATCTTGACTATTATTTCACCTTTGTTGAGCAGAATACATGGTGAGGCTTGGTTCCACTTTAACATCTGATATTAGGAGGTTTTTAATGGTTTCCTGGCAAGAAAGTGTAAAACAACACCCCTGAGTCCTTTTCCTGGACTCTAAAGATGACCAGAACAGATAACAATTGCAACGCTAAACTAAGAGGTGGGCGACCGTGAACGCGCGTTTCTCCGTGCCAGCCGGCCTGACCCTGCTGCTTGGACGGGACGAGGAACGGAGTGAGATTTGGGTGTGACGCGCGGAAGAAGGTCGTTAATATTCTGGATGAGTCACCTCATCACAGCCTTCATGAGACCGCCTTGGGGAGCTGCAGGTAATACCACGGCGCTAAGGTTAGTTTCTAGACCCCTTGGAGGAGAGGCTGCGTGCGAGGACCTGTCATTTCGCCAGTGACTGCCTCGCTACCGGGAAGCGAGACAGTCCCAACGGTCAGTTTCACAGACCCAACTTCAGCGCCCACCTGAACACCTCTGGTTTCCGATCCGGCCCCCGGCACTCGAGAGTCCTGATCAAAACTCAGATGGATGCTGTATGCATTTGAATGCTAACTTCTGTGTTTTGTGGGCCTAGCCAGACTCATCTTCCCAATCCACATTTTTGTCCTCTCAGGCTGCAAAGGAGGAAAATAAACAATCCAATTATTAAAATCTGATTCAACATTCATCTGTTATCCACATTAATCGTTAGTTATCAAGTTTTACTCTGGAACCGCAGCGTTTACCCCCAACGGAGTCATTCTGGTGTCCTGGATTGTACAACAGATGCTTTAATCGCTCAATTACATAAGAGTGAAAGCTGTCATTAAACACTGAACAAACCAATTCTTTACGCCTACTGCATAAAATATTCCCTTCAACACAATGTCTTCCATCATGTAGAATATGTGTTTTGACACATCACCTGACAGTGAAGTCCACTCTCAGGGCCACATTATCAGTCCAGACCTTGTAAATTTAGGCAGCATGATAATATGTAATCACTTATTGTTATATAACAAATCTGCAAATCATTTCCTCTCATAACTATGCTTTTTCACTGTATCACAAACAAAATACTTTTAATACAAATCAATTAAGACTATGTATACCCTTCAAGACATCACAGAGTCCATTATCACTGCACAAAAACGTGTACATGCCTTTGTTCACAAAGTACAACTTCTTAAACTCACCATGTACACCTCTCTGTCATCCTTTTGCACTCCTAGGACCTGTGTGAAGTCTCAAGTCATAAAGTTAAAGTCATGGCGTTTACCCACTAGAATTGTTGTTGTCCCATAAATAACCTAGTACCGGCAGCTCTTAGAAGGAAACAGCTCCTAAACGCTAAACATTTTCAATATGTGCTAAACTCATGTGGACTGATTAATTTAACTCAAGTATTTCAATTTGAGTTTAGTTAAGGCTGATTAATTTAATCCAAGTACTTCAATTTGAGTTTAGTTTCCTAATTTATTTGACCTAAGTATTTCAATTTGAGTCCGGTAAGAGTTTCTTTGACCAGAATAAAATTTTTATTCTGTTGTTTTTCAGTTGAGTTTAAAACCTGAGTTTATTGTCAATTCCAAGAAGAAAGTTAAACTAATTTGTTCACTACCACCAAGACCACCCCTACACTATTTCTCTTCCACTCGGTCGCTTTGACATCTCAACCCTCTACCGTCTAATCTGACTCCATCCTATTATACAAAAAATTGTTTTTTAACCTTGTCCCTTATCCCCGTTTCTGTCTGGCCTCAGTCGGCTATCAGCAAATGTTTGGAAGATAGCTGTTACACGCCAATATCAGCTAACTCCTCCTTTCTTTTTAAATTAATCCAACCTTTACAGCCTAATTCATGAAAAACCAAGCTCTACCCCCTTAATTTTGGTACATAAAGCTTATTGCTGCTTGTTTTAGCTAGTGGCCCCCTGGTCTTAAGCTAATTGCCTCTTTTTCGTTTTGATACTTCCCATAAGTCGTGCAATTTGCCTCTGATATGATCCTGTAGATTTTCCACAGGCTTCACCTGTACCACATTTATGAGTCCCACACCTGATAACAACATTCACACACCCAGGCATTCAAATATGTTATTTTCATGCACTTCTGGCCGCAGTTGTAATAAAACAAATACAAGTCTGGTATGCAACAACCCAGTGTCCAGACTTGTCCTTGCCTTATACAACAGCGCCCCCTTGCGGTCAGGATACGGAAGCACCGATCACACAGACACTTCTGATGCAGAAAGGAAGACAAACCAAAACACACGTAAACCTTCACCTCCTCGTGTGGTTGGAACAAAGAAACGCTCCCTTCCCCCCACACGAGTGCTTTACCACACACACACACGAAAAAAAAAAGAGAAAAGTAACCGTTCGCTTCGCCCCCACACACAGCTCACTCCACCTCTTTTTTTTTCTCTCTATTGTTACGTCTCCCTTCGCTTCCCCCGGCCTTTAAGCCTTCACACGACATACAAAACACGGCGCAAACAAAAGTTATTACAACGTCCTAAAACTAATGCGATCCCTAATCACATGAAATTTGGTAAAACTAACTAAGTCCCCGACTATTCACGTTCCCCCTCGAACTAAATTATGAATGGCATCTCTTTAGTGGACAGTCAACACCCACAACGCAGACGCGGACGTAGCTGCGGGTCCCCGACCCGGTCTCCGGCCCCCTCGTCAGAGGACCGTTTTGTGCGCCACTACCGCTGAAAAAAGAGGGAAATGTGTCGCTCACGTCCGACGTGAACTCCCGGCAGGCCGTCTCGCCTTCCTCCGGCCACAAGTGAAACTTGTGAAACTAACTAAACACTACCTAAACGTAAAAGAAAGCGTTCAGCGCTTAAACTGTCTGAATATCGTAACCTACCTCGTCAGAATTGACACGAATCACCGGAAGTTAGCTTAAATAAAACCATCTTTATTTTCCGGAGATGGCCGCATGCACACGAACAGAGGAATTTGAATTTAGTTTTAATTTGGTTTATTGCCGAATAGCCAGTACACCGGACGTTAACGTCCAAATATGTAACCAGCTTACCTGAATATTCGGGGCCCCTGTTCCTCCGCGTGTGCAACGCGAGTCACCTCGATCCAATTTAACTAGGCCGCGTCGCCTCGCCGCACGTCGGGGTTACCATTTGTTGTGGCTGGAATACCACGTCGTGTTCAAGACGGCTGAGGCGTCGCCCTTCGTATAAAAGATTTATTTGACAAAACATGGGTTACAGATATTCAGAGACAAACAATTACATTAATAAGATATATGCATAGAAATGGAGCATTAAAGCACGAACCGTCTCGGTGTGCGCCTCCCGGAAATGCTCGGTGGGCGTGTCATTTCTGGCCTTTTATCACAGTTTGAGAAGGCTAGCTTTCTGATTGGTTTAGCTTCTGTTGCTAGGGTTACGACTCTAACCCGCCCCCTCAAGGACGTTAATATCTACATTTCAGATAAGAAGTTCTGCCTCACTGAAATCGTTTGTTTTAGCTGTTTGTTTAACGTGATTGTACCTTAGGGATACCAAATGTTTTGAGTTAAAGTTGTTTATTTCTAGGAATAATTAATAACTATTAATTGTTATCTAACTCATGTTTGCGTGTTCTTATTTGATCCTTTTTACACTTTTGCTGTTGTAGCTCTTGTATTCAACAATGATTAAATGTTAATGGTTATTATTAAGAGAGATCCTGAGGGATCTTTTTTAGTCAAACTATATTGTCTAAATTAAAGAAATGTGTTCTAGCTTTATTTATGTTAATCAGTCTGCTATCTGGCATGATTTGATTGCTTGTAATATATCAAATGTGAACTTGTAAAATTATCCTTAGCTAATATGAGATTATATTTAAAGGTCAACTAGTTAGAATTAGCAAACATTTTCTATAAATATAGTACAACCCTGGAAGAAAGACACACACACACACACTTTGTATAACATGACATTTGAATGCTTGACAGGAAATATAAAAAGGTATAAAAATATGAAATCCAACATTCCCTCTTTTGAACTCCCATATTCATGGGAGTTCACCCTTTTTATGGATTTGTCAATATGGAAGTGACGCAAACTTACTGCACTCTCCAGGGGTCCTGGACCAGACCCCTGATCCAACACCTGTGAAAAGTACCAAACACATAAACCTTTATAAAAATACAAAAAGCGGCAACACCATACAAAAAGCGGCAACACCCCTCCTAGTAAAAGATAAATATGTAAAACTCTATTTTAAACCACCTTTAAAATACCTCGTGGTATTTCAGAATGATTAAATGCCCAATTGAATGGAGTAAAATATTTGAATAGTTAAGTTAAGTGAATAGTTAAGTTAAGTGAATAGTTAAGT
>NC_056512.1:9073915-9076614 GCF_014905685.2 Nematolebias whitei
GAATAGTTAAGTTAAGTGAATAGTTAAGTTAAGTGAATAGTTAAGTTTCCAATTGAATCCACGACCCTTCTCTGGTTGTTTTTCAGAATGACTGAAAGGTAAGACAAGACACTCATATTAAACAGGAAAAGCCAACACCCTCAATTTAAACAGTTCTATCTAGCAGGTCTTCAGTTCTTGAGCTTGCGGTGGGAGGCCTTGTTCATCCACAAGGGTCCTTTGGTGCTCGGCGGGATTCGGCCCGCGGAGATATCTTCATGTAAAGTCCTCAGAACCTTATCAGTCTGATTAAACATTCTAAATGACGTGTGTGTATTGGGACAAAACTAAAATCAGTTTGACGCGTCTTCTGTTCTTCACGGTCAGGGCTGGTAATCTTCCGTCCTTACCCGATCCACCTGACTGACCGACTTCAGGCAGAGCGGAAACTCCTTCTCCAACGCTTGCTACTGCCTTTTTCCAACCAGAACAAAGGGGCAAAGAATGAGCTCCCACGAAGGTCCTGTCACCTCCTCCAGGTGTAGTGGGGAGCTGATGTTCCAGCAGATCAGCCTCAATCAGGTCCAGCAATTGATTCCGCTCCTCTCCAGGGGTAACAGGTGTCAGTCTCATTCTGGAGACTGATGGCGTGTGATGTTCTCTCCACCACCTGGTGGCATCCTGTCCCTCTTTTCAGCAGGACCCAGTCCGATGTGAGTCTGTCTCCTCAGTCAGAGATTCTCCCTCCTGGTGAGAAAAGCTGGACACCAAAGCTTGCGAATTGTTAAGCACCCTGCATGGCCTTTAGATTATTTAATCTGTGGGATCCATGACCCATTTGTGGGCCTGGAAAAATGACTGTGGTTACTTCCTAGTGAGTAAAATTTGTTTCTTAATTATGGGACACCCTGATGGTCATTATTGCTACTGCTAGTGTGAACTCTTACACTGTAATGTTATAATAAAACAGAACTTGAAAAACTGAAATAAAATGCTATTCTTACATTCATCTATACACTTGAAACTGAAATGAGGTACATACTGGACTTCTCCAGGGATACCTGTGTTCTCTCGTCTCTTCTTTCATCTTTCAAAGCCTTTGCAGTCAACAGGTCTACCTACAATTAGTAAAGTTAAAACATACACAACAACACCCTGCAATAAGCAACCATCCCCCACGCCGGCCTCCCTGTGGAAGTAACTTCATTAAATCGCTTGCGCCAAAAGCATCAATCAAAATACAATATAACCTTAAAAGTTTAAACAACTGACATACAACACTGAGAAAAAAGAATTTAATCTTTCATCCAGGTACCTGTCTGTGCTAGAGAGGGGAAGAAATAGCAAGGAAGAAAAAGAGAGAAAGAGGAAAAATAAAAGAGAGAGAGAACGAGAAAAAAAAAAGGTTAAAATCCTTTGTTCATGAAACCTTTTATTATTAGCCCAATTAAACTATAAGTCCAGTCCAGTCCAGTCAAGTCAGTTGTGTTTAAAATTATCAAACCACCCCATTTCCCCTTAACATTTGCTCAAATCCACTTCAGGCTAGGGGCATCCCCCTTTCTGGAATCTGTACACATTACAACAAAGAAAGAAAAAAAATACTGTTGTTAAACCGATATATACAATATACAAGTGCAATGTCGTTTTGTAGGCTTCTGATTTATTCCACTTTTCAAATGTCAATGTGATTATCCTAAAGGATCCTTTAAACGCTTCAGACTTACTACTTTTTTTTTAAATTATAAAACCCTAAGAAGTTATTTTGTATATTTTGTAATGATCTAATCATTGTATGAACTGTTCCCTGTTAAGAGCAGCCTTCACCAACCCCTTTGAAACAGTTTTCTGTTTCAAATATGAAATATTACCTTCTGTAATCCACTAACACCCAGTTTGAGTATTAGTTTCAGAACTATAAAATATGGTGTAGTTTTAATCTTTCCACTACTGTCATTCAACCCAGGTTTTGCAAACAAATAGCCAAATACAACACAAGCTCTCCTATAATATAGCAAAGAGTTAACCATTAAATAAATTTCATCCCTTGTATCAAACCAGACCCACCAAATGAGCTCCTTCAAGGCAAAGACAATCATTCAGTATTATTTTAGAAAACATTAGTGAACTTCATCCAAATCAGGTCTCAGGCACCGGTTTCTCTTGAATGAGACTTCCTGACCTGTATAAACGGAAAGTTAAAATTAATATTTTGCTCAGGGGTGTGGAACATTAGAGGTAATAAAACAATTTTCATCTCAGAGCAGTTGGAGAAGGGTGAATCATCCAGCCCTCCCACATCAGTACTTCTGTGTCATGTTGTGTCACCTGTCTTAAAATGAGTCTATGTGAGTGATTATTATCAAAGCCAACTGCAGTTTTGATCACGACACCAAGGCGCTTAGATGACAATCACAGACCAAATGTGGGGTTGACACCTCCGTCAGGCTGCAGTTGATGTTAGTGACCATGGACAGATTGACCACCAGCTCGTTCTTTCAGCCTTTCAGTCTTCAGTTTGTCTCCCTCGGTCTGGAGACCAGTTCCGCTTTGTGTAGCAGTTCATCTCAGCATATAGCAAGACTTGACTGGATATGCTTGCTGTGAACAAACTCCAGGACCCCCTCTGGACAGTTAATTCAGTTTGTTGTTAGATTGTTAGATCTTTGAAAAGTCACGTTACTTGGCTGACAAGTTCTTTGTTGTTGTGTCAGTGGTGC
>NC_056512.1:9076714-9082458 GCF_014905685.2 Nematolebias whitei
ATTGATTGTAGTGGAGCTCCTACGCTAACTAACCCTACATCACTACATTCTGGTGGCCCAGTACAGGTCTCTAAAGAGCTTCTCGTGACCCGATATTCTGCCTCACTACATTTCGTGGCTGTACGAATGTTTAAAAAGGTGTGAATTAAATGTGACGGAGTCTGTGTTATTGTACGCTGAATGTTGGCATGAAAAGTCCAAGTTTTGAGCTTGATACTGCATGATTCGGCTTGTGGTGTTCAGAGAAAATACAGTGATATATTTTCAGCTGTGGGAAGGTGACTTGCCCTGTTTGAAACTGTTATCAGCTGTTTGGTTCTGGTTCGGTTCTAGATAACGGCTCGGACGAGTCGGTGTTCTAAGAAAAACACTGTTTTTAGAGCTGAAAGTAATATCAATGTGTTCATTTTAAAGCTGAAATTTGTACATCTGTTGTGTGACTGAAGCCGTCATGCTGTGGTAAAACGCTTTATCCTGTTTAAGCTGTGGCAGAGAGGGACGGGTTCTGTCTGACCCGTTTCGGCTGTCGGACTCGGTTCAGATTCTTTGAACGAGTCGTGTTTTGAATGGATAAAACGCTGTTTTGGCGTTGGGCGCCGTCTCAGACCACTGTTGAAAGTGCTTCGTTACATCTGTAGCAGTAAAAATCGTACATTTTGAAGGTTAATGGACGAATGTTGACCGGACTTTTTCAGGCTAAAGCTAACACTGTAGCTAGAATAACGAGCAGTGATTGGTCGAAAACCGCTGTTTGGGTCGCTCTGATTCGCTGAGAAATAGGTGACGGGTCTGCGTTCACTCCCTCTGATGTCAGATTGTAAAACCCACCCCGTTACTCATTGGTTGATTCAATCACGTGACCCGGAAATGCAGCTCGTTTTCATATAGAAGCTTTCTCTGTTGTTTAAAGTTGGAAAATGCTTTAAAATTGGTTCAGACCTCATGATCCATCTCTTAAAAGTCTAATCGCTAAAGCGACCGCTGAATCGAGAGTAACTCCGCCTATAAAATGTTGATTTTGGACCGTGTCGGCCGACGCTAATTTTAAGCTAACGGCTAACGACCGGATGTCACCAAAGCCACAGGAAGTCATATCGACTCCTAGTGGACGTCGCTAACAGTGACTGGGTTAAAATAAAATAAGGTTATACTGCCACCTTCTGCCAGAAACTCGATATGACAGTTTCATTTCGTTTTTAGGATTTTTTGTGAAATTGAACGTTCGTATTTCTTTAAAAAAAGCATTTTTGAGTTAATGAAACGGTGCTCAAGCGTGGTTTATGATGCTGTCTTACATATAAAAAGTGATTAAAGTACTTATGCCCAGAGAGGCGTTTACTAGAAAATTTTTCATTTAATGATAAATCCTGAAAGGTGCTGGATGAAGAATTAACAACTTTTTAGAGATACAGTCACAAAGTAATCACGGAGCTGATCAGTTTACTCATTTGCTGAAAAGAAAATACACGTTTAATTGCTAAAACACGAAATAAAAGTAAATATAACAGAAAAGGGAAACTTTTCTGATTTGCTTTACGACCTAAAACACGACATCTTCCTATTTATTTTTTTAAATAAAAGATGATGGCGGAGACAGAGGTAAACGTTGACCCTTCAGACTCCCAGTCAGAAGATGAAAGTCAACAAGATGACATACTCACGACAGTTCATAGAGCATTATGCGGACCTCGCAAAGCCACTGACTGAACTCTTAAAGAAAGACGTCCCATTTGTCTGGACTGATACACAGCAGCAGGCAATGAACGCTCTTAAAGACAGGCTCAAGTTAGCCCCATGTCTAGTCTACCCAGACTACAACAAAGAGTTTTACTTGGAAGTGGGCTTCTCAACTCACTGCATAAGTGCAGGTCTGTACCAAATACACGACAAAGACAAGCGTGTTGTGGCCTACACCAGCAAAACAATGGCAGGCCCTGAACTAAGGTATTCAGACTGTGAGAAGGCTCTATTGACCACTGTGTGGGCAGTGAAACATTTCTCCTGCTATATTGGTGGACAGAGGATTATTGTTGAAACACAACACCAGCCAGTAACGTTTCTAAACAGCCAACGCATCAGAGATGGTGTGGTGACAAACTCACGTGTAGCCACATGGCTTATGGCACTTCAAAGTTTTAACCTAGACATCTGCTACGATCAAAATAAGAAGTCACACTTGGGCACTGATTTGGCAATCTGCCAAGAATGTACACAGGATGTACCAGCCACCCAACAGCCGGTTGTGAGTAAACCCTCTGTAGCTGAGGACCCAAATCACCACTTCTTTGATAGCAATATCTGTAAAGATATGGCAACATTGTGCGTGGATGGATGCTCATTCCACCACGAGAAAATCTGCAAAGCAGGTGTTGGAGGAGTCCTCCTCCAAGACCAAGACCAGGTCACATTTGGCTATAAATTAGGCTCTCAGTCTTCTCAGTACGCTGAGATAGCAGGAATCCTAATAGGCCTACGGATGGCAGTGGAACGCTCCATCCAGACGCTAGTCATCTGCACTGACTCTAACTATGCTCGACTTAGTTTCTTGTGTCATCTCGCTCTGTGGAAACAGAACGGTTTTCTCACAAGCAACAAAAAGGTGGTAAAACACAAGGAGCTTTTTATGACATGTGATCACTTGGTGACATCACATGATCTACAGATCTTCTGGAAGAAATTTCCAGGACATTCCAGAGTCCCAGGCAATGACAAGCACTACAATGACCTTGCAGACTCCCTAGCCAAGGGAGGAGCCGTTGACGGGCCCATGTGGTCCTTTGACCCCCTCCTGGCTACTCAACACTCAGTCGACACAACCTACGGCTGAGGTAATGGCAGTCACACGTGCACAAGCTGCAGCTAAACCTGCTGATAACACAGTTTCTGTACGCCCGATACTGACTGACCCAGACATCATCCAACTTCAGAAGTTGGATCCTGCAATTAACTCGATGATACTGTATCTGACTGACCCAGACGTATACACTCCATCGAAAGGCGAACTGGATTCCAATCCAGACCTTAAAGTCCTCTTTCAGCTGCGCAAACAGTTAAAACTACTTAAGGGCATCCTAACTTTTGCTCATGGACGGACGTCCTCACCCGTGTTCGTGGTCCCCCATGACCACAGGGGGGTGATGTTAGTTCATGCACATGACCTTCCGTCCGCAGGACACAAGGGTGACAATGCCACGCTGAAATCATTAAAACAGATTGCTTATTGGCCTGGAATGAAGAAGGATGTCAAAGACTACATAAAAGGGTGCCTGGTCTGTGGCCAGTTTCAGCCGTCCAGACCACTCCACAGGGCACCACTGCATAGTAGAGGCATTGCATTTCCATGGTCGGACCTCCAGCTTGACTGGGTTGGACCACTCACGAAGAGCTCTAGAGAAAATAAATATTTTCTCACGGTAACCTGCGCTTTTACCAAATGGGTAGAATGTCTACCAGCCCCTAATGACACAGCACAAACTACTGCTATGTTATTAATGAATCATGTATTCTCAAGGTTTGGACTTCCCCTCAGGGTGAACTCAGACCAAGGTACACACTTCACAGGTGAAGTAATGAAAGAAATGTGGAAGACGCTAGGCGTCAAAGCCAACTTCCATATTGGCTACCATCCATAGGCTTCAGGCCAGGTTGAGAGAGCAAACAGGACTGTGGTGAGTATTTTGAAAAAATACGTAGCCGCAAACCACAAGGACTGGGACGTGAAACTCCCTCTGGTCCTCATGGCCATAAGGGCCACTCCACACACATCGACTGGCATCTCTCCTTTCGAGATGATGACGGGTCGACAAATGACTCTCCCTCTACACCTGTTGTACCAACCAGGCAATGCTGCCATGGCAACAGCCTACACTACACAACAATACATGAAAGACTTGGAAAAACACCTTAAAAACACTTTTGCTTTCGCACAGAAAAACCTGGAAAAATCAGCTGAAGGATGCAAAGCGTACTACGACCAAAAGGCCTCTCACGAGGAACTCCAAGTGGGAGACAGGGTCTGGTACTACACGTTTGCCCCCACAACTGGGAGAAGAGAGTCCGGGACCGGAACTCTCGCCCGTAAACTGATGCCCAGATGGACTGGACCCCATCTGATAACAGACAAACTGTCTCCAGTTGTCTATCAGATAAAAATCAGTAAAGGCCAAAAAGAGCCAATTGTTAAATGGGTACATCAAAACCAGGTTAAACCACACAAGGTGTGCAATAACTCCACAGGAGACAAAGATCTCACAAACTCTGACCTCGTGGGAATAAGGGTCATCCAAGCCGACGATAATTAATGGATAATGAACTTAACCACAGTTTAAACCCACAGGACCTACCCCTCACAGTTAAGAAACTAAGACCTTCGCTAGAGGAGACCTGCAATCCTGACGTTGGTCTCCAACCTGCATCCAGTGGCCGCATCTTCAGTTCAATCGAAGGGAATCTTCTACATGCTGATTAATCAACAACTCCAATCATTGTGGATTTACCGTTATGGATTATATGACTTTTTCCAATGGATTACAGACTTTGTTTCCAAGGGGTTAAAGCATTGCTACAATGGAATTAACAACAACATTATGGAATTACCAATAACATTGTGAGATTACCTTCTTTGACTTTTGTTTTCCTCTTGCTGGATTACATCAAGCTCAAGGACATTCGGAGGCGTAAGTTCATGTTAGAATTCATCCCCATGGACAGGCGATGATTTCCAAAGGGGGGACTGTAGTGAACTAAGCCTCAGGTCAAAACCTGACCCTGAAGACCTTCATGGGACAGAAACTGTTATTTCATTGATTTGAATCCAGAAATACAAATTAAGCTCATCCAGAGACATTCTAATTGTATCCTGCACTAATCAATTGAAAGAACACTCTCTTTTTTATTACTATTTTTACAATGTCTTGATAATCCAAAAGTGTGTTTAGTTCAAACCATTTTAAATGTTGAAGTGAACTACTCATTTTAAATCAACTGTGAAACAGTATTAATGATTTTTAATCCTCATTCAAAGTAGAAATCAAGTTAGATGTCTGTTACAAAGTAATTATGCATTTTTTGATCTTCTGTCTGAAATGAGAAGGAGTGATGTCGGTCAAAAGTCGGAGACAGTCGCAAACAAGTTTATTGGAACGAACTGCCATGTTTTTAAACCTCTCAGACAGAAACAAGAGAAGCTGGCACCTGGGGTCTGTCATTTCGCCAAAACATTTCTCTGTCTGCTCCTAAACATTTCTCTGTCTGTTCCTAAAACATCTCCGCTGTTTTTCTGACTTGTAGTAACCCTCTTACGTCACTAAAACCACACCCCTGTTGGTTCTTTCAACCAATCAGGACTTCCCAAATGGGACCGGAAACAGAACTCCTTAAAAGTCGACACTTCCTAGTTCCAGCGAGTTCGGAGTTCTACACTTGAACCAAAGTTCTGGGAGATGATCCAGAGTTCTGAGAGCAGAACCGAACAGAAGTTCTGGGAGACATGAACCGAAGTTCTGAGTTCCTCTGAGTCTTCTCAGAGTCCCGTTCGTTCTTCTGGTACTGATGGAGTTCCTGTAGGAGCCACGATACCTTGCTGTGGCTCCACCCGGTGAATACTTTACAACTTCTGAGGAGGTTTGTTCTGTGGAACTAGTTCTCACGACTTCTGCCGAGTCGCAGCCGCCCTGAGGAGACGCTGAAAGGTAGCGTACCAGGGACCTCTTGACCGCCGCGGATTCATCCTCCGCCAAAGGTAA
>NC_056512.1:9082558-9089681 GCF_014905685.2 Nematolebias whitei
ATTACGTACATTACATAATAACCTACATTTGATTTGATATTTAACAACTCTTTCAGAGCTTATGCTTACCACGCAGCTCTTTAAATTAAGCTGTCGCAAATTATCTTCATGATTGAAGTGCTGTTAAGCAATATTAAGTTAGTGCTCCTTTGTACCACAGTGAAAGTCGTGGAGAGAATTTTTGACCTTGGGCGAAAAAGATGCAGAAGCTGCTGGATCCACAAGATGGACATCATGGCCGAGGTGTTTGACATGCAATGACTGAAAACCTCCTGAATGAGGAGGATTGTAAACGTAGACTACACAAGTCCTACACCTTTTTAACTCCACTGCAATGTTGATATACAACACATGGACATTCTGTATTATGGTTACGTTTTTCAGTACTCATTACAGATAAAACCAAAAAAAATACATAAATAAAAAAACTGGACTTTATTTGTAACTGAAGATGTATCACTTCTCATCCGAGGCTCTTTCTCAATTTAATGAAACGAGGAGTGTGATTCAAGTTATAAAGCTGTGGTGTGCCGTCAGCTTGTATTATGGAGACTGGTGCATGCAGACCAATCTCCAGCAAGCTTACAGAACACCACAGCTTTATAACTTTAATCCCATATTCCATTTTTCATTGAATTGTGAGTGCTCCTCGGATGATTAGCGAAACGTCTTCAGTTTTAAAAAAAAGTCCTGTGGTTTTGTTTTTATATTTTTTGGGGGGGATTTGCCGTGTCAAGGATAAATGAGAATCTTCACCAGCATTGTTACAGGTAAAAAACAATTACTTCACTTATCTACACTATTGACGTAAAAAAACACTGTAAGCACTTCACTTTTGATGATCAGATGGAAGCTCAAGACTTGAAAATGTTTCTTTTATTAGAAATAAAGACCTGTACAAAAAAAACAATTATACACTAATTAAATATGCAAACTTAACAAGCTACATGTTTGGCTATTTGTGGGCTTACCTTGCAGGATCTACATTTCTATATATCAACTATGATCTACTCTAAATATTTTTAAACATGTCTGTTTGCCATGGAACGGGCAATGGATTCCAGCACCCCAAGGAGTGCCTGACTGAAAGCAGCACTCTGTTCAGCCTCCTGCCTTCGCTGTGCTGCTTCCTCTCTGTGAAGATCTGCTTCCTCTCTCCTCAAGGCCATCTCCTCCCTCCTAATTGCCTTCTCCTGCTTCCTCGCTGCTGCAGCTTCTTCTTGCCTTGCTTTTTTGGCATCCTCACAAATAAAATGGAAGTGTTCCTCTCTCTGCTTCCGATTCATCTCCTCTTGTTCAGTATGCGCAGAAACAAAGCTCTCTGCTGCACTTGTTGATCTGCGCTTTCTATTGCCTAGGAATAACACACAAGAAAATGGCTGTTAGATGATGAAGTACAGGTAGAGTTTTTAAATAAATTATTTACATTAAAGTTCCTGCTAATTTCAAAAGGTGTTTGTTCACAAGATCAGAAATGATTCTGCTCATAAAGCAGTCTAGTACTTTAATGATAGTAAGCAGGTGGGCATAAATAAACTACATGTAATCATTTACAATGGTTTGTGCTAATTTAGAAAAAGAACAGAGCATCGTTAATCTGAACAAAAATCACTACACCCTGTATAATTTCAATAATAAACTTCATAAATGAAAGTTTAAGTAATAAATGAATAACTAAATTTAACATTTATACATTACAACTGAATAAACAAGTAGTTTGAATACATGCAAGGTGTTTTACAACAAAAACAAAACAACATTCATATCGACATGATCAATGTGATGTTAAACACGATTGTTGCTTCTTACCTAGTAACGGGTGCTGTTTGGTGCCGCTCTGCTGCGTGTTGCCCGGTGGCGTGGATGTGCCCGGTGGCGTGCATGTGCCCGGTGGTGTAGATGTACTCGGAGCTGGTGTGGTCGGGAAGGGTCAGAAGCGGGGAGGATTGGACAGTCAAAAGCAGAATCTGGCGAACCTTCATGTTTAGTGGGACTTTCTGCATCAAAATAAGAGTGGAAAAACAGCAACACAGTTAGCA
Source organism: Nematolebias whitei (assembly GCF_014905685.2). Classification (NCBI taxonomy): domain Eukaryota; kingdom Metazoa; phylum Chordata; class Actinopteri; order Cyprinodontiformes; family Rivulidae; genus Nematolebias; species Nematolebias whitei. Next base: position 9,084,598 of record NC_056512.1, read on the forward strand.
ATGATGCTAACTAATAACGACGTAACCGAGTCAGCCTCGTTTGTTCAGAGTACTTTCAGAAAATGCAAAGAAACGGTTGCATGAGGAAAAGTAAATATGCTTAAAGTAAATAAAATACACTCACCATCAACTATTAGTTTTTTAAGCTTTCCTCTTTGCTTTGGTGTGCGATGGAAGCCCTGTACCGCCATCTGCGCAGACACCTCTTGAAAAATCTTTTCATTTCGTTTCGTTCCATCTAGCTCGCGCTACACTTGTTCATCGGCCAGCAAACACAGAAATGCCTGAACTTCAGCATTCGACCACGGTTGTGCCATGATTATTTGTTTTACCTTATAAAATATTCCAAAATAAGCTCCTCCGATTTCTTGTTGTCTGTTATGCGGGTGAAAAAGAAAATGGTGGATTGTGATTTCCGGTGGAAGACTGAATCTCCGCCCTCCACCAATGAATACGCCCCCTGACCAATCAGTGACCTACAGTGCGCTGATGTCACAACTAGACCCTACAAGAACCAGACCTGGGACCTCAGAGAATTAGGTCCCAAAAATGGGGTGGGTTCCACCGTTAAAGGCATTGTTGATAAAACACGCAATCGACCACAACTAGTTACATAAGAGTACCAAAAAGCCCCGTGGATAAGGGGCTTTAGAGAAGTGGGTGGTAGCTCTTGGGGAAGAGTTTTATTTACCTCTCTTTATCTTTGGTCCAAAATACACTGTACGCAAGAAAAAGATCCTGACCTTAATAAATTTTCTGTTCGGGGTTGCAAAACTTGCTATATGGTTGACCAGAAAGAACCAGATGGTAGGCCGGGGCTGGACTGATGTGGTTGAGAGCTTTAAAGGGTTACTTGCAGCCCGTTTAGAAGTACAGCATGCTTTTTACACCCTCACCAGCAACCTTAACTCGTTTAAAGACTTCTGGGGCATTAAACAGGTTTTATGTTCATTGAGGGAGGATGGTTTTTTAATTCTTACCTTTTAAGAATAATCATATTTAATGCTGGTATTCTGTAATATAATATTGGGTTTTATGTAAAGTATTTTAACTGTACACAAAAAAAAGTGTTTTTTAATGAATTAATGCCCATTTTTTATTTCTTTTCTGTTAATGATGTTTGTCATGGTTGGACCTTTTTTGATGTTGTTGTCCCCCACATGATGTAAATAAAAGTTTTGTCAAGTCAAGTCAAGTCAAGTCTCTCTCTCTCTCTCACTCACTCACTCACTCACTCACTCACTCACTCACTCACTCACTCACTCACTCACTCACTCACTCACTCACTCACGTACGCACGCACGCGCACGCACACACACACACACACACACCTAGAGACAATTTAGAGTTACCAATCAGCCTAACATGCATGTTTTTGGTCTGTGGGAGGAAACTGGAGTACCTGGAGAAAATTTGTAATCACAGATTACATTAACAACAGTTCATTGTCAAAGTTAAATGACAACATTGGAAATGCTTGAGGGTAGCACGGTGGCGCAACTGGTAGAGCTGCTGCCTCTCAGCGAGCAGGTCCTTTGTTCAAACCCCGGTCCAGGGGCCTTTCTGGGAGGAGTTTGCATGTTCTCTCCGTGCATGCGTGGGTTTTCTCCGGGTACTCCGGTTTCCTCCCACAGACCAAAAACATGCACGTTAGGCTGATTGGTAACTCTAAATTGTCCCTAGGTGTGAGTGTAGTGAACTAGACCTAAGGTCAAGACCTTGACCTTAAGAACCATATGGGACAGAACTTGTCATTTCATTGATTTGCATCCAGAAATACATGTTGACCCATCCTGAGACTTTCTTTTCTGTTATTAATCAAGTAAAAGAAGACTATTCTCTATTATCATTACTATTTTACAAATGTTTGATAATCAAATTGTGTTAGTTCAAACAATGTTTAAATGTTGAAGTGAACTACTAATTTTTAAATCAACTGTGAAACAGTAATAACGATTTTTAATCCTCATTCAAAGAAGAAATCAGGTTAATGATGCATTGTCTGATTTTCTGTCTTCAATGCGCGAAGTTGTAAGTGTGTCGAAGTTCAAGTTTCGGTCAACTGAAAGTTTACTGAAAAGAAATGTCATGTTTAACTTTTACAGCAAGATACTGGAGAAGTGACTCCACGAAGTCTGGTTTCTTCATAATATCTTTCTGTCTGTTCTTAAACAATCTTAATCTTTTCCTTGACTTTTCATAACACCTTACATCACAAAACACACCTCTGTTTTGGTCCATCGACCAATCAGAAACTCCCAAATGAACCGGAAGTAGAGCCCTTTAAATGTTGGCACTTCCTAGTTCAGAGAGTTTGGAGTTCCAGAATGCAGAATGCTGGAATGCAGCATGCTCAATACAGCTGCCACTAAGCTGAACGAGAGGAGATTCTGGGAATTATGAAAGTCTGTTTTGGATGACCTCCACACAACTCCCGAGGTTTTTAGCTGCTCTTACGGAGACGCTGAAAAGGTGGCTCGAAGTGGGACTTCACGCCGGAACTGATATATCTTCAGAAAAGGTAAAAAGTCGATCTTCAACCGAAAGTGTACCGTTGGAATAAGCTGGTCCAAAGGAGCGTGCGGTTCTGGTTAAAAAAGACAAATTCCCTCACACATCTCTCTGTAGATAAACTTCATCTTTCCATCTGTAAAATTCTTCTATCTGCTAAAATCATTACAGATAATTTTAGAAATGTCTGAAGCAAAGTTTTCAATCACCGCCGTGTGATTTGACGTCTGCTGTTCTGCTGATAGTGAGAAAACAATCGCCACATTGTTTATCACTCCTGTAAAACTGATTAATAAGCTGTCGTTATTTTCAATTCTTGCCAATTAATGTAAATGTGTGATGTGTTAAACTTGATTCTGTTAATAAATGACCGCATTCATTTTGATGGGTCAAAGATAATTAATGTCTCACGTCCACATTTTATTAAATTCAATGCACGTTTTATACAGTCCAGAAAAATGAAAGAATCCGTTTAATTTATGAATATATCTCATGCATATGTTCATACTACATGAGTGAGAGAGTGAATGTTTGTTTGTCTCTATGTGTCCCTGTGATGGACTTGCGACCCGTCCAGGGTGTACCCCGCCCCTCGCACAGTGATTGCTGGACATGGGCACTAGCGACCCCCGTGACCCAAAATGGAATAAATGGGTAAAGATAATGGATGGATGGATGAAATGCTTGAAAATGTTTATGAGTATCCTTAAAAACGACTTTTAAATTATTTTAAAAAACTAGACACGGAGACAAGTGAGATCAGACACAAAGTTTTTCGAAGCATATTCCACCAGTCAGATGGAGCAGCAGAGGAAACGGTCGCAGAGCCAAATCAAGACTTGGTCTTTAGAGTTGTCAACCATAAATAATGGGAGGATCGGGTGATGTCTTTGTGAAGAGAACCCATCTATCGTTAAAAAGGGTCAGAGTCATCCGTGTCCAACTGTCTCCCTCTTACAATGCTGGTATTGCTAGTATCTTCAGCCCTCTGTAAATGGCAAGCAGCCATCAGGTCACTAACAATCCATCGTTAGGCTGATGTTCCTCCATTATCATGTGATCAGCTAGTTCTGGATGTCAACAAGAAACTGATTGATTCACTATGAGAAGGTACTATTTATATGACTGAATTTTTTGCAGCTCCTCAGACTGAAAAAGTTTTATTGGATAAAAAACTGTAAGGATGTTAGTTTTCTGTGGCCCGGTGTGTCTGTTTCCCTCGTGCTCCTCGTTAGTTTCCATTGTTGCCACCTGTGTCTCGTCCCAGCTGTTTGTCATCATGTCTCGTCTTCTCCTTGTATTTAAGTCACCCTATTCTGTCTTGTCCTTGGTCGGGTCGTCTTCGTTGGGTGTGCTTCCTTGAGTCTCCTGAGTCTTTCCTTTTCTTCCTGGTTCCTCGAGTTCCTCGTGTCTCCTGAGTTCCCCGTGCCTCCCTCCTTGTTTATGTAAGTTTTGCTGCCCCGTCAGCATATTTATTTTGTACTTTTCATTCATCATTAAAAACTTATTTTTGTATAACTGCCGAGTTGAGTCCCTGTTCTGCACTCTGGGTTAGCTCCGACCACAAATCCTAACAAAAACGAAACATTTCAATAAAGAAGAATCCGTCCAGAGGACCTTGACTCAACGTTGTTAGATTTATCTACCTAGATTCTTGAGCAGCATCAGGGCATTATGACAATGTATGTTTTATTATTTCACAGGTCTCTTTTTTGCCATCAAAATGTCCTCTAGACATAAGGTACTCCATAAGGTTTGGCATTCACTATAACCCTTAGGGTGCATTCACACCAGCCCTGTTTAGTCCGCTTTAATCGAACTCTAGCTCGTTTTCTAGAAAGTCCGGTTCGTTTAGGGAGGTGTGAACGCACCATCGAACTCTGTCATGGAACAAAAAGGCGAACTCTGGCCCGGGCTAAAACCTAGGTCTCGGTCCGGTAGAAGCGAACTCCAGCGTGGTTCGAGTACAGTGTGAATGTAAACAGACCGGCCACGCTCCGCAGGGTAAACAAACACGCATTTCTCTGACCTTATATGGAGCCGTCAGCTGCCTTGTGTGAAAAAACAATATTCTCCATGGTCTTCTGTCTCATCTTCTGCTCATGCTAAGTCCATTTTTGAAAAATGACAAAATATAACTCCTAAAACTGCTAAAACTTGATGCCACTTCGTTTTTATTTTTATTTACAGAAGAAGAAGAAGACGTGTCTTCAGAGGTTTTTGTGTCATTTCTTTCAGTAGTTCTTGGTGCAGCGCCCCCCTCAGGCGAGCGGGGGAAAAGGTTGGTTCAACAGGTTGGCTCGACTGCACAGTGCAGTGTGAATGCAAACGCACCAGCTCAAATGTAAACAAAAGGTCATGAATATTGGTCCCGAACCGAACCGAGTCTACCGGACTATCTGGTGGGAAAACGACCTTAGAGTTGGTTATTCCTATGTTAGTGTAACCCCCATAGATGTCTATTATTATTATTATTGTTATTATTATTGTTATTATTATTATTATTGTTATTATTATTATTATTATTATTATTATTATTATTATTATTATTATTATTTATTATTATTATTATT
>NC_056512.1:9089781-9110709 GCF_014905685.2 Nematolebias whitei
TTTTGTGTTTCCATTGTTTTTTTCTTGTAATTCATTGCACCAGAAAATCTCTTTATTTTAATTTTGTTTTTTGTGTTTGCTATCAGAAACCGCCAGTAGGTGGCTTAATGGGTTATATACTCTGTGGTTTACCCAGCAGAAAAGGTAAGAGTAGAAGAAGAAACCATAGCTGGCTTCAGCACTTGTTGTGCTAAGCTATTTCATTTTGAGAAAGAAAAGGAGAAAGAAAGCAAGTTTATATGACAAATGCTAATGAATTCTGCTCTTGGTTGATGGAAGAGAGGATAAGTGACCTGATCCTTATGGTTGAATCGGTTTCTGCAGTGATTTTCTCTGGTTGTTTTTTTTTAACCCCATTCAACTTGGGACATTGTCCAGCTGCACACCTCTACATGCCTGGATTGGATGTGCTGGGCCCCAGGTTTCAACCCAAGATACGGGACTGCTGGATCCATTGCCTGCCTTGCACTGGATTAAGATAAGATTTGGGATCTTAAGAAACACATGGCCATTGAAATTGACTAAGAAACTATTTTGAACAAACCGACTTGACTGACTGACTTAAATCACAAACTCTGAGCTAAAGAAAGGAACTGAACAATAAGAAGTTTAAAGTAGAAAACAATATACTACCTGGTGTAACAAGGGTGGACACTTTCTGTTGTAAAAGAAAAGAGTACAATAACTGTATTTCATTTAGTTTTGTATTAAACAATATTTATTTTTGCATCCTGGTTGTTTGTGCTCACTGTCCTCCTTTTTCAAATTTAGACATTTGACTAATTGTAACTAAAACATTGGCTCTGAAATCCAAATTTCCCGGCCTACCTGTTGTGAGTTACACATAGTGGTTACATAAAAGTGCCGAGCTAGCCAGGAGGATTTTGTGCTATAAATTCAATTCAATTCAATTCAAAAATACTTATTAATTCCAAAGGGAAATTATTTGTTGTTGTAGCTCGTTATCCTCATTTCATTAAGATATGTTATAGATGGTGATGGCTGTAGGCAGGAAGGTTCTCTAGTAAAGGTCAATCCCACAGTGGATCCTAAGAAACTGGCTGCAAATGCCGTCCGATCCGCCCACCCAGACTCGGCTGGCCTCTCGGTTCCCCCGGGCTGTAGGACCACCTGAATGCCGGGCAGATCTCCTCCTAGATCGATGGCCACTCCTCCCAGCAGTCTTCTGAGCTCCTCGTCGCTGTGGACAGCCAACTGTAGGTGACGAGGAATGATCCTGTCCTTCTGCTGTCATGAGCCGTGTTTCCTGCTAGTTCCGGGATCTCAGTGGTCAGGCACTCGAGCACAGCTGGCAGGTAGATGAGAATGCGTCCACAGAACATCATTTTCAACTTATTTGAGATTTGGGGCTGTAGTTGAGATATTATTTGAGCGTTTGAGACGTTAATCAGCTGCTGTTGGTTGTAGAAAACTGTCTTGTTGCCATGGTTACGCATCATAACAAATGTCCAAAACTAAAAAAGTTTCAGTAAAAATCCTTTGAGCTGCACAGCATCCGATACCAGAGGAAACAATCGTCCAAAAAATGTGCTTTGCATTCAGCAAAAGAGGAACTAAAGTTTCCAAAAGCAAAATATCAGAATGAAAGTAACAGAGCTGCTCCAACATGCAGCCACCTTGAGCGGCGCAATTCTAGAACATAAACAACCTATGTAAAGTGTTTACCAAAGAATCATTGTAATTTTGACCTTAAATAAGGAAAATAAGGCTTCGAGTGTTGACACTGGGAGACAATATGGTGTAAATGCCAAGAGATCAATCCTTTTAAAGGCCATACTTGATGGTGACACAGATGAAGATATTGTTGAGGTTGTATCATCATATGGCAGTGTCAGTAAAATAGTAAGGCTCAAAGACTTTCAAGTGATTGTTTAGTTTGACTCAGAAGAGTATCTAAATATTATTAGCTTTCCTTCTGTGATGCAGTGTCCAAAGAACCCAGTCTCAAAATGGTGTTTGGACAGAGTTGAGGTTTTAACTGATCCCACACTGTCCCTTTCATCTTTAGATGAAAGCCCTGAAGCCACAGGTTCCCAAAAAACTGTGCAGATTGAACAGGGTAGCTCAGACGGCACTGCAAGTGAATCAGACAGCAGTGGATCGTCTGTTATATTCACCCCTCAGAAATCACAGCCTCCACCCACTAATCCATCAAAAACTTTCTCCAAAGCACGAGAAGAAACAGAAAAGCTTAAGAGAGTGAGTAAAGGAAAAGGAGTAAGAACAAAAGCACAAGCTAAGGGCACTTCCACAAAACTAGACTCTAATACACTGAACCCACCAGATGTCCAACGAATGATAGTGGAGCATGTCATTAGGAGTGAGGCCTCAGCAGGCCTAAGCTCCAACAGACTGTGTTCCTTCTCTGGCAGAGTGCCTAAGTCCCCTGGTGAAGTAGAGTTTGAAACATGGTGTTTACATGTTGAACTTATGTGTCAGGATGGTTATACAATGGATGTGCAGCGACGACTGATACTGGAGAGCTTACTGTCACCCGCAGCAGGCATTGTAAAGCAACTGGGCTCTCATTCACCTCCACAAGACAATGTAAAACTTCTCCAGTCAGCTTACGGTCTTGTTGACGATGGAGAGGAGATATTCGCCAAGTTCCTCAATACTCATCAAGATGCAGGTGAGAAAGCATCTGAATACATACAGAGATTACAAGCACTCCTCAGCACTGCGGTCAGACGGGATGGTGTAAGTGAGGCCAGTGCCAACAGACAACTTTACAAACAGTTTGTGTGGGGTTGTTGGGACCAAACATTACTGTTGACCTTGCAACAGAAAATGAGAGGTAATTCTGCCCCAGATTTTTCAGAGCTGCTTCTTGAGCTAAGAACAGAAGAAGAAAGGAGATCCTTAAAAGTAGACAGAATGCAACATCACTTTAGAGGGTTTAAAGCAAAACCTTTCATCCAGTTTCAGGGCATCCCAGACCCCACCACCACCACAACAAATCAGGACACAGATCTAATGCAAAGATATATGGCAGAGACTGAAAGTTTAAGGAAACAAGTGGCTGAATTTAAAATCCAGTTGACTGAAAAAAGAGCCCAAAGACAAAAGAAACATGAACAGAAACGTGCCACAGCCTCAGAACTCCTACCAGCACTTGTTGCAGAGCTGCAAGCACATCAGCCTGTACCCAGATCAGCTCCAAAACCTTGGTTTGGCTTTAAATGTGGGGAAAATAACCACATAGCCCGAGAGTGTGTTAATCCTCCAAACAAAGACCTTGTTGATAAAAAGTACAAAGAGTTAAAGACCAAACAGCAGGAATGGCAAGCCAAATATGGACCAGCTTTAAACTGGACAGGGTTTCAGTAGAGTGATGCACTGAAGCCTTACCAGAGTATAGTCCGAAAGCAGAGCAAAGTCCAAGGACAGCACAAGACAGCAAAAAGAACAAAATACCGCACCATATTAGTAGCATCACCCATTCCTATTCAGCATTATCAGAGGAGGTTTTTTTTTAATGCTCTGGTTGGATCAAAACGTACTGCCAGCTTGACTATTGATGGGGTTAAGAGTGTATGCCTTCTTGATTCTGGCTCCCAGGTAACCACAGTATCAGAGACATTTCACAAACTGCAACTGCCTGCACACCTGATTCAGTCATTGACTAGTCTACTCAACATAGAGGGTGCAGGGGGTCAGCAAGTACCCTATTTGGGTTATATAGAATTAAATCTGTGCTTTCCAAAAGAAGTTACTGGAAGACCTGAGGAAGTGAACACTCTCTCGCTCACACCTAGAGACAATTTAGAGTTAACAATCAATCAACAAGCATGTTTTTGGTCTGTGGGAGGAAACCGGAGTACCTGGAGAAAAGCTATGCAAGCATGGAGAGAACATGCAAACTCCACCCAGAAAGGTTCGGGGCCAGGATTTGAACCAGTGATTTTCTTGCTGAGACGCAACAGCTCTACCAACTGCACCACCGTGCCGCCCCATAATAAAATCCAGCCACACAAAACATTTAAGGAAACTATGCATTTTAATTTGTACATTGATCAAATGTATAGTTTCCTAAAATAATTGGAAAGACCGAAGAGTAATCTCTGTTGACCAAGGCCACCATTAACAATGCTCTGCCTCCTCCATTGCACCTGGCCATGGATAAAATCACGTCCTCAATTCACCAGGATCAGTCATTCTGCACAGCAATGGACAAGCAAAGAAAGTAAAAAAACAAAAACAAACAAGCAACAAAACCTCTGTTTTTCTCCAGTGTAACTTCTGCTCACTTGAATATCTTGTATCAAAAACACTTGGGTTTACTTGCATTCCCTATTCAAACAGTCACTAGTCAAATCAACGTACTGCTTATTTAGTTAAATATACCATGTGAAATATTTTCATTTCAGCTGTTGACAGGTATGGTCAGCTGAACCAGAAAACAGCTCTGTAATGATAAATACAAAGTTCCAAGTTTTTTATTGTCATTTGCATCACATGTAGTACATGAGGTGGGACAAAACTGTGCACTCAAGGTCCCAGTTACACCCAAAAATAACAAAAATATAAAGTATAAAAAGAAACAGTGTACACAGATTTAAGATATACACTAAAACACTAATAATGTAAAATAATACAGTGCATTAAATGATATATTAAACAGCAGCTCGACCATGAGTCTGTAGTGAGCACATGGGTATTACTACAGCAACTTAAAGGCAAGAGATCAGCAGCATGGATAATCAGTAGCACAGATAAGTCACATATCATCAATTAAAGTGGCATTACAGTGATTTTCCTGGTTAGGGATTCATGAATCTAACAGTTTCAGGATATAAGCTGTTCCTCAGTCTAGTGGCTCTACACTTAATACTCCACAACCTCCTGCCTGAGGGGAATGGGGCAAAAAGTGTGTGTGCTGGGTGAGTGGGGTCCTTCATGATGCAGGTGGCCCTCTTGTGTGCTGACAAACCAACTTCCGGTAGATGGCATTTACGGAGTGGACGTGTCTTAGGCTCGCTCCTGCACGGTTAATTACCTAACAAACTTGTCTTAATTAGCTCTGAAAGTCCCAGTTCTAAACAGTTTGTGCGTCTGTTAACCACCCAGAATTTGAAGAATGTCTAAATCAAAAGCTAAAGCCAAACAAGACCGAGAAACTTCACCGGCGACACCAGTAACCAAAGATGACATCATCACTTTACTGGAGGAGCTCAAAGGTGCACTGCTGGCAGACTTTAAATTATCCATAGAGAACCTGTCCTCTAAAATAGACGGCATCCAGTCGGAAGTAAAGGAACATGGTCAGCGGATTAATTCTCTGGAAACAACGTATACTGAAGTCGACCAACGTTTGGACCAACTGGAGGCTGAATGCACTGAGCTGCGCAAAGAGAGTAAATGGCTAAAATCCAGGGTGGCGGATTTGGAAGGACGCAGCAGAAGGCAGAATATAAGAATTGTAGGATTACCTGAAGCCATTGAAGGTCCATGTCCCTCTGAATTTTTTTCTCAGCTCCTCGTCAGTGTTCTTGGATCACAGGTCCTGATCTCACCGCCTGAGCTGGACAGGGCGCACCAGAGTCCAGTTCCCAAATCATCTAAACCACGTCCGGTCATCCTGCGGTTTCATCGGTTCCAAATGAAAGAGCTGGTGATCCGTGAAGCCCGTAAGAAGAGTGAGCTCATCTACAACGACCATCGGGTCCGGTTCTATGAGGATTACAGCCCGGACGTGGTGAAGAACCGAGGAGAGTTTAAAGCTGTCATGTCTGAACTTTACAAGCGGAGAGTCAAACCAGCTCTGCTCTTCCCGGCGAAACTGCACATCACTCTGCCTTCTGGTGAGAGGAGGTGGTTTGTGTCTGCTGCAGAGGCTGATACATTTGTGTAGGATATAAGCAAAGAAACTAAAGCAACTTAATAATGGTCCAGGTAAAATGACTGAACCATTTGTTAATTTCTAAAGAACTGGAGAAATACATAAATGTATAATTTTCTGTCTTCATTACACAAGGTAAAATGCTCTTTAAATATATATATAGTTTTTGTTTTGTTTGTTTGTTTTTTTGAATACTCAGTTTGATTACCCAATAACTCTAGTTTTGGTAGCATTTTGGACTAATGTGATAATCGAAATGTTTATTTTTTATTTTTTGGACTAATAAGAGATTTAATTTTTATTTTATCTTTTGGACTAATAAGACTCATGTTCAAGTTTGTGCTGATGTTCAATGTTTTTATGTTATGAGTGCTTAGTGTATATTTAGTTGATGTTTTTCTTATTTCATATCTTAGATGTTATTACTGTTTTTCTTAAACATTTTATTGTTGGATGTAACTGGGACCCTGTGTACATAATTTTGCTCCACCACATGTACCACATGAGGTGCAAATGACAATAAAGAATCTCTGACTCTGACTCTGATAAAAGACTTGAGATGTTTATATAGTTTTCGGACCAATAAGAGATACTCGAGATGTTTTATTTATACTGGGATACATTTATTTGATTCTTACAGGTGCATGTTCTATGGAGCTGTTATTATTACTGTGCTGAAGGAGTTTGGGCTAGGAAGTTAAAGTTATTTGGGATGTACTGCGCTCACCCTGTTGGGAGTGGGGCCAAATGGGTGGGTGGGTGGTTTGGGAGGTGGGGTTGCTGCTGCTATTTTTTTTTTCTTTATTTTTTTTTTCTTTATTTTATTCACCATGATAATAAGACCTGTCAACTTGTCATATTCTCATCTTTTCATCTACCTTTGATCCTAGCACAATGAGTAGTACGGTTAGATTCCTGTTGAAAGGGTTTTTCCACGTTAACACCTTTATGAAAGAATTCACACAAGACAGAGTGTAAGTTTAAAAAAATAAGTCCTGTGCAGAGGTGGGAGTTCTGCTCGACCAAACATCAAGAGAAGAAGTCCGAACTTCTGCCTGTGACGCTTGCATTTTATTAGGTAGAGTGGGTGTGGGAAACAAGGCACAAGGCAGCAGATTCAGCTTCTCTGGCACAGCAGACACAAAATATGATTAAACGAGACAATTTGATACGGAGGTAGGATAGCAAGGTCAGAACTAAACAACAGCCATCGGTTGTTTAAAAACCCAAGGTCTGGTCTTAGTACACACACATGAGCTGCAAGCAAAACTCTGGGTGTTTGGTGGGCATCAGTTCACACGGCTGGAGTTTTAGCAAATACAGAAACAGTTTTAAATGATAACATTTTTAACTTACCCAACACCTGTCCTGGAATGTGAAGGGACTAAACAGTCTGGTGAAAAGATCTCTGTAAGGATGGTACTTTTCTGTGGCCCGGTTTGTGTCTGTTTCCCTCGTGCTTCCTCATTAGTTTCCATTGTTGCCACCTGTGTCTCATCCCAGCTGTTTGTCATCATGTCTTCTTCTTCTTCTTGTTTTATTGGCGGTTGGCAAACAACTGAAGGAAGCATTACCGCCACCAACTGGTAAGGAGTGTGGACCGCATGACAAAAAAAAAATAAAATAAAATAAAATAAATAAAATAAAATAATAATAATAATAATAATAATAATAATAATAATAATAATACTAAACCCTCTCTTTCCTTTTAGATCTTATCATACAACCTACACCGTTTTAAATAATAAAATATAGCTTGATAGCCTCTGTTTCCTGAATCTTTCTGCAATAAATCAATAATGTCTAATTTCATTTTCATTTTACTAAGATGTCTAATCAACTTGTTTCTTTGAACCTGGTATCTCCTGCAATGCAATATAATGTGTTCTATAGTTTCCTCTTCTCCACACTCACATGTCCCTGTTTGATGTTTCCCTATTAAACATAACGTGCTGTTCAGTCCAGTATGCCCAATTCTGAGTCGTGAAATAATCGTTTCTTCTCTCCTGTTTCTTTCAGTTCTTCTCCTTTCTCCGATTTTCCTTTGGATTTTATAAAACCACCGGCCTTTCCTTTCTTCCTCCCATAATTTTTGCCACTTTTCTTTCATTTTTTGTTTTATTATACCCTTTATTTCTGTTATACTAAACCCAACATTAATATCAACCACGTCCCGACCAGTGCTCTCCTTAGCCATCCTGTCTGCCTTTTCATTCCCCAAAACCCCGTGATGAGCTGGAACCCATATAAAATTTACTGTAATCCCCATCATGTTGATCCTATAGAGTGTTTGTTGTATTTCAATTAATATATCTGGTCTACTATCTGACTGGTTGTGTTGCAAAGTGGACAATGATGAACTAGAATCTGAGCAGATGATTGATTTTAATGGTCTTACCTCTTCTACCCACTGAACTGCTAAAAGTAAAGCGAGCATTTCTCCTGTATAAACCGATACTCCATCACTAACCCTTTTTCCTACTTTAACATGAAATTGTGGTACTATGAATGCTATCCCAATTTTATTAGTTGTATTTTTTGATGCGTCTGTGTATATATGTACATAATTATAATACTGGTTAATGTATTCCTGTACTGTATATTTATCCATAATAAAAGATTTATTCTTGTTTTTCTTTTCTAATAATGAAAAATCTACTATAGCATCAGGGAGTATCCAAGGTGGTGTTGTTGGTAATGGAACTTTCTGACATATATTTAGTTGATCTAAATGGATTTCATTAACTTTGGCTTTTATCATCCACCCAAAGCTTTTGATTTTTTCCTTTTCCCAACCTGATTTAAGCACCTCTAATGTTGGATGATCATTTCTTTGTCCTTGTAAATTTGTCCAGTAGTTCAAAGATAGCTGTTCCCTTCTAAATTTAAGAGGCATTTCTCCCATTTCAACCTGTAATGCTGCTGTTGAAGACGTTTTAAAAGCACCTGTACATATTCTTAGTGCCTGGTATTGGATATTATTTAACTTATTGAGGTTTGTATCTGCTGCTGAGTTGTAACATATGCACCCATAGTCCAAGACTGACCTAATTAATCCAGTATAAATGGCTGTCAATGAATTTCTATCAGCTCCCCACTCAGTTCCAGCTAAACACCTCATTATATTTAACACTTTCCTACATTTATCTATTATTTTCTTAATGTGTATACCCCATGTCATTCTTTCATCAAACCACAACCCGAGAAATTTAAATTCTTTAACTCTTTCCAACTCTTGACCATATAATTTTAGCTTGATTTTCTCATCAACTCTTTTCCTTGTAAAAAACATTATTTTAGTTTTATCTACAGAAATTTTTTTTTCCCCATTTATACGACCATTTTTCTACAACTGAAATTGCTCCCTGAAGTTTCTTTATAATAAATTCTAGATTTCTTCCTCTTTTCCACATTGCCCCATCATCAGCAAAAAGTGAAAATCCCATTCCACCCTCTACTTCCTTATACATATCATTAACTATCACTGAAAATAATAATGGACTGACTATACTACCCTGTGGTGTCCCATTTTCTATATTACAACTCTCAGAATAATCCTTCCCTATTCTCACTTGTATTTGTCTTCCTTCTAAAAAAGTCTTAATCCATCTAAACATATGACCATTTATACCCATTCTTCTAATTTTGATTAATAATCCTTCCCTCCACATCATATCATACGCTCGCTCTATATCAAAAAATACTGCCACAACACTCTCTTTATTCACTTGAGCCTTTCTAATTTCATGCTCTAAACATAAAACTGGGTCCATTGTACTTCTCCCTCTCCTAAAACCACTCTGATACTTTGACATAAGTCCTTTATTTTCCATATAGTATATTAATCTTTCATTTATCATTTTCTCCATTATTTTACATATATTGGATGTTAATGCTATAGGTCTATAATTTTCTGGTTTTGACTCATCTTTCCCTGGTTTTCTAATTGGTACAATCACTGCTTCCTTCCAACTTTTTGGAATTTCCCCATCCTCCCATACTCTGTTATATGATTCTAATAGAATATTTTTAGATGATCTACTTAAATTACTTAGCATCGCGTAACAAACCTGATCTTTTCCTGGAGCTGACAATTTATATTTTTTAAGTGCTCTATTCAGCTCTGTTATTGTAAACAGCATGTTCAATGAATCATTCCTGTCTTCTATTTGCTCCAATACCTCTTTGTTTTCTAAAATTGTATTTTCTCTTTCTTTTTTCCCTTCTTCACTAATATTTTCAGAACTATGAATTTTTACGAACGTATTTACCAACATTTCTGCCTTTTCTCTGTCTTTCACTGCTGTTAACTCTCCATCATTTAGTATTGGGTATCCATTCACTCTTTTAATCCCATTCATCCTTTTGATCATTGTCCATACCTTAGAAATGTCCGTCTCCCTCCCTACTGAATTACAAAAACTTCTCCAATAATCTCTCTTTGCAGTTTTAATAGTTCTTCTTACATTTGCTTGCAGTTTCTTGTACTCATTCAGATTCTGAAAGTTATGATTTCTTTTTAATAATTTGAAAGCTTTATTTCGGTTCTTAATCGCTTTAGTACATTCTGTTGTCCACCAGGGTACCAACTTTCTTTCCCTTTTCCCTCCTTTCTTCCTTATAGCCTGATTGGCTGCTTCAAGGATAGCATTACATACAGAAGAATTAAAGTTGTCAATACTACCACTTATATCTACATTTTGCATTTTTATTTCACTACTATTCTGATAAGTTTTCCAATCTGCAGATCTAAAACACCATTTTTCCATCCCATTTATACAATATTTTTCTATTTGTAACTTTATTTCAGTCATGATAGGGTGATGATCACTTCCTATAGTTGTTTTATTGATTACTTGCCATAAACAAATACCTGCTAGAGAATCTGAAACTAATGTTAAATCAATTGCTGACATTGTATTATCTCTAAAATTAATTCTCGTTCCACTCCCATCATTCAAACATACCAAGTTTGTAGCATCCATTATTTCTTCTATTATAGCTCCATTTTGATCATTATGATTACTCCATAATGAGTTATGCCCATTAAAGTCCCCACACCAAATCACCTTACCCTCTAAATATGTCCCAAGTTCCTCCATTAAGTCTAATGTAAGTTTTTTACATGGATTATAAAAATTTATTATTTTAAATTGTCCATTTATTGTCCAGATTTCAATAACAATATATTCTAACTCTCTTCCTTTAGCTAAAACTCTAAATTGAATCCCCTGTTTAATGAATGTTATACATCCACCTCCAGATCCTCCCTCTCTGTCTCTTCTAATGTTTTCATATCCATTTATAACAAAATCAAGGTTTGGTTTAAGCCAAGTTTCCTGAATGCATATAATATCTATATCTTCTTTGAATTCTTTGATAAATCCTTTAAACTCCTGCCCATTTGATATTAGACTTCTAGCGTTCCACTGTAAGATGATCAGTTTGTTCTGTCTTCTGGTTCTCCTGTCTTCCCTTCTGCTCCCAGTCTCTTATTTATGTGCTCCCAGGATATATCCTTTATACCAAAAAACCTCTCTGCCCCTTTCACAATTATTTTGATTTTTTCTGTTTTGTGTTTTACTTGCTCTGTACAATTAATAACATATGCAATGAACAACATGATCTTTTCTACTGTTAGTTCTGTGTCAGGTCCAGTCTGCCTTTGTTCTGGTGTTGGTTTTGGCTGAACTTTACCTGGCACCTCTTTTGGCTTCTTCACTCTCTGAACAGCTTCTGCATAACTTATATTATTAGTGACTTTGACTTGTTCGATTTCCACTGCTCTTTTCCTGATTTCACAGCCTCCATAAGTGACTCTGTGTTGTCCTCCACAGTTACAACAAGTATCCTTTCCATTTTTACACTCCTCATATCTATGTTCCCCTCCACACTTTGGACATCTTTGTTTTCCCCTACATGCTGCTGCGATATGTCCGTACCTCTGGCATTTATAACACCTGAGAGGAGGAGGGATGTACGGCCTAACAGGGAAGCACATACATCCTACTTTGATCCTTTCAGGGAGAACAGCTGCTTGAAACTCCAACATCACTGACAGACTTTCCTTTCTTTCACCTTCAACAGTTCTCATCAATCTTCTAATTTTGCTGACTTCACCTCCATAAATGCTGTGTCTAAATTTCTCCAGATCTTCTCCCACCGGAATACCTGTTATCACTCCTCTAGCTACCTTAGTCTCTCCCAAAATCTTGATTTCACTCACTACTTTTTTACAGATACTCTGAGTTTTCATTACTTTGTTTTTCTGCTCTTCGTTTCTCACTGTTAACAACAGGTTCCCGTCTCTAAGAGTTTTAGCAAGTGTCAGCTCTCCAAACTTCCTCTTTAATTCTTTTGACAGCACTAACGGACTTAATTGAATTCCTTCATCCTCCTTTCTAAACTTTATGATCAATTTGGATTCTTCCCTAACAACCCTCTTACTAACCACATTGTTTTCCTCTGAACTGTTTTCTTCTAGACTCCTTTTATTACTTTGCAAAGTGTCTTCCTTTCTATTTCTCTCTCTTCCTGACACTTTACCTCCACGCACCTGTGTCCACTCACCTAACTCCATCTCATCATCCCCTTCACTCTCACCTTGAGACGTCATAGCAGTCCAGTCACAAACCAGTTTTATGCCAACCGCCCAAGACTATTGTGTTGATTCAGCTCCTTGTCATCATGTCTCGTCTTCTCCCTGTATTTAAGCCGTCCTATTCTGTCTTGTCCTTCGTCGGGTTGTCTTCGTTGGTACTCTCCCTTGGGTCTCCTGAGTCTTGCCCTGAGTCTTCCTGGTCCCTCGAGTTCCCCGTGTCTCTCTTGTCTCCTGAGTTTCCCGTGCCTAGTTCATGTAAGTTTTGCTGCTCCGTCAGCTTGTTTATTTTGTACTTTTATTTACCATTAAAATACTATTTTTGTATATCTGCCGAGTTGAGTCCCTGTTCTGCACTCTGGGTTCGCTCCTAACCTCAAACCATGACAATCTCGGGTTTTCAACCATTTAAAACATCTCAATGCAGATGTAATTTTTCTTCAGGAGACTCATCTGCGAATCCGAGACCAAAACAGGCTAAAAACTCCATGGGTAAATCACATATTTCATTCAACCTTTGATTCTAGGGCCAGAGGCGTGGCAATTTTAATTAAGAATAAAATACACTTTTCTCTTGATAAACTAATTTCAGACAAAAATGTGAGATACTTGATTGTTGTGGGTACCCTCATGAATAATCCAGTGGTTTTGGTGGATGTTTATGCTCCAAATTTTGACAATGCTGTATTTGCTAACAACCTTTTAGAGATGATTCCTGATTTAAATACACACCTCTTGGTATTTGGAGGAGACTTAAACTGTGTTATTGACCCGGTATTAGATAAATCGGCCAGTGGCTCTAGAGCATCGTCCAGTATGGCTAAGGCTTTTTCAAATTTTATGATCCAGAATGTGTATATTGACCCTTGGAGGTTTTTTAACCCCCAGGCCAAAGAATATTCTTTTTTTTCCAATGTTCATCACACATACTCTCGTATTGATTATTTTTTCATAAACAGTTCTATGGCCCCCAAAATCTCAAATGTTGAATATTTTCCATTTGTTATATCTGATCATGAGGCACTGGTTTTAGATATAACATTGTCCTCAGGACAAAAAAAAAGTGTCGTCCATGGAAGTTAAATTTGTTACTTTTGTCTGATTCTGCTTTTTGTGACTATGTCTCTTCTTCAATTGATAATTTTTTTGCTATAAATGATTCAGAGGACACCTTAAGGTCTTTATTATGGGAGACTCTTAAAGCTTACCTTACCAAATTATTTCCTACTCTTCTCATCTATCCAAATCAAACAAAGCTAGACAAATCTAGCTCTCTACCAGAATCCAAACCTTAGATCACCAATATGCACAAAACCCCTCCCCTGAAATATATGATATGGTATGGTATGGTATAAAGTTTATTCATTTTAAAAAAGTACAAAACAATTCCATAACAATATAAAAAAGATACAAAAGATTTAAAATGAAAGGCAGCAGAAAGAAGAAAAAATCTCATATCTGCCCCTTTTTTCAAACAATTATTTCAATCATAATAATTTTCAAGTAACAGAACAAAATGAATAACTTTCTAATTTTTCTAATTCTAATACAAAACACACACTAAGCTACTTCATATATACTTTTTTTTAACAATTCAGCTTTGATCTTTTTCTTAAATGTACACATTGACTTTGCATTTTTAACATCACTCTCTAGACCATTCCACAATCCAACTCCTTGGATTGAGGTAGACCGTATATATACCCTTATATATAAGCAGCGTTTTAACCTACAATCTGAATTTAATTTCTTATCAATTCATGATGATGAGAAATTATTATTATAGTCTCAGGGCAATTATTATGAATACAGTGATAAAGCTTCTCGTTTACTGGCCCACCAAGTAAGACATAAAGGTGCAACTCGTCAAATATTGCAAATTAAAAATAAACCAGGGACCTTGACCTCAGACTCTATTGAAATCAATTCACTTTTTAGGTAGTTTTATAGTGATCTGTATACATCTGAGTTTCCTTCTAACTCTCAGAATATGAACCAGTTTCTTAACAAATCGGATGCCCCTACTATTGCAGCCTCGACTGCAACAGAAATGTTGGTTACGTACTGTAACCCCAGATTCTATGAGTATAGGCGTAACCCTTTAAGGCTGTCGCTTAGTGGGTTTATCCCGTTATGCGAAGCATCACACTGAAAAAATTTAGTCCACGCCCACCTGCTGTGTGGGCCCCACCCGATCCGTATAAGTTACATTAAGAGCGGGTAATCGGCTCCCAAATAGCTTTGTTTTTTCTTCAGCCATTCAGGAGCCAGTGAGGCCCGACGCTTTAAGGGCTACACCTATACTCATAGAATCTGGGGTTACAGTACGTAAACAATGTTCTATTTCGTATAGTGTTCACCCTTTAAGGCTGTCGCTTAGTGGGTTAAGGGCGAAGCTGATGTGGTCCTCGCCTCACTGGGTCCATTCGAACACCGTATGAAGCAGAAGCTTGCCCAAAAAACGTCTTGTCACTCAGTTCCCCATGCGCATAACTATGCATTGCGTAGTTATGTGTGCCATGCACAGACGCATGTTTGTAACTATGCGTTCTGAAAAACATGAACGCCACAGAAAATTTCAACGGGGAGGGAAGATGTTGAAAAAAAGGGGGGGGGGGGGGCATGAACCAACTAATTCATGGCTGAACAGTATAAACAGATTAATAATAACAAATGAACTGATTATTAATCAAATGAACTGATAGGTAACAATAGTCATGAACTGATTAGTGACAATAGAACCAAAATAACAGACACAACTTGTGACTGATAACAACATCTCACACAGTGAAGCATGCAGACAGATGTGAGCTTAAACAGAGTTCCATGAAAACAATAATATTAATTTTGTTAGAGCATTAAGGACAGAATGTGTCATGGAACGGGCCGTCACATCACGTAGATAAAAGCGAATGAATGAGCAGGGTGTTGACCACGCGGCCGCAGTGCAAATATCCTGCATTGTCATACCATTATGCAAGGCAGTCGAAGATGCGATACCCCTGGTCGAGTATGCTCTGAGGCTGACAGGAGGCTCTAAATCTGAGGCTCTGTAGGCTTCAGAAATGGCCTCACACAGCCAGTGTAACAAGCACTGGGTGGATAACGGGCGGCCTGCAGATGCATCTCTATAATGCACAAACAAATGTTGAGTTTGGCGCAGTACAGCTGTGCGCGCTATGTAACACGTCAACGCCCGCACCGGACAGAGAAGATGGAAAGATGCTTCTTCTTCTGATCTGTGGGGGGGAGGGAAAAATCCCTCCAACGATATCCCTCTTGTTTTAAAGAAGCTTGTGATGTTTTTAGGCATAAAAGATGGGTTTGGTCTTAAATCAGCTGAGCTACCGTCAGCCTGAATTCTGAGACATGACGGAACGACAGAGAGGGCAGATAAATCACTCACCCTCTTAGCGGATGTTAAAGCCAACAACAGGGCTGTTTTAAGAGACAAGAATTTAAGTGGAATCTGATCCAGAGGCTCAAATGGAGCTTTGATCAGGGCTCGCAGGACCAACGTTAAATCCCACTGTGGAGCAAGTGGGCGTGAAACAGGCCTGCGTCTCTGTACACCTTTTAGAAAACGCTTCATCAGCGGATGATTAAAAGCTGTTCTGTCTCCGAACCCTTCGTGGCAGGAAGAGATGGCTGTAGTGTACGTTTTAATTGTGCTGAATGCCAACTTCCTGTCTATCAGCTGTTGTAGAAAAGACAGCATGCCGCCTAATGGACATGAGGTGGCCTCTACACCTTTCTCTGTACATCAGCACTAAAAAGCTGTTCACTTTGATGTGTACAGCGCTGTAGTAGATGCAGCACGTGAATCCTGGATTGTGCGCACTACATTCTGTGGGAGACCCATCCTCTCTAAGCGGAACCGCACAGCGGCCAGACCCACAGGTGCTGGCCTATTTCTGGGTAACTCCTGATCGCTCCTCCTGCCTGGAGGAGAGCATCCTCCCTCCACTGCAGTTTCCACGGGCGCCCCGGCAGTAGGCGTTGCAAGACTGGGAACCATGGTGCGTTCACGTGCTCGGGGGCTACCAGGAGAGCTGTCAATCCCTCCTCCTGAACTCGGTTCAGGAACCGTAAAATCAGAGAAGGTGGAGGAAACGCGTACAGAAGCGTTTTGGGCCATGGGCTGTGGGTAAACGCATCCACCCCCAGCGGTGGTTCATCTCGTGGGCTCAGAGAAAACCATAGTTGTCACTGAGCGTTCTCTCATGTCGCAAACAGGTCCACAGCTGCTTTGCCAAATTTCTGCCACATCTGAATCATCAGGTCCGGGTGGAGAGTCCAGTCGCCATGACGTGGACCGCCCTTGGACATCACATCTGCCCCTTTGTTCAGAACACCGGGTATGTAAACTGCTCTGATGGAGAGCAGATTTTGGTGAGCCCAACACAGTAGCTTTCACGCAATGTGTAACATCTGGGCTGAGCGCACACCCCCTGCCGGTTTATGTACGCAGCAGTCACCTTGTTGTCTGTGTGAATCAACACGTATTGATTCTGTAGCACGGGAGCAAAGTGTTGAATCACGTTCAGCACCGTGCAACACTCCAAAACATTTATGTGGGCAGATGTGTGATTGGGCCACAGCACCCCTACTGCTTGAGATAGGCATGTCACCCCCCAGCCTGACAGCGATGTGTCCGTGAAGACTGACACGTGTGACATGGGTCTGCTGACGGGGACTCCCTCCGACAGAACCATGGTGTTTCCCCAGTGTTGGAGGTCTGTTCTCACGGAGGGAGGAACAGTGATCATCCGTCTCTTTTGTTTTACTGGGTCCACACGCAGACGCGCAAACCACCTCTGGAGGCGTCTCATGTGTAATAAACCCAGCGGGACAACTGTGTGAGCTGATGACATCATTCCTAACAGCTTCATGACGGAGACGGCTGTTACCATTCTGCCAGGTCTTATGAGACGGAGCTGGTCTTTTAAAGTGTCGATTCTTGTTTGTGATAAACGAACCTTCATGGTGGTTGAATTTAACTTCACTCCCAGATAAACAATTGTCTGGGCCAGGAAAATAGAGCTTTTCTTCCAATTTATGACGAAGCCCAGATTTAACAGGTGTGATGTCAACACCTGAGCCTGCATCACTGCTTCCTATCTGGAGCGTGACAGCAGCAGCAGGTCGTCCAGGTAAAACAAAACTCTCATCCCTGCTCTGTGTAACTGATGCAGGGCTGTCTCCACACACTTTGAGAACGTACGAGGCGCGAGGGAATACCCGAACGGCAGCCTGTTGTACTGATACTTCATCCCCTGAAAAGAGAAATGCAGGATTTTTCTGTGTTTTGGGATGATCGGTATGTGAAAATAAGCATATTTTAGGTCGACGGAAACAAACCAGTCGTTTCTCTGGATGTTGTCCAACAGCTGTCTGGTTGTCAACATGTGAAACGGTTTGTTCATGATCGCCTTGTTGAAAGCTGACAGATCCAAAATCGGTCTCATCCCTCCGGTCCGTTTGGGAACCAGGAAGTAACGTGAGTAAAACCCTGTGTTTTCCTTTCCGTTGGGAGCCATGGAGATTACTTCTTTTATCAGAAGCTATTGGACTTCTGCATTTAGGGATGAGATTTGGTCTGGTGATGACAGGACTGTCTCTAAAACTCCTCCGAACGGAGGGGGTCGGGTTGCAAACTGCAACGTGTAACCTTTGCATAACACCCTGGCCATCCATCTGTCTGGCGAGCATGTTTTTAGCCACTCCGCGTAACGTTCGCGGAGTGGACGTGCGTTTAAGCGATGCGTCATTTTTTGTACGGATGTCATCCAGTCCACTGCCCCAACCGCCGTCATGCGTCGCAGGAATGTTTTCCGCGTGACCCAAGGCAATTCCTCGAAAGGGCTCTGAACGTGCCCGTGCGCTGCGTTCGGAGCGCGGACCAACCTTCATGTCCAGGTGGGCCGGTGTGTGCTGAGGCGAAGCGTGTGACAGCTGATGACGCCATGGGGCCGCGTGTTCAACGTCACTGTGCGAACGCTGAGAGGCGGAGAGTACAAATTCATCTACGCCGTGCTGTTGGATTGAAGGCTGCGAGCCCCGCGGGAGCACACGTTTTCTCTGGTGGGACGCGCGCCGCTCTCGCTGGAGGCGAGACTCGTCACTGTGTTCGTTCAGCTGTCTCACGCTTAAGCTGCCGTGAGCAGCCGAGCCCTGAGACACGGTGGGTGAAGGCTGCTCGCGTCACAGCTGTACACGTTTGCTTCACTGAGACGTGTGTCGCTCTTGCTAAGAACGAGGACCTTCACCGGACCTGGCCTGCGGTCCCATATGTATGCCGATGTGAGCCGGTGAGCGCCGGGGAGCTGTGTGTGCACCATCATTAACGCAGCGCCGTTTGGATGAAGGCTGTTTGCATCGCGCGAGTGCGTGTTTGACACAGCTTGGGTGAGGATCGTGCAGCTCGGGTTGACAACGAGTTATTTCGCTTACCATTGTGTCGTGTGAGCGTCCCGTCATGTCTTGGAGCGACGGTGAGTTTAAAAAACCTTTATTTAGGGACACCGGCTCGTTATGTGTGGAGGATGTGTGCGCAGCCGGTGTGAGTTCATCCGAGCTTACAGACTGGCTAAAAACAGTTACTTTGATCATTGAATGATGATTTATTTCAACTTTCGTGTCACTTTTACACACACCCTCTGCAGTTCATCATTTTTTAAACCTTCTCCCCCGTGAGCTCTGTGATTTGTTGGCCCAAGGCACCGTCTACAAGCGATCTCTGGGGAAATGCTGAACTGCTGGTTGCCAGGATGAAGAGGGCTGGTCTCTGACAGGCGGGGCTGGTGGTGGAGCTGAGCGAGACGCCGCGGCCGTGGAACGTCGTTGCTTCTGCCTCTGCTCACGACGGTCTCTCCAGCGGGCTGGGGGAAGGATGAGCCGCTCGGCTTGATGAGGTGGCGCACAGCTTCCGACACCTCCTCCAACTGCTTGGAGTTCACCAGCATGGCTTTGAAGCTGCTCCCGAACAGCGCGTCCGCCATGATGGGGCCCTCCAACAGGTCTCTGTGCAGTTTCTCCGGCAGCGAGGGGGAGTGACTAAGCCAGGTGGATCGCTGAATCATCGTCATCCACGCTGCAATCCTGGACAGGCAAACCGCAGAAAAGGCACACATGTTGAGGATGGCGTCGGCTGCCTTACAGAGGGAGCTCTTGGTATCCTCAGGCAGGTCTGCGGCCTCCAGCCTCTTGGACACGCTGTATGCTAGCAGCGCCACGTTGTTGTTAGCTGCGGCTGCCTGAAAAGCACATTGATGAGCTTGATTGGAGAGCGTGGTCACCGTCTGTTCGTGTTTCCCAGGAGGGACGGGATGCTGCTCCAACCTGGACAGCTTCTCTCCAAAAGCTTCCGCGAGGCTTGGCTCAAGAGGGGGTACCGAGGGATAGCCCCGCTCGGTGAACCCCTCCACTCTGGTGATGGGAGCTGTAGTGAACTAAGCCTCAGGTCAAAACCTGACCCTGAAGACCTTCATGGGACAGAAACTGTTATTTCATTGATTTGAATCCAGAAATACAAATTAAGCTCATCCAGAGACTTTCTAATTGTATCCTGCACTAATCAATTGAAAGAACACTCTCTTTTTTATAACTATTTTTACAATGTCTTGATAATCCAAAAGTGTGTTTAGTTCAAACCATTTTAAATGTTGAAGTGAACTACTCATTTTAAATCAACTGTGAAACAGTATTAATGATTTTTAATCATCATTCAAAGTAGAAATCAAGTTAGATGTCTGTTACAAAGTAATTATGCATTTTTTGATCTTCTGTCTGAAATGAGAAGGAGTCGGTCAAAAGTCGGAGACAGTCGCAAACAAGTTTATTGGAACGAATTGTCATGTTTTTAAACCTCTCAGACAGAAACAAGAGAAGCTGGCACCTGGGGTCTGTCATTTCGCCAAATCATTTCTCTGTCTGCTCCTAAACATTTCTCTGTCTGTTCCTAAAACATCTCCGCTGTTTTTCTGACTTGTAGTAACCCTTTTACGTGACTAAAACCACACCCCTGTTGGTTTTTTCAACCAATCAGGACTTCCCAAATGGGACCGGAAACAGAACTCCTTAAAAGTTGACACTTCCTAGTTCCAGTGAGTTCGGAGTTCTACACTTGAACCAAAGTTCTGGGAGATGATCCAGAGTTCTGAGAACAGAACCGAACAGAAGTTCTGGGAGACATGAACCGAAGTTCCGAGAGAGAACAGAAGTTCTGAGTTCCTCTGAGTCTTCTCAGAGTCCCGTTCGTTCTTCTGGTACTGATGGAGTTCCTGTAGGAGCCACGATGCCTCGCTGTGGCTCCACCCGGTGAAAACCTTACAACTTCTGAGGAGGTTTGTTCTGTGGAACTAATTCTCACGACTTCTGCCGAGTCGCAGCCGCCCTGAGGAGACGCTGAAAGGTAGCGCACCAGGGACCTCTTGACCGCCGCGGATTCATCCTCCGCCAAAGGTAA
>NC_056512.1:9110719-9112421 GCF_014905685.2 Nematolebias whitei
ATTGATTGTAGTGGAGCTCCTACGCTAACTAACCCTACATCACTACAGAGCGAAAGTGGAGACGGGCGCTCTCAGCTTACCAGGACCGGCTGTGGCCTCGTTCCAATATGACGTCACCACTAGAAAACGAGGCCAGATGGGATCAGGACGGCAAGCCGGCGTGGAGCCAAACCTTCGGAAAGTCCCTTCATGTCAGCAGCTTCCTGTATAATGTCGGGCAACTCCGAAAGGAGTGCGCCGATGGCAGGGAGCGATGTGGCCATTGAGGCGGGAAAGCCCGGAGGGGTCGAGCATCCGCTCGGCCCCCCTCGTTCCAACACTGTGCTCCCCGAGAGGGAGCGAGCATCGGGGCTGCTGCTAACATCACCAGTCCCAGAGGAACCATCCAATTCACTCCGAGAGCCGGCGTCGAAGAAGTCCATCGCGTCGTCCAGCGAACAGTCTCCCGCCACGGACAGGCAGTCTTCGACGTTAGTATTAAATAAGGCTGCTCTCCTCTGCCTTTCTTCTGATGGAAGATCGTCACAGAGGCGGCAGGAGGGAGCGCGGGCAACGTGGCGGGGACCCAGGCATCCCTCGCAGGTGTCGTGCTGGTCAAAGCTAAGCAAGTAACCGGTCTTGCAGGATGAACACAAGCGGATGGTGTTGGAGCTGGACATCTTGTTGAAGGTCAATGTTGTTAGTTTGCTGAAGAAAAATGGGAGCCAATTACCTGCTCTTAATGTAACTTATACGGATCGGGTGGGGCCCACACAGCAGGTGGACGTGGACTAAATTTTTCCAGTGTGATGCTTCGCATAACGGGATAAACCCACTAAGTGAAAGCCTTAAAGAGCGAAGCCTATACGAAATAGAACTGATGCACCCATTGCTTTGGGAGAGGTTATATTTGCTATTAAGTCTTTGCAGTCTGGGAAATCCCCTCGCCCAGATGCATTCACCCCTGAATTTTATAAGAAGTTTCACATGAAATTGGCCCCATTATTATTATCAGTTTTTGAGGATTCACAAAAACTAGGCTGTCTCCCTCAGACACTCAGACAGGCTTCTATTTCTTTACTACATAAAGAGGGAAAGGATCCTGCCTGTTGCAGCTCCTACCGGCTTATTAGTCTGCTTAATGTCGACTTTAAAATCTTGTCTAAACTGCTAGCCTCTCATTTGGAAAAAGTCCTCCCATCGATCATATCAGGTGAACAGACAGGTTTCATCAAGGGAAGACTTTTTTTTATACACGTACTTTTTTTAATATAATATATTCCAAAAATTATAATAATAATAATAATGTCATCACAATGTCAGCACTGTATGTTTCCATACAATGGCGAAATTAGTCTCTGCATTTAACCCATCCACCACCAGGTGGTGCAGTGGGCAGCTATTGAAAGCGCCCGAGGGGCATTTTGGGGGTGAGGTGTGCTGCCCAGAGACACCACGTGATGTGCAGTGACTGGGGATCGAACCTGGGACTTTCGGGTCCCAAGCCGGCTGCCCTGCCTCTACACAACAGTAACCCTGAGGTTGTGATTTCTCTTGATGCCGAAAAAGCATTTGACAGAGTGGAATGGGAGTACCTTTTTGCTGTCCTTAAAAAAATTGGTTTCGGTAGTGTTGTGGCTGGAATACCACGTCGTGTTCAAGACGGCTGAGGCGTTGCCCTTCGTATAAAAGATTTATTTGACAAAACATGGGTTACAGATAT
>NC_056512.1:9122421-9145162 GCF_014905685.2 Nematolebias whitei
TTTTACACTTTTGCTGTTGTAGCTCTTGTATTCAACAATGATTAAATATTAATGGTTATTATTAAGAGAGATCCTGAGGGATCTTATTTAGTCAAACTATATTGTCTAAATTAAAGAAATGTGTTCTAGCTTTATTTATGTTAATCAGTCTGCTATCTGGCATGATTTGATTGCTTGTAATATATCAAATGTGAACTTGTAAAATTATCCTTAGCTAATATGAGATTATAGTTAAAGGTCAACTAGTTAGAATTAGCAAACATTTTCTATAAATATAGTGCAACCCTGAAAGAAAGACACACACACACACTTTGTATAACATGACATTTGAATGCTTGACAGGAAATATAAAAAGGTATAAAAATATGAAATCCAACAGTAGCAATTTTATTTCTTGGATTCAACTTTTATATACCTCACCACAGTCATCTGTGAATACCAATACATTGAACTCTGACTATTTTACTTTATCACAGGGTACACGTCAAGATTGTCCACTCTCACCTTTGCTTTTTGCTTTAGCAATAGAGCCTCTCTCTGTAACCCTTAGAACCTCTCCCCTGTTTCAGGGGGTAACTCGTGGTGGTACAGAGCATAGGGTTGCTTTATATGCAGATGATTTATTATTATATATTTCAGATCCAATGACTCACCTCTCATTTATCATAGAAATACTTGAAAGTTGTGGCTCTTTTTCTGGGTATAAAATTAATATACAAAAAAAGTGAATGTTTTCCCATTAACCTAGCAGCGCAGGGGCTTAGACAGTCTGACTTTCTGTTCCATCTAGCCCGTTCTGGCTTTAAATATTTGGGAGTGCATATTACTGGCTCATTTAAAGCCTTGCGAGTTGCAAACTTTAATCCTTTGCTTACTCATGTAAGATTGGCTTTTCAAAAATGGGCAAACCTCCCTATATCACTTCTTGGTAGGATTAATATCGTTAAAATGAATATTCTCCCTAAATTTCTTTACCTTTTTCAATGTATCCCATTGTTTTTACCCAAATCAGTTTTCCAATCTCTAAATAAAATGATTTCTTTTTTTTTTCTTTTTTTTTTTAGATGGCCTCCCTTCTCCCCTTACAGCCATCCTCTCCACACCATTATTATGAAATATTTATTCTAGTGACTATCTAGTGTAGTTTTTTTTTAATAGGATAGAAAGAAAGAAAAGACAAAGTAAGACTCCAAAATATAAGAAATATACACAAAGAGAGCACACGTCAAAACACCCGGCCGCTGTCTGTTCACCTGCAAAGAACATGACAAAACACAGCAACAAAATACATACGTATAAAGAACTTAAAATATTCATGGCTTTGCAGTAAGTTTCCATAAATATATATACCCATACCTACGCCTATATACATACATACATACACATGAATATACATTCATATACATATCTACATATCTACATATAAAGCCTACATTAGCACCCCTGCTTCTATTTGTGTGTGGTTGTGAGCATGCATAAGTGTATAAGGCTTCTCTAATAGAACATTTAATAGTAACTGTGAAGCAGCAGAGACCCGACCCCCAAGACCAGAGGCAGACGAAAAAGGGGGGACCAGAGCCCAAGACCCCAGGAGGGACCCTGACCGCGGAGCCCCCAGGGCCACCCACACAGAACGAACCACTCACCCACCCCCCAGAACAGACCACAGGGGAGAACCGGAAGATCCCCACCAGCGACCACATACAGTGACCCCCCGGGGCCAACAGCGACAAACTCATAGGCCTCCGTCGGAACCCGCCGCACTGATGTAGGTCCAGGTCCGGGCACCGAGGCCCGGGCACCGAGGACTCACACCACCCAGGCCAAGGCCCGACAGGGCCAGAGGACCCGAGCCCCACCAGGCAGACACCAGGCTGAGCCGACACAAGCCCAAGTGCCCAGCCCCCGACACCAAGGGCCCCAAGCGCGCCGGCAGGCAAGGGAACACCCCACCAGGGGGCCGCGCGATAGGGGCGCGATGCCAAGCACCCCCAGTTGTATCAAAGAGGGGGCAGTCCGAGTCTCGGCCTAACAAATACCCATTCATACACAGACACAATCACACAATCCCAATCTCAGCCTCACCTTCACTCACTCAAAGACATACAATAACAATACTTTTCATTCTTATTCCCGATACGCACTCTATACCCCCCAGGTCCAAGACATGTACCCGCCCTCTACAGGGGGCAGCCCATGCCCAAACCCAGGAGGTAAACCCATTCATTCTCAAGCGGAGAAGAGCCAATACCCCGGACCCGGCCCAGGTCATGCCCCGCCGACAGGACACCCCCCCCCCCCCAGAAGAGGACACCCCCCCCACCCCCCCCACACACCGCCAACAACCAAGCACGCGCCCCCAGCCGACCGCCCGCCAGGCCCCGGCAGCCACCCCGGCCAGCGGGCCAACCATGGCACCCAAGAGCCAAGCTCAGTGGGTCCAAACAACCCCAGGGAGAGCACAGCGCCAGCACTGCCCACGGCAACCCCCTAGACCCTGAACCCCCACATAGTCCTGGTCAACACCCGACGGCCTGCCCTTCTCCCGGACCCCACCCCCGGAATGGCAGTTAGGGAACTAGGGGGGTAGGAAAAAATAAAAAAATTAAAAAAATAAGACCTCGACAAATACACCCCTGCCCCTAGATGTGCTGTTGATGTGTGTTGTTGTATAGTGCCATTAAAAAGGAAAGAAGAAGGAGCAAAGGCTGGCAAACAGACCACCCAGCACCAGACTCAACTCATCATGCAGAAGACGACTTCCTCAGGATGACCACAGCAGAAGTGAGGATTAATCCTCACAAGGCAAGTGGCCCAGACAACATCCTGGGTAAGGTGCTGAAAGACTGTGCCAATCAGCTAGGTGAGGTGCTGGCCAACATCTATAACTCCTCCCTCACCCTGGCAACCGTTCCCACCTGCCTCAAAGCTGCCACCATTATCCCAGTTCCAAAGAACCCTACAGTGACTGGCATGAATGAATATGGGATGGTAGCCCTCACCCTGATGGTCGCTAAATGCTTTGAAAAACTGGTAATGACCCACATCAAAGCTAACATCAACATCAACGAGGACCCTCATCAGTATGCATGCCACAAGAATCGATCAACAGAAGATGCCATCTCCTCTGTGGTTCACACTGCTCTCACCCACCAGGAGTGGGAGTCCTACGTCCGCATGCTCTTTGTGGACTTCACATCTGCCTTCAACACCATGATTCCCCAGACCCTGCTGAACAAACTACTCACACTAGGACTAATCCCCTTCCTATGCAGCTGGGTCCTGGACTTCTTAACCAACAAACCACAGTCAGTGAGTATCCACGACTTCTCCTCCATTACAACCCTAAGCACAGGCTCCCCTCAAGGCTGTGTATTGAGCCCCCTCCTGTTCACACTGCTCACGTATGACTGTGCACCAATCCATCTAGGCTGCCATACAGTATAGTAAAGTTTGCAGACGATACAGCGGTGGTTGGATGCATCAAAAACAACGATGGTCCAGCTACAGGCAGGAGGTGGAGCATAAGGGTGCATTCACACCAGCCCTGTTTAGTCCGCTTTAATCGAACTCTAGCTTGTTTTCCTAGAAAGTCCAGTTCATTTGGGGAGGTGTGAACGCGCCATCGAACTCTGTCACAGAACAAAAAGGCAAACTCTGGACCGGGCTAAAATCTAGGTCTCGGTCCGGTAGAAGAGAACTCTAGCGTGGTTCTAGTACAGTATGAATGTAATCAGACCAGGCCCCACTCCACAATCAAGATCAGGAGTACAGCGCAGGGCAAACAAACGCTCATTTATTTTACCTTATACGGAGCCGTCAGCTGCCTTGTGTGAAAAACAACATTCTCCATGGTCTTCTGCCTCATCTTCCACTCATGCTGAGTCCATTTTTGAAAAATGACAAAATATAACTCCTAAAACTGCTAAAACTTGATGCCACTCCGTTTTTGTTTTTATTTCCAGAAGAAGTGTCTTCAGAGGTTTTTGTGTTGTTTCTTTCAGTAGTTCTTGGTGCAGCGCCCCCACAGCTTCCCCCACAGCTTCCCCCACAGCGAGTGGGGGAACAGGTTGGTTCAACAAGTTGGCTCGACTGCACAGTGCAGTGTGAATGCAAACGTACCAGCTCAAATGTAAACAGAATGTCATGAATATTGGTCCCCAACCGAATCAAGTCTACCGAACTATTAGGTGTGAAAACAACCTAAGAGGATCTGCGGTGGAAGTGGTTTCCAGCTACAAGTACTTGAGTGTGCACCTGAATGACAACCTCAGCTGGGGCAACAACACTACCAGCCTGATCAATAAAGCACATCAGAGACTTTACTTCCTCAGGCAGCTGAGGTGCGCTGGACTGGGAAGCTCAGTCCTCACCTCCTTCTACAGGTGTGCAGTGGAGATCAGCCTGTGCTCCAGCATCAACGTGTGGCATGGAGGCTGCACAGCTGCAGAAAGAAAAGCTTTGCAGAGAGTGGTGAAGGCTGCACAGAAGTCTGGTGGAGTCAGCCTCCCCACCATCACAGACATCAACACCTCTAGATGCAGGAAGAGGGTCACCTGCATCATGGAAGACCCCACTCACCCAGCACACACACTTTTTGCCCCGCTCCCCTTAGGCAGACAGTTGAGGAGCATTAAGTGCAGAACCACTAGGCTGTGGAACAGCTTCTACCCTGAAGCTGTTAGACTCATAAATCCCTTGTCAGGATTATCACTGTGAAAATTACTGTGAAAAAAAAATCACTGTAATTCCACTTGATTTTTGATATGTGCTGCTGACTATCCATGATGCTGATCTCATGCTGCTGATTTATTTCATGTTGCTGTGTTCATTCGTCCTCATCTGCTCACACAGACTCATGTTCATGCTGCTGTTGTTTGGCACGTTGTTTTGTACTGTTAGTGCTTAGTAAATTCATAGTTTAGCGTATTTCTTAGTTCATATCTTGGATCTTGTGATTGTTTTTCTTTACAATTTGTATTTTTGTTGGATGTAACTGGGACCCTGTTTACACAGTTCCGTTCCCCCACATGTACCACATGTGGTGTGAATGACAATACAGACACCTTGAGACTGACCTTGCCACACATTGGTGATGGAGCACAAGATGCTCTCCACTGCACACCTGTAGAAGGAGGTGAGGACTGAGATTCCCAGACCAGCTCGCATCAACCGCCTGAGGAAATACAGTGAGAAAATAGCATTATAACAAGGAAAGGAGTTTGAATTTCTTGTCTGAAGATAAAAACATTTGTTGGGTTGGTCTGAAGCACTTAACCTTGAGAACTAATACAATAATTTTTAGATGTGCTTTTTTCAGTTTTGCACAAAATGTAATTTAAATCATGAGCTGTCTACATTTTGGAAATGTTTTACAAAAAAAAAAATTTATACAATATGCATACAATACTACCTGAGGCAAATTAATTCTAGAGAGTTTGGAAATAACTGTTCTTTCAACATTGTCTGCTGTTGCTAAAATCTAAGAGAAAGAAAATACAAATATTCAAACTGTTACAGGTCTCCAGTCCATCACAGTTTACAGATTAACGAAGAACACAAGAATGTAATGATGGCATTCTGCAGGAGTTTTTTTTTTCCAGCATTTTTACAAATTTTGAAGATTATAATGTAATTCTAAACTTATCAAATATGAAGGAGGACGCAATGAGATAAAAATCTAACAAAAACCTAAGATTTAGATTTTTATTTATTATGAGCGCTAATGTTAACCAAGCCCTGTGGGACTCCATGTGTTAGTCCCAAGCTCAAATAAATTAGGAGGGTTGTATCAGGAAGGCCATTTAGTGTAAAATTATTGCCAAAGATAAAATCTAGAGATGGATGGCACAGTGGCTCAGTTGGTAAGGTTGTTGCCTTTCAGTGAGAAGGTCACCATTTCAAATCCCGGCCTGGGACCTTTCTGAGTGGAGTATGCATGTTCCCTTTGTGCATGTATGGGTTTTCTCCGGATACTCCAGTTTCCTCCCACAGACCAAAAACATGCATGTTAGACTGATTGGTAACTCTAAATTGTCCCTAGGTGTGAGTGAGAGAGTGAATGGTTGTTTGTCTCGTTTGTCTCTATGTGTCCCTGTGATAGACTGGAGACCTGTCCAGGGTGTAGCTCACATCTGGCACAGTGACTGTTGAATATGGGCAACATCTAAAATAGTGCAATATGGTCCTCTGGACATTCAAAAAAACAAAAAACAAAACAAAGCAAAAAAAATGTAGATACGTTCCGCCTTTCATCCGAAAGACTTCCTCAGTCTGAGGTGTTGTATTCAGCTCAGTCACTTAAATAGCACCATCTCAGAGTGGATCAACCAGTAAAGGAGGCCATCTTTGTGAAAATAAATTGTCCATCATTAAACAGGGGTGGAGGCCTCCGGATTCAACTGTCCCCCTCTTACAGTGCTGTTATTGCTAGTATCACTCAGCCTCCTGTTAATAGTAAACAGCCATCAGTGTGCTAATGATCCATTGTTAGGCTGATGGTCCTTCTTGAGCATGTGAGCAGCTGGTTTTTGTTGTCAGCAGCAAAGTGGTTGATCCTCTCTGAGAAGGTGCTATTTAAGAGACTGAGCTGAAAACAACACCTCAGACTGAGGAAGTCTTTCGGATGGGAGACGAAACGTTTCTACATTTTTTTGCTTTGTTTTGTTTCTTGTTTTTTTTGAATGCCCAGAAGACCAAATTTAACTTTTTTGGATTTTTCTACATGGATTATTGAGCATGCATCAGGATATATAGCCATTCATTAAAGTCAAATTAAGTAGAGCCAAAATGTGGACGTTAATTAGGGGAAATACCTCTTTAAACAGTCAGTTGGGATGGGATCTAGCAGACATGTGGATGGTTTGGATGAGTTTATTATTTTTGACAATTCAGAGAGCTCAACAGGACAAAAACTGTCCAAACATAAATCAGACCCTAGTGAAATGTTTAAAGTTGCCTCATTTGACAGGGGACTAGAGATAGTAGAATGGAGGATGGTTTGAATTTTCTCCCTAATTGATACTTAATAAATACTTTTATTTATAAAGAATCTCATAAAGTCATCACTACTTATAGTTGTAGGGATACATGGTTCAACAGAAATGGGACTTTTAATTAGTCTAGCAATAGCACTAAACAGAAACCTAGGGCTATTTTTATTCTCCTCTATTAAAGATGAGTAATAAAAAGTTCTAGCTTTGCGGAGGGCTTTTTTTATATGTTAGCAGACTATCTTTCCAAGTTAAATAAAATTCTTCAACATTAGTAGAGCACCATTTTTTCTCCTGGTTTCTAGATACCTGCTTTAAAGTATGTATGTATGTAAATGAGTCCTCGAGGCTCAATGGGATTTACCTGTATAAATAAAGGTTGATTGATGTAACTCAGAATTGAACCAAGGAGCCAGTTTCCTCTGATTGATTACTTTCTTTTTCAGTGGAGCAATTTTATCAAGTGAAGTTTTCATTGAAGTTGTAAGATGATCAACTAGATGATCTAATTCATTGTACTCTGACGCATTACTCTGCAAGACAGAGGACAACATTGATGAAAGAGATTGTTTAAATTTAGTTACAGCGTTTTCTGATAAGCATCTGCTGAGATGAAATTTACTCTCAGTGACTGTGTAGTCATTTAATGTAAACTCATAGGTTATTAAAAAATGGTCGGACAGAATAGGATTTTGAGGAACTATTACCAAATCTTTAATCTCTATACCATAGGTCAGAACTAAATCAAGAGTGTGATGATAAGAATGAGTAGATGTGCGGACATTTTGGGTAAAACCAAAAAATAATTAACAGGAGTGGATTAATTTATACTAACAAAATCCTCCTCTTGTAGCCAAGTTTCTGTCAGTTTCTGTATGATGATCAGTTATCAGTTCATTAACCAACAGGGATTTAGAGGAAAGAGATTTGATGTTCAAAAATCCACATTTAATGATTTTATGATTTTGCTCTAGTAAAGTAACTGTGTTTATTTGAATCAGATTTTTATGGTTTATATTTTTAGAGCTGATTTTTGGTTAATTTAATTTGAGCCATGGGCGAGTTGACACTGTTTCAATGGGGATGTGTGTATGGGTTTTTTCTTGTTTAGAAAACCAGCACCTATTAAAAAATAATTACTTACAACAGAAAACAGAGATGAGTTATAATAGACGCAAATTCTTTGCAAAGAGAGACATCATCCCGACCAAAGTCAGAACGAAGTCTAACGTTGCTTCTGTGTGCGTCCGTTTTTATTAGAGCATGTAGGAGGGGTTAACAGATAAAAACAAATAATACAGATGCAGCAGTATTAAAAAACAGAAGCTACAAGCTCAGGTCAGAGTGTTCTCTGGATGCGTTCAGACCGTACTGCTCTCAGCGTGTCCAGCATACATGTCCAAAATACACTTCTACACACAGAAGCTTTGTTGAAACAAGCATACTGATAAGAAAAACAGTTTCAAACGATCAATAGCACAAGACTCTCCAACATTCCTTCCTGTTTATCATTTAAACTGAGATTATAAACATGATAATTAAATAATTATTTTTAAGTATGTATTTTCTAGGAATTCAGTGTGAATGACGCGCAAAAACCCCCCAGGGCAGATGTTAAATTAGTGGGAGGAAATACAACGTCATTGCTCCAGGCCCTGGATGGCAACGACCTTTTGCAGGCTCACTCTGTATTCCCTAAAAAGCAACTCAAATAATAAAACATAAAATCAAAAACCAATCAAAACATAATTAGTGTGAACTCATAAAATAAAAAAACAGTAGAAGCAAAAAACAACAAGCTCTTTATGAGCATTAATTCTTCATGAACTGCATGAATAGAAATCTGTAAAAGCATAGAACAAATAATATTTGGCTAAAGCAATTGAGCTTGGGGTCAAAGCATAAAATCATCAGGGGATGAAGTTCTCGTAGTCTGTTTCATGGCCAAGTAAAGCTGATACATCATCTCGGTACCAGTTATGTCAGGATAATTTCAGCACCGGAATCACTCTGCATTTTCTCTTGGCAAGTTAACATAGTCATGACGTCTCACTGGGTGCAGGGAAGCATATCCATCAGTCATCACGTTCGTTATTCATACGAGTCTGGTATAGATTAATGAGTCCTCCAGTAAAACTCTTCATCATCATCTTCTTCAAACATGGCACAAGAGAAGAAAAGACAAAACAGAATGAGGATCACAATTACTGGGGTACAGATTTTTAACACTAGCTGCCACCACGGTCCAGAAGTGAACCATGACCACAGGTCCCAGCCAGGACTTGGGTGGTGGTCTGTATCCATTGCTCCCTTCAGGTTCCGTAGGGAGCGGAGTGCTTCTTCAGCGTGGGTGTCGTTTTCTCCTGGGATATAAGTACAGCATGATGTTCCAATAATTTGACATACACCACCTTGTGAGGCTGTCAGTAAGTCCAAAACCATACAGTTCTGCAGCACCATCAGGCGAAGTGCTGCTATTTCTCTGCTCCGAGCCTCTGCTAAATCAAGAGAGATGTTCACAAAGGCATGAAAGCGGTAATTCAGTGTCTCAAACATAAGTGCATTTTTCCCTACACCAATCCAAGGAAACAGTGCGTGACTAACTTTACTTCCTGTTGACCAAAGTTTATGATCTCCTGGCACATCGGATCCCCAGATTGAGTCATGTGGTGTGAAATTTATTACCTCTCGTCTGCTGCGTTGTTTCATATTTGGTGGGTGAATAAGGAAAGTGTGGTCTGTCACCCATGTGGGAGCACATATTCCAGTCCAGTTCACAGGCAGGGTCGAGTATAGTTTGTGTCCGCAGAGCCACCAGCCATTTTGAATGAAATACGTACCATTTGAGAGGGCATTCATGTTCGCAGGCACCCCTTCTCCTTAGGTGTATGTGCATCTATTGCGACATTGAGTTGCTTTGTCGAGTGCTCCCAACCAGTTGCCTCTTTTTTCACAAGTATTACTCAGACACGTGTGAGTCTTATTTCCCTGAATGTAGCATGTGAAACTCAGATTTTTAGGGTTCGTGATGTATCGTACCTGAGGTTTTTGTACTCCCTTCACCGTCACGTTGGTTTGAGCCCAGAACAGCAAATCACAAGTGCCATTCCTGATCCCTGGACGAGCAGGGTCAGTATCTTTGGTCGTTATACACGAGTCTTGGAAAGCTCGAGCCCCTATGGATGCCATACATTTTGCTTCAGTGACGTTCATGGGTTGCACCTCTAGGTGTACCTGAGTGGAAGAAGGTGGGAGACGAGAACACACATAGCAACCTTCAGTGGTCACTTTTCTGACGCTGGTCTTAACATACCGGTACCAGGCATTGGTCTCTTGGGGATGTTTAGGATCCCAGATCTGGTCCTCGTGGTCATCAGTTTTGGTCCATCGTTTCTGTCTTTCCACGTCAGAACCTGTAAAATGATGATAAATCCAACCACATACCAAAATCATCATGCAGCCGATGATCCATCTAACCAAAGTAGGTGACATCATGTACAGATGTACTAGACTATGAGTAACCTATTCAAGGTGTAGGACCAAGGCAGATTGCTGCTCTCAGCGTTGATTTCTTCACTGACCTTTGTGACGCCTCACCCTAGGTGATGAGGCCCCCTTGTGGTCAGGCTTTTTCAAACACCTTGGTTGATTAAGAGTCTAATACCTTGTGGAGTTTGCAGTGAGACAGATGGATCCAACTGGTTCTTTCTGCTATTTTCACAGCTGTGGGTGTGGTTAATAGCACTTGGTATGGTCCTTCCCAACGTGGACTGGCCCAATTTTTTCTTTTGATGACCTTAATGAAGACCCAGTCTCCGGGTTGAACTGATGATTTTTCCTACGGAGACAAAGAATCAGAAGGCAGTAAATTGGTCTTGAATACTTCTTTCTCTTTAAACGTTTTTATCATAAAATCTGCTAATGTTTGTTCTTGTTCTGCTTTTTGTAGGTCTGGTGAGAACAAAGGCATTCTGTATGGTCTGCCATGTATTATTTCAAATGGAGTCAGACCATTAGAAGTTGGAGTAATTCTCATATACAGTTTGACCAGGTCCAGGCATTCAGGCCATGGACGGTTAGTTGTTTCCATACATTTCCTTTGTCTGCTTTTTACAGTCCCATTTGTTCTTTCAACCAATCCAGCACGTTGGGGATGGTAAGAACAATGGTTCTTTAAAGTTAGTCCTAGATGTGTGGCCATTTTTTCTATGACTTGATTCACAAAGTGAGGGCCGTTATCACTGTAAATGGTTTCAGGGATCCCATGTACAGGAACAATGTTTTTGCAAATAGCTTTAGCTACAGTTAGTGCATCTGCATGCTTAGAGGGGACTATTTCAACCCATTTAGAGAAAGCGTCAACCATTACAAGACAATACTTGTATGGTCCACTTTGTGTTAGTTCAATGAAATCCATATACATTTTTTGAAATGGGTAAGTTGGAACAGGAAAAGAGCCTTTTTTTGGTCTCATGTTTCCCTGTGGGTTGTGTCTTATGCATGTTGGACAGGTTTTACAAAAGCCTTTTAAGTATGATTCAAGTCCATAAGTTGTGAAATATTTCTGTATTTGGCTAATCATCCCCTCACTTGACACATGGCAAAGCCCATGTGACAAGATTGTAGCGGCTTTGAACAGAGATTTAGGTAAAACTGGCTTATTATTAACATGATAAAAGCC
Organism: Nematolebias whitei; assembly: GCF_014905685.2. Lineage (NCBI taxonomy): Eukaryota > Metazoa > Chordata > Actinopteri > Cyprinodontiformes > Rivulidae > Nematolebias > Nematolebias whitei. Next base: position 9,134,095 of record NC_056512.1, read on the forward strand.
TTTAGTATTCAGTGTGGCACCTTTTGTTTCCCATAACTGCTTTTCTTGTTTGGGTGTGGCGCGTTGCATGTCCAAAAGTACTGATTTGTCAGTCATGTCAGCTGTTTGCATAGTTAGTAGGTAGCTAGAACCATAGATACCTGCAGCTGCTCTTTTAGCTTCTTGGTCAGCTAATCTGTTACCATTTGATACTGTCTTTGCCTTTAGTGTGAGCTGCACATTTACAAACAGCAATCTTGTTTGGCAAGTGAATTTATTGTAGCAGTTCAGTTAATAGTTTAGCATGTGTAACTGGCTTCCCAGTAGAGGTCGTCATACCTCTATTCTCCCATTGTTTCGCAAAATAGAAGAGAGTTGAAAAAGCATACTGACTGTCAGTGTATACAGTCACATCCTTATTTTCTGCCAACTGGCAGGCACGTGTTAGAGCGATGATTTCTGTAGCTTGTGCAGAATGTTGTGTAGTCAATTGTTTTGCCTCAATGATTTTATCAGGCAACTGTACAATGGCATAACCTGTTTGTGTTTTGTCTGTTTCTGTTTTTGAACAAGATCCATCCACAAACCACAACAAACCTCCGGACAAAGAAGTGTCTGTTAAGTCTGGCCTGGGAAGGTGGACCTGTTCAGTGACTTCTAAACAGTTGTGTGGTGTCCCATCATCAGGTAGAGGGACAAGTGTTGCAGGATTCAAAACTGTACAACGTGCTATATGTATGTGAGGTTGAGACAACAATATAGCCGTGTATGAAAGGTGACGTGCAGGTGACAATATGTTCATTTTACTCTGCAGCAGTAGCACATCAACAGCATGTGGGACCAGAAGATCAGTGTCATGGAAAAGGATGACATCGGCTGATACCTGGACTGCAATTGCTGTTGCACAGACTGCTTGCATGCATGGAGGGAGTGCCTGTGCTACAGGGTCGAGTTTTTTAGAGTAAAATGCCAACGGTTTAAGTTTGTCACCATGCTTCTGTAAAAGAACTGATGTCATAAAACCGTTTCTGCAATCAACGGTAAGCGTAAAACGCTTTGAGTAGTCAGGTAAAATTAAAGAGGTTGTTTGCATTAGTTTTTGTTTCAGTGTTGTAAATGCAAATGAGGCCTCTGTTGTCCAAGTGATTTTGTCTTTTAAAGCCATGGGTGTGTCATAAATTAAATTTAGCAAAGGATGAGTCAGTTCTGCATATTGTGGGATATAAGATCTGCAATAATTACAAAGTCCTAGGAATGACATGATTTGTTTTTTCATTTCAGGCTTAGGAGCATCAGCAATGGTTTGTTTTCTTTTTGCTTGGATTTGTTTTCCTGCAGATGACAATGTGTGACCTAAATAGTCAACCTCAGTCCTAACCCATTGTATCTTATTCTTATTTACTTTGTGACCTGTCTGTGAAAGGTGGTGAAGTAAAGTAAGTGAGTCATGTTTGCATGCCTCTCGAGTAGGCAATGCTATTAAAAGGTCATCTACATAAACCAAAAGTTGACTGCCACCTTCAAGTGAAAGATTTGACAGGCAGGCCATAATGGCCTGTGTGAAGATGGTTGGACTGTCAGCAAACCCTTGTGGTAGCCTGGTGTATGTATAGCCCTGGCCTTGAAACGTGAAAGCAAACCAGAACTGTGAGTCTGGGTTTATTGATACACTGAAAAACGCATTACTTAAATCTATCACCGTATAATACTTGTTATCAGGCCTTAAAGAGTTAAGTAAGGTGTGTGGATTCGAAACATTCAAAGCTCTTGTTTGAATTGCCTCATTAACTGATCTCAAATCTTGTACCATTCTCCAGTCTGTTTTATTTGCTTTTTGGACTGGAAAAATGGGTGTATTGCAAGGGGAATCAGAGCATTTTCTTATGATTCCCCCCTGCAATAAGTCAGCAATAACGGGTGCAATGCCCTGTATTGCCTCAGGTTTGAGTGGGTATTGTTTAATTACGGGCCTCCAGTTTGTCTTTGGTTTGATTTGGACTGGAGGAATTAAGTTTAGTAATCCAACATCAGAAGGTCCTGAAGACCACAATGTTTCAGGTATTTCTCTCAAGTCTGCTTCATCCTGTTCAGAGAGAAAAACAGCCTCTGGGCGTCAGGATGAAAGTGTGTGGATTCTTGCTTCGCATGTTATGATTTCACAAAGTTGTTTTTTCCAAATTTTACAGGTCGGACTATAGCTCCACCCACCCTGTGGTGAGGTGTAATCTGTGCATGAAGCAGCATCCTTTATTTTATATCCAACATCCTTCCACTGCATGTCATGTGGTTTAAATAAAGAAATGTGTGGTGTGGCATCAAGTTTGTACAAAGGTCTTTGTTTTTCAGAAAGTGAGACTGTAGCACCAGCAAAAGAACGTCTGTCTGTGTACAACATTACAACAGTCATTGTGACCGGGCTTTCAGACAAAAAATCAGAAACATAGTCACAGTCGTCGTGTTTCAACACGTTCATTTTCACGTGCAGTTGACTCAAAGGCATCTGGTCATCAAGAGTTGTCAGTGCTCGTCCAGCTTCCTGCATTAAAAGTGAAACAGTTGTCAAGTTTTGGGTCAATCCTAGGTCATATGAACAATAAATGTCATGTACTTCCTGATTTGCATAGACCTGTGTGTTTTTTAGCCTTGTGGCCCGCATTCCACCTTTAACAGGAATTATTGCTATGCCCAATTTTGTCATTAAATCTCTGCCTAATAGATTTATAGGACAGTCTGGTGAGATCACAACATTGGCAGAAACCTGGAGTCCTGTGTGTTCGTCTGTGAAACACACTGGCTTGGAATTTTTTTGTCTGTTTGTTAGTCCGTCAGCTGATTTTACCCAAATTGAGTTTTGTGATGCATGTAATCCAGGAACGTGTTTTTAGAACTGTCTTACATGCTCCTGTGTCACAAAGAAAATCCACATTCATAGTGTTTACTTTGAGTGTCAAATACAGTTTATCCTTTAATGCATTTAATAAATCCCAAGCTGAGCAAATGTTGACAACTTCGTCATTAGTGTCTGTATTTGCCCTGTGGGTGCTGGGAGTTAGTCATGCATTATTACCACTTCTGTGTTTAGAATGATTTCCTGTATTAGGAAATCCTCTTCTTCGTGGGAAACTTCCTCTTTGTTTTTGAGGAAAAGTTTTCTGGCAATCACGTGACCAATGTCCAATTCCTCCACACTTCCAACAGCTGTTTGGGTCTTGCTGTTGCTGGGGTCGGCCAAATCCACGACCTCTGTGTCTGGGTCTAAACCCACCTCTATTCTTATTCTGCATTGGACCATTGTAAAAAATATCTGATTCACCAAAATCATCATTATAAAACACATCTGTTTTAACTCCTGTACAACTTCCTTCTTTCCTCTTGACCATTTTCTCAGCATGACGTGTCCATTGCATAAGAACTTCCACTGAACATGTATCAATTTCGACAAAATGTTTTTTCACCCAATTTGAAATCTCTGGGCGAAAAGACTGTAACAAACTCTTCCTCATTTGCTTTCTGTTTTACTGCTGACAAAGCTGCATAGTCAGCCTTTCGTTTAAAGGTAGTGTACACTCTCTCACAGAGGGCCCGCCACTGTTCCTTGTATATCCCTGTCAGTTTGTTGTCGTCTACATAAGGGCAAGGGGTACCATCGTTTCGTCTCCCTGTGTAATTTCCCGACTCTTGCCCAAAATTTGCCCAGAGATGATTGGGCGGCCTCTCCTGTTTCCTGTCCATTAAGGCGATAAGAGTGTATAATGCCCTCCATATACTGTATCCACGCCTGAGGGTCCTCTACAGGACTAGTTACTCCTTCTACAGCTTTTCTTGCTTCCTCAAGTGTCCATGGTCTGAACACGAGTCCAAATTGGGAACCCCCATCAGTGGCACAGGGATTCATGACTTGTATCAGAGGGAATGTGTTTGCATTGCCTTGTTCATGTGAGGTTGTAGCACTTCTCAGGCTACTTTTTATGCTGACGCCTGCTTTTTTAGGTAAGTTTGAGAGTGCGTCCAAGCGCTTATCAGCATTTGCTAAGTTGGGTAAACAGATCCTGTGGAAAGTGGGGTCATGGTGTCAGTCGTAGTCTGGTCATATGGGGGAGGACACCTAGGTCCTGTTTCGTTATCTTCTGGTTTCACAAAGAGGGTGGTTGCTTTATTTATTTTAGTTTGTTCAGTTTGGATACGTTTATCAAATTTCTCCTCACTTGGGATTCAGTTTGCCAGATTTTTGCACATTTTAGTTGTTCCTCCAAATTTGTTTTTCTTTTGTCTTTTTTGCTAAAGCTTGTTTTTCTTGTAGAATGGAAACAATCATTTCCCATGTATTAACCTTTAGACTTGGCTCAATTTTGTATTTTTTGTGCATTTATCTAGGAATTTAATTGAGTCTAGGTGTTTCTGGTTCATGTATTTAACATCTTTGGCGAGCGCTTCCGTAGAAGACTTACTTTTATTGCTTCCCATGATGTATAAGTGTAGTATGACATATGCAGGATATATTCATACATTTCACGGGTTCTTCATTTTTCTGACTGTGTAAATGTCGTGCATTGAATTTAACAGAAATGTAACGAGAGACGTTATTTATCTTTGACCCATCAAAATGAATGCGGTCATTTATTTGCAGAATCAAAGTTTAACATCAAACATTTACATTAATTTGGCAAAATATGAAAACAATAACATGGCTAGTTTCACAGGAAGTGGAACAATACGGCGATTATCCTCACTTCTCAGCAGAACAGCAGACATCAATCACACGGCGGTGATTGAGAACTTTGCTTCAGACATTTCTAAAATATCTGTAATGATTTTAGGAGAAAGGAGAGTTTAAGATGGAAAATGGAGATTTATCTTACAGAGAGATGTGGGAGGGAATTTATCTGTTTGACCAGAACGGGCACGCTCCTTCAGATCTCAGCTTGGTCACGGTACGCTTGGTCGAAATAGAACTTTTACCTGGTTGATGATAGATCAGTTCGGCGTGAAGTCCTTCTTTTGACTCTTTCAGCGTCTCCGTTGAGAACAGCTAAAATACTTTGAGAGTCGTGCGAGGTTATCCAAACAGAAGTTATAATTCCCAAAATCGTCCCTGCATTCTGGATTCAAGAACTCTGAACTCCTTCAGAGCTCTACTCCTTTAAGCTATTTTCATCTCGTCGCGTCTCTCTTCGACAGAGACTCGACACAGACATCAGACCTTTTTTTTGACACTTCTCCATGAGCTGCATCCGAGAGACTTTTTTATCTCACTTCTCCATGAGCTGCATCCGAGAGCGTTGAACTGGGAAGTTGCCACATTTAAATGGGTCGACTTCCGGTTCATTTGAGAGCTTTCTAATTGGTGGATGGACCAGAACAGAGGTGTGGTTTGTGATGTAAGGTGTTATGAAAATTCAAGGATAGAGATTAAGATTGTTTAAAACAGACAGAAAGATTATTGGAGAAAACCAGACTTCGTGGAGTCAAACTCTCCTGTATCTTCTGTAAAAGTTAAACATGACATTTCTTTTCAGTAAACTTTTTAGTTGACCGAAACCTGAACTTTAACACACACTTACAAACTTGCTCATTGAAGACAGAAAAATCAAGAAATGCATATTACCCTGATTTCTTCTTTGAATGAGGAATAAAAATCATTACTTACTGTTTATGTAAATAAAAATGAGTAGTTCTCTTCAACCTGTAAACATTGTTTGAACTAACACAATTTGATTATTAAAACATTTGTAAAGTAGTAATGATCATAGAGAATTGTCATTTCTACTTGATTAATTCAAGAAAGAAAGTCTCAGGATGGGTCAAACTGTATTTCTGGATGCAGATCAATGAAATGACAGTTTCTGTCCCACTGATCAGATTTGACATCAGGTCAAGTTCACTACAGTCCCCCCTTTGGAAATCATCGCCTGTCCATGGGGATGAATTCCAACCGTGAACTTACGCCTTCAAATGTCCTTGAGCTTGATGTAATCCAGCAAGGAAGACCAAAGTCAAAAGTAATCCAGCAAGGAAAACAAAGGTCAGAAGTAATCCAGCAAGGAAAACAAAGTCAAGGTAATTCCACAATGTTCTTGGTAATTCCATTGTGTTGATGATAATTCCATATGTACCCTCAGTCTGTATCGTAGGGGCACTCACCTGATCCATAGAAAATGAGGTTTGTGAGGCCCGAACCCCCTGGAACTCTCTTTGTCCCTTCCCACATGAGATCCAAAGTTTTAAACTGGCTTCCCACATGAGATCCAAAGTATTAAACTGGCTTCACACTAATAAATTGTCATGTCATCCTGGCATCTCTTGTGTGCTCTCACTAGCCAAGACACATTTTTGGTGGCCCACTATCAACCCTGATGCCAAAGCCTTCATCGCAGCCTGTCCCACCTGTGCCAGGAACAAGACAGGCACTCAACCACCTGCTGAGCTCCTGCAACCCCTGCCTACGCTCAGTCATCCCTGGTCACACATTTTGGTTGACTTTGTCATGGGCCTGCCTCCCTCAGAATGTAACACCACAATATTCACTATTGTTGACAAATTCTCTAAGGCAGCTCATTTCATCCCCCTACCCAAGCTTTCCTTGGCCTTTGAGACAGCCCAGCTCTTGATCCAACATGTCTTCAGAATCCATGGCATCCCTACCGATGTGGTATCAGGCCAAAGACCACAATTCATCTCCCAGGTGTGGCACTGTTTCTACAAGACCCTGGGGGCTTCAACCAGCCTCACTTTGGGGTACCACCCTCAGTCCAATAGCCAGGCTGAATGCTGCAACCAGGAGTTTGAGACCACCCTGTGCTGCATTGTTTAGAAGAACCCATCAGCCTGGAGCCAACACCTGGTCTGGTTGGAGTACACCCACAATGCCCATTGATTCTCGGCCACAGGCAAGTCTCTTTTTGAAGGCTCCCTCAGTTACATACCTCCCCTGTTCCCCAGCCAGGAGACAGACAGTGTGGTGCCTTCAGTCCAACATGATTTCTGCCATTCCCAACGCATCTGGCGCCAAGCTAAAGCAGCCCTCCTTCGCACAGCGGTCCAGAACAAGAGGTTTGCTGACCATCACCACTCTACAGCACCCACTTACTAAATGGGACTAGGGATGCACCGATCCACTTTTTTAAACTTCCGATCCGATTCCTGATACCTAAGTCTGAATATCGGCCGATACCGATCCAGTTCCGATATTATCATCATTGATTTTACATGAAGCTGTAATAATCTCCTCTCAAGTACAATTTGTAAAAATATATGGATGCATGTCCAAAAAGGCAACTTGAGCTAAGTTTTATTAATGTTGGATAAGTTTTAAAGTTAGAATTAAATTCTGCTAACACAAAACATGTTTCTTTTTATTCCTAGCTTTAAAGTGGATATTAAAGTGATTAATTTAAGTGATTGTTTAAAGTTATTTTATATTTTTTTAAAAGGGGCAGATATAAGATTTTTTTTCTTCTTTCTGCACTCTTTTCATTCAGTGTTTTCTTTTTCATGATTTTTTTTTATAAACTTTTGTTTCTTTTAAATGAATGAATTAAATTAAATTAAATGTTAAATGGCTTCAAACACCTGCTAAGTTCATGACATAAACCAACAGACATGTTCCCGTTTTTAGTATTTTACATCACTTTATAATGTAGCTGTTTTTGTTTTTAATATAATTTTCAAATCATATGTTTTTTTTATGATTGTTTACTGTTGTACTGATAAATATCTCCTGGAGGGTAAACTATTTCTTGGCTACAAGTATCAAACTGTGAAATCCTTCATTTTCTACAACTGATAGTGGTTGGTCATTAATTATGATGAAGTTTAGCAACTTCTCTGTAAACATTTGAGCTCCGGGGCTTCAGCGATATCTTCTTGTTCAATCCGAAGCAGGCAGCCTGATTTGGGGCAGCCGCGCTCAGTCTGTCCCTTTTCAGAGACGGGCAGACTGAGCGGGGCAGATTGGACGCGGCTGGCCGGGGTCGAGTCGCCTCTTTCCGGTTTAGCAAAGAGCAGCGCCCAGCTGAAGCCACGGAGCTCGAATGTCCATCATAAAACTTGTTAGGAGTGCGCGGGGAACCCAGATGATATGAGACCCAGAACGAGGCAGACACAGGGGAAATACAAAAGAACAGTGTTTATTATTTACAGTGAGTTAAATGACATCCACAGGCTGCTTCTCTGAGGCTCCTGGAAAGAGGGACGACAGGTTATTAGCTGTCCAACGGGGAAGGCCAAAGTTGTTTGATTAATGAGCGTTTGTCCTTACAGTCCAACCCGAAGGGGAGAGCTGGTCCTTCAGTCCAAGGAGAGCGAGCAGCAGAGGGAAATCCAACAAGAGTCCAAAAGGGGAACGAGGAAGGCTGGCACTGGAGGCAAAGAGGCACGAGGAATACCTGAGAGGCCAAGGGATCCAAATCAGGTCACGAGAGAATCCAAAGAGCACGAGGAACCAGGAAACTGGAAAAAAGAGCCGAAGGTGAACAAATTATTTTCACCAAGACATTTGCCTCACAACAGTACTATACCATAAGAGGTGATATGCTCCAGCGTTGAATCACACCGGACTGCAGCCTTAAGTAGATGGAGAGGCTCATCAGGCTGATGGCCGCCAGGTGTTGGTAATCAGCGGCCATCAGCAAGGCAGGCTGCAGGACCCTTACAAAACTAACTTTACCGCGGTTTAATGTGGCACTATGGCTCTGCAGACATTGCACGTTGCTGTCTTGTTTTGTGGTGTGTAAAATACTTCCACACAGCGGACATGTTTAGATGAAAAGTTTGTTAGCTGTTAATCACAGTGCTGCTAACTCAGTCCTCACGTTGTAGCTGGCTGCAAACTATGAACTGGATTTCCTGAATGTGAGGCGGGTCTTATTACTCTGGGTTCATGAGACATGCCGCCGTTCAGGAAATCCATTCCATAGTTTGAAGCAAACATGTATCATGGATCGGAAATATCGGCAGGTGGATCGGAAAAATCCGATACGTAAATTATGCTGCTATTGGATGTCGATACCGATACTGTATCGGATCGGCCCCATCCCTAAGTGGGACAAGTGTGGCTGTCCACCAGGGACATCCACCTTAAGGACACCCCCAAGAAGATGGCACCCCACTTCATCGGCCCATTTCCCATCTCTAAAATCATCAATCCTTCCCCGGTAAGACTACAGCTCCCAAGATCCATGAAGATCCACCCAACCTTCCACGTTTTCCAGGTCAAGCCCATTTCCAAGAGCCCCCTGTGTCACCCCTCCGACCAAAGCTCACCCCGAGAAGCGCCTTAGGTCACCTGGGGGGCAATTCTTCGGGCGGGGGGGAGGGGGTGTAACTTTCAGAATACCACTGACTGCAGCTCCTTGTTCCAAGATGGCCACTAATTCCCACCAGCTGTCGGCCAGCCGCCTGATGAATATGGAAGTAAATAAAATTTGAATTTAAAATGCCACTGAAATTTTAATGTTGTATGTTTGTATTTAATTGTTCAGTGTTAAAATATATTCAGAATACATTTTTAACCTAAAAAAAAATTGTCATTATTTCTATATTTTTGAAATTTCATTTGTTTTCACTTCAAGCTAAAATTTGCATTATTATTTCAAAGTGATCACATTTTCAATAGCTGTTTTTCAGTTTAACTTTTCAGTATTAAAAAGTTCGGCATTAAAAAAATTCAACCTTTCAAAATTCAAACAATATTTTCAGTCTCCTGAGTTTCAACTGGCTCAATTTTGCTGTCAGCATAAAAAAAAAAATTCAAAAAAATGAGGAAACTGCTCCAGATCCTGAATAACGTGTCACAACCCCAGCATGACAAACTGGACTCTTACCACAGCACCTTCAGTCGTAGACTGAAACCACCGAGGTGCTCCACTGAACACCATACCATACACTCCCTGTGGCTATCAAACTTTTCAACTCCTCCTCCTTTCTACACATAGGACAATAAAATTAATCCTGCACCACAATAAACACTTTAATGTTTAAAGGAAGAAAAAAAAAAACCTGTATGTACATACAAACTTTTCCTCACCTAGAAGACATTTCAACATATCAAATCCTCTTACTTTTTTAAACAAACCCCTTTCTATTGTCACTATTTATAAATATCTGGGAATTATTTTGTTCTCTCATTTAACTTATCATGACCACGTGCAATCTTTATGTACCAAGCGGAAACAAAAAATGTATGTTTACTCCAAAATTAGATCAAATTTGACATTTTCTGTTTCAAACACTTGTCTTCATGCCATAATACTTTCAACTATGTCATACTGTTTATGGGTCTGGTCTCTTACTAGTAATGAAATCCTGAAACCCATAGTTAGCTCTACAACCTATTGTAGAAAACTCATAATTTGTACAAAATTCATAATAAACTTCCTGGCTGGACTCCTCACTGTACAGCTCGTTTTTCTTCAAATGCTCTAACTTTTCAAAATTATGTTATACGCAGCAGTATTAAATTGTATTTTCAAATGTTTCATGGTGTCAGTAATGTAGCTCTTTCTTAAAAAATTAAAAAGACCATGCTCAATAATCCAGGTATACAGTACAATCCAACAATTTTCAGTCAGGTCATCTGTACAGTTTCTTTTTTTTGCTGAAACGTTTCACCTTCCATCTGGAAGACTTCATCAGTCAAGGAAACACAGCACAAAACTGATTGTCCCCCCCCAAACAGCTTACTCAAACGTGGAACAAACCAGTTATGTTGGTGCTAAGATGGTGTCTTTGGCACGACACCTCCTCAGTTGCCAGCCCTCTTTCTCGTTGACAGTCATGTCAAACTGGTTCAAAACCAAAAAAGTCCTAGCACCAACAGCACTTTGTTTCAGCTATGGCTGTGTTAAAGTGCTTTATAAATAAAGTTGATGATGATGATGTTAAAATTGCAAAACATATCCCACTGTGCTGTAATCACTGAAACTGATTTCAGCTGCAGATTTGAAAAAAAAAAAAAATAAAAATCTGTTTAAATTTGTCCTTAAATCTTAAAGGTTTATGTTTCATAAAATTTCAAAACGAAAAACATAAAAGTACTACATATTAATTAGTATACATATATGTAAATACAGATACATAATATTAATTTACT
>NC_056512.1:9150162-9180089 GCF_014905685.2 Nematolebias whitei
AAGGAAGGCTTGATTGAAGGCAGCATTCTGTGCAATCTCCTCCCTTCATTTGACTGCCTCCTGTGCCCTTGACAAAAGAAGATGCAAGTGCTGTTCCTGCTGTGTCTGGTTCAGTTCCTAATCTTCTTTCAGTGCCGAAACAAGACATTGGTCTTTACTTGACACTTTTTTTTCTTTTGCCTAGAAAGAAGAAATGGCAAGTGGTTAATCCAGTCTAGATACTGTTTTTAAATAAATGCATAAAACAAAGAAAGGTGCTGCTACTGAACACATATCTTTGTTGTTTGGAAGATCAATTTTGTGATTCTATACATAATACAAACTTTTTTCATGTGCTACTAGTAAACACGTTGACAGAAACCAGTTATATACTTAATTACATCTGCTTGAGCAACATAAAATTTATAATATTAATACAATTATAAAATAAAAATGAATGAAAAACAAAATTATTAAAAATAATAATATAATAATAAAAATGAATAAATAAATCAGTAGGTATGAATCAGTATTTTTTTCTACATTTTATTTTGACTGTTGCTTCTTACCAAGTACAGCAGGCTGCTGCGTTGTGCTGCCCTGCGAGTTGCTAAGCTGCAACAGTGCTCTGGCGGTTGTGCCCAGTGGTGGATTCTCCACCGGCGGTGGTGCGCCCCACTGTTTTTATTTTTATTTTATTTAGTGGATTAAATAAAATGAAACTAAAAACAACATAATCTTAAGTGAAATACTTCCACACTGTTGATGAATTTCTACCTATTTGGCAGAGTCAACTGGAGTTAGTAGGAGAGATCATATCTCTCCAGTTTTAGCTTCTCTCCATTGGCTCCCTGCCAAATCCAGAATAGAATTCAAAATCTTACTTCTAACCTACAAAGCTCTCAACAACCTGGCTCCATCTTATATTACAAATCTTATTGTTCCATATTTTCCTAACAGAGCACTTCGCTCACAGACTGCAGGTTTACTGGTTCCTAGAATTTACAAAAACAGAATGGGAGGCAGATCTTTCAGTTATCAGGCTCCTCTCTTGTGGAACCAACTTCCGGTCTCTGTCCATGAGGCTGACACATTATCCAGTTTTAAAACTAGGCCTAAGAATTTCCTTTTTGCTAAATCCTATAGTTAGGGTCGGCTTGAGTTTCCTGAGCTGTCCCTTAGTTATGCTGCTATAGGCTTAGACTGCTGGAGGACAAACTGACCACATTTTTCACTCTGCTACTGTCTTTACTTACTCTGCTCAACCTGTTTTGTATTTGTAATTATTTTTTCTATCCTTAACGTGTTTTTTTGTCTTTCAAGTACACCTGGACCTATACCTAGACCTAACATTCTTTGTTCGTCTGTCTCTCATTCCTTTCCTCTCAACCAGCCGGTCAAAGCAGATGGCCGCTTGTCCTGAGCCTGGTTCTGCTGGAGGTTTCTTCCTTTTAAAAGGGAGTTTTTCCTTTCCACTGTTGCCACTGTGCTTGCTCAGGATGGGAGAATGCAACAAAGCCAAGATTCAACTTGTCTGCTGGATTCCTTAGAGAACTTTACTAATTGGCTTTTATGTATGTGAATGTTCCTGTAAAGTACCCTGAGACAACTTTGTTATGATTTGGCGCTATATAAATAAACTGAATTGAAAGGAATTGAAGACTTTGCCTGCTCCTCGCCTTCCGTCTGCTTGGAAGAATCTGTTTTTTAGTCAGCGGCCCGGCTGATCATGACAAGTGACACAATCAATGACTGTGACTAGTCGACGTGAAATTGAAAAACTCGCGAGATGCCCTCAAATTGACTAGTTGACTAGTCGATTCAACCACAAGAATCTTAAAAAATTAAAATAAAAAATCCTGGATCAGAAACTAAAATTTTATAATTTGTTCCTTGTGACAAACTCAACATTTCCTGAGCATTCCTCAAAAATCCATTCATGAGTTTTTGAGGGATCTTGTGCAACAGACAGACGGATGACTGGATGCTACTGAAAACAACCTCATTGGCAGAGGGTATTAGGTGAGCATCAGTTATCAGGGCTCTGTGAGGTTATTAATCCTGCTCAGATGAAAAATTTTTTGTTTGTTTGTTTTTCGTTTCTTTTAACAGAAATTTGGCTTTCAAACATATTCGACTTGGGAACATAGCTGAATGTATGAACATTTTTCTGTGATTCTGAAAAGCAAAGAGCTACACTAAGTTCACTATACAGTAAATAGTCTATAGTATATAGTATAGTAAAAAGTCTTTGGTGAAGCAACAGAGTAATGTTTACAACTCACTGTTCACTGGTTGTGAAATTCCTGCACTCTGCAGCTACAAGGATTTGTGCTGCAACCATACTGGTTGCAGCTTTGTACATTCCTCCCAGCGCTAAAAACCAGGAGGCCTTGTGGGAACTTTGTAATGTGATTAGTGAGCTTTAAACAGATCCTGAACATTTTTAATGGTGGAGATTTCATTTACGCAAGCCTAAAAAGTGTTGTGTCCAAAAACTACCACGAAGTGGTCATGCCACTTTGTTAAATTTTGAACAAGTTAATATTTTAGTTTTGTAAAACAGATTAAGCAGACTTTCATTCCAATCACAAAGTCATGTTTCTGTTTTGCTTCTTCCTGTTTATGGAACAGTACAAAGATGAAAAAGTAGATCGTACAACGTACAACTGTAGTAATCGAGCACTGTTTTTCAGAGAGTTTGCTGCCAATGATAATCTTCACAGTGACTACAGACCCAGACCAGTGGTCATTCCATATGTTGAGGGAGTATCTGAGAAACTGAGACGTTTATTTTCTAAAAATAACATCCCAGTGGCATTTAAACCACAAAATACATTACGGCAAAGACTGGTTCATCCCAAATATCCAGTCCCACGGCATAAACAGAGTAATATTGTGTATGCTGTTCAGTGTCAGGAGGGCTGTGATCAGTCTTAAATTGGGGAAACTAAACAGCCACTGGCCAAAAGGAAGGCCCAGCACAGAAGATCAACATCATCAGGCCATGATTCTGTGGTCTACACTCATCTCGAGGCCAACGGTCACTCTTTCAGGGATGGAGATGTTCACATCCTGGACAGAGAGGAACAATGGTGTGAGAGAGGGGTAAAGGAGGCCATCTTTGTGAAAAAAAAAATCCATCATTAAACAGTGGTGGAGGCCTCCGGGTTCAACTGCCCCCCTCTTACAATACTGTTATTGCTAGTATCACTCAACCCCCCGTGAATAGTAAACAGCCATCAGTGTGCTAATGATCCATTGTTAGGCTGATGGTCCTTCTTGATCATGTGAGCAGCTGGTTTTGGTTGTCAGCATCAAAGTGGTTGATCCACTCTGAGAAGGTGCTATTTAAGAGACTGAGCTGAATACAGCACCTCAGACTGAGGAAGTCTTTCGGATGAAAGACAAAACGTATCTACCTTTTTTTTTGCTTTGTTTTGTTTTTTTGTTTTTTGGAATGTCCAGAGGACCAGATTGAACTTTTTTAGATTTTTCTACCTGTATTATTAAGCATGCATCAGGACACAGTGACTACAGTTTCAAAGTTCATTCATTCAAACTTTATTTATATATATATATATGCATATATACTGATGCATTTTATGGTCATCTTTTTTCTTCTAAATCATTGCACATTCTGATTTGAGTTTATCAGTTACCTAAAATATTAACAATGCCATGATAAGGCTGTGACATGGTAAATTTTTCAATTTTGATTCATCCATTCATCCTTCATCCATCCATCATCTTTAACCGCTTCTTCCTTTTTGGGTCACGTGGGCCACTGGTGCCCATATCAGTCACTGTGTGAGAGGCGGGGCCTTGGCCCAGTCTCCATCACAGAGACACATAGAGACAAACGAGACAAACAACCATTCCTTCTCTCTCACACACCTAGGGACAATTTAGAGTTACCAATCAGCCTAACATGCATGTTTTTGGTCTGTGGGAGGAAACTGGAGTACCCGGAGAAAACCCATGCAGCATGGAGAGAACATGCAAACTCAATGTCAATGTCACTTTATTTATATAGCCCATAAAAACAACAAAAGCTGACCAATGTGCTTTACAGATAAAAAGAGTTAAAAAAATGCATCTTGTGCCACTCAAAAACGTAAGAAAGTTAATAGTAAATACAACACACAACAACAATAAAATCAGCTCAAAATTTATTCTCAGACTCTGCGTGGATCAAATGCCAAGGAATACAGATGAGTCTTCAGCAAAGATTTAAAAGTCTCAAGAGTCTGAGCGGTCTTTAAACTCCACCCAGAAAGGCCCTCAACCGGGATTTGATTGTGCTGGGAAGTGGCAGCTCTACCAACTGAGCCACAATGCTGCCAAATTGATTGGTTGATTGGATGGATGGATATTCATATTTAAAATATTTCACTGCAACACATTAATTTATAAACTTCCTTTCAGCTCATTCTTTCCATTTGGGCAGTTTCACTTCATTTCCATCTCTGCTTCTCCACTAGAAGCCTCAGAGTGTGGGGATTCTGCTCAGTGTGGAAGAACATATATCTGTGATATATTATCCATAAATTAAACGGATTCTTTCATTTTTCTGGACTGAATAATATCGTGCATTGAATTATTAAATGTGACGTGAGACGTTAATTTTCTTTGACCCATCAAAATGAATGCAGTCATTTATTAACAGAATCAAAGTTTAACATCAAACATTTACATTAATTTGGCAAATTGATTTCAACAACAACATAGCTTAGTTAGCAAGCTTTACAATTAGGAAACCATACGGCCATGGTTTCCTCACAGCTTTACAACAGACATTTCTGAAAATATCTGGATGAATTACTGGCAAGATAGAAGAGTTTTAAAGATGGGAAATTGAGGGAGTTTAGGTAGAGAGAGAAGATGGATGAGGGAATATGTGTCGGTATAAGAACGGCACTCTCCATTCGAACCCAGTTTCATCTCAGTACGCTTGCCGTTGAAGATCGACTCTTTACCTTGGCAGAGGATAATTCCGACTTCGGTGTAGAGTTGCCTTTCAACGCTTTTCCAGCGTCTCCGTAGGATGGTTGGAAAACGTCCGGAGTAGTGACGGAACTTCGTTCGACACACGTTCACCTCCCGGGTGGGCTCACATGAGGAGTAAGTCCGTCAGAGTTCCACTCAGATGTGGAAGATTTCATAATTCCCACGAGACTCGGAAGAACTTCGGATCATGTCTGGAACCTCCTGTTCTCTCCAGTACTTTTCTGTTCGGTTCTGCTCTCCGAACCGAACTGCTCTCCCACCGCACTGGTTGGAACTAGGAAGTGTCGACATTTAAAGAGTTCTGTTTCCGGTTCATTTGGGAAGTCTTGATTGGCTGAAAGAGCCAACAAGGGGTGTGTTTTTGTGACGTAAGAGGTCACTAGAAGTCAGAAAAACAGAAAAATGTTTTGGAACAGACAGAAAATGTTTTTGAGACAGACAAGAGAAATGTTTAGGCGAGTTGGGAGGAAACAGGTGCCAGCTTCTCTATTTATGTCTGAGAGGATTTAAAAACATGACAGTTCGTTCCAACAAACTTGTTTGCGTTTGTCTCCGACCTTGGACCGACTTACACTTGCTCATTTCAGACAGAAGATCAAGAAAATGAATAATTACTCTGTAACAGACATTTAACTAGATTTCTACTTTGAATGAGGATTGAAAATCATTTATACTGTTTCACAGTTGATTTAAAATGAGTAGTTCACTTCAACATTTAAAATGGTTTGAACTAAACACGCTTTGATTATCAAGACATTTGTAAGATAGTAATGATAATAAAAAAGAGAGTGTTCTTTCAATTGATCAGTGCAGGACACTTAGAAAGTCTCTGGATGGACTTGATTTTGTGTTTCTGGACTCAAATCAATGAAATACAGTTCTTGTCCCAGGAAGGCCCTCAAAGTCAGGATTTGACCTGAGGCTTAGTTCACTACAACAGTATCTTAGATGTTCCAAGGCCTTTTTACCTCTGGACAGATATCTCCAAGGACTTTTTTTTGTCTGGGAAGTTGTAGCCATTTTTCCAGTTTGGAGGCCTTTGGTGTTCCAATGACCACTGTCACTTCTGTATTTCCTCTTTCAGTCCTTGATACAGTGTGTCTTGGTATTTATAAAGTATTTCTGGGGCCGAGATGGGGTAGAGGTAGGGCAGCTTACTCGAGACCAGGAAGTTGTGGTTCGACTCCTAGACATGCCCACATGTCACGGTGTCTCTGATCAAGACACCTAATCCCTAATTGTTCCCTGGGTGCTTACATAGCTGCCCACTGCTCACACCTGGGGGGATCTGTGGGCATATGCCTTAACACTCAGGTGTGATGTGTTAAATGCAGATAACATATGATGATGACAATATCAGACTTCCCTTCTTGAGCTTCTCCTGCTTCTTCTTCCTGATGTTACAGCCATGTTGGATTGCTTCATTTATCACCATTTCTCATGCTTGCTGACCGGCACAATGTCCAGTTGGTTAGCTGTCATCTGCTTGTCCGTCTGGACCTGTAAGTCCCATAGTATCCCTTCTATTCTCTGTCACCATTGGTGGAGATTTACACTTTGTCTATGAGACCACCATACCCGGCATAGATGTTTCTGCACGCCATTCCAGCCGCATGTTTATGGCGTTTCATGCATGCCTGAATGCCTATCTGGATCTTACATCCTGTTATGTGCTCGGCTGTCTGAAGGACATCTTTGTACAGCTGCATCTTGGGTCTTGTCTGGTGTAGCAGACAACAGCCTCCATCACAACCTCCTCTGTGCTGTCCTTCAGTCTAGCCCTCGCTAGCTACTGGTAAGATTTGTTGATAGACACTTTTAAAATCTACCAATGGTACAAGTCATACAGATGCTTATCTTCCCACGATAGTTTCTCTGTTCCTCTTTTTGCACATTGGGGTTTTGTTATGTGAGACAGTTCATCGCTGGAGGTCTTCTTCCAGATGTACTCCAGGATTGTTGTTGTTTTATCCAATGGTTCTGTCACGAACCAAGGTTTTGGATCCAATATAAGCCAGACACAGGAGTGCAAAAATTAAACCAGATGAGCTGAACAGGTGAGTGGAATCAGGGCTGATTGCTGTGATAAACTGAGGGGGTGTGGTGAAGTGAGCAGGCAGAGGTGCAGGTTGACAGGAGATGAGAATAAACATGAACAGAAACTATGACCAGAATGGCAGAAAACATAGCATGTCATGAAGGGGCAGGGAATTGAGCAGATGGGGGCCAGCGGGGGCCACTGATCATGACATAGCCCCCTCTTTAGGGTCCGGCATCCTGACGGACCTACCAGCAAAGAACTAGCAAGAGTTGGGTGGGTGGAGGGGGTCCGGAGGTGGGTAAGAAAAGAACTGGCTGGGTGGAGGGTGTCTTGGAGGAGGGTATGACATAGGTTGGTAGCCAGAACGGCCGTCCAGAGCTGTTACAGGGCTCGGGTGGGCGGCCAGGAGGTTGTCCGACAATTAGCAATGTCAAGGGCGAAAAGCCGGGCGACCCTCCAATACCTCGCAATGGGGCCAGATCTGCAGAAGTCGGCGTGGAGAGCTGTGGAACTGCAGCAGTCGGCATGGAGAGCTGTGGAACTGCAGCAGTCGGCGTGGAGAGCTGTGGAACTGCAGCAGTCGGCGTAGAGAGCTGTGGAACTGCAGCAGTCGGCGTGGAGAGCTGTGGAACTGCAGCAGTCGGCGTGGAGAGCTGTGGAACTACAGCAGTCGGCGTGGAGAGCTGTGGAACTGCAGCAGTCGGCGTGGAGAACTGTGGAACTGCAGCAGGCGGCGTGGAGACCTGGGGCCCTGCAGCAGGCGGCGTGGAGACCTGGGGCCCTGCAGCAGGCGGCATGGAGACCTGGGGCCCTGCAGCAGGCGGCGTGGAGACCTGGGGCCCTGCAGCAGGCGGCGTGGAGGCCTGGGGCCCTTCAGCAGTCAGCGTGGAGGCCTGGGGCCCTGCAGCAGGCGGCGTGGAGGCCTGGGGCCCTGCAGCAGGTGATAGGGTCAGAGCTGCAGCAGGAGATGGGGTCAGAGCTGCAGCAGGCAATGGGGTCAGAGCTGCAGCAGGTGATGGGCTATGAAAAGTCACTGGGGTGGGTAGGCAAAACCTGGCACAGAGCATAGTTTTAACAAACTGTAACTGAGTGTCCAGACGTGTTAGAGAGCTCTCGACCCCTGAGAGTCTGGCTTTGAATCCATATTGGCAAGATTATTCTGTCACGAACCAAGGTTTTGGATCCAATATAAGCCAGACACAGGAGTGCAAAAATTAACAGTTTTTATTAATAAGGCTGCTGGTAGCTGCAGGGGGAGGCCTTTAATGCTACGGACAGTGGGGCAATGAAAGTTTGTGGTCCAAAGGGCAATCCAAAAGGGTGACCCGTGAGTCGAGGTCATAGACTGAAGAGGAGGTCGTTACCGTGGTCAGACCGGCAGAACAGAACCAGATGAGGAGCAGGCAAAAGACAAGAAATCCAGAAGGCAGGTGTGAGGTCAATAATCCAGAGAACAAGGCTTGAGGTCTAGGCATGAAACTATGAGGGCTTGAAAATCAGGGACCATGGAAGGTGTAATAATCTCAAACTGGTGGAGAGGGAAAATGGATCTTATGAAGGGTGCAGAGCAGGTGAACCAGATGAGCTGAACAGGTGAGTGGAATCAGGGCTGATTGCTGTGATAAACTGAGGGGGTGTGGTGAAGTGAGCAGGCAGAGGTGCAGGTTGACAGGAGATGAGAATAAACATGAACAGAAACTATGACCAGAATGGCAGAAAACATAGCATGTCATGAAGGGGCAGGGAATTGAGCAGATGGGGGCCAGCGGGGGCCACTGATCATGACAGGTTCTGATGGTCACTAATCCACAGAACTCCCTCTATATGGTGTTAAAACATTTTCACATTATTGTTATATATTTATTTACTTTTTACACATCATCCCATCACATTTGTATTGACAATAGGACACCCAGAGTACAAACTGAGAGACTGAGCAGAATAAAACAGTGTTTATTACAAAGTGCACAAACAGGAGCACAAGAGGGAGCTGTAGGAGAGGAAGTATGGTGAATATAATTCTATAAGCTGGGTGATTTATTAGGGAGAGTGTTCCTTGGCTTACAATGTCATTGTTTGCAGGTAGGAAAGAAAGAACCAGGGGATTGCAGGATGGTGGAGTAGACCAAGGTGACTAGGTATGTGGTGTAGAGAAAGTGAGTGGCAGGACAGACTTTAAGGCTGGATGGAAAGATGTTTAGATGGAACTTTTGTTGTCATAGGTTGGAGATGCTTGATCCAGAGGATGCGCACAGGAGGACACAAGAGACTCAATGAGGAGATGTCACAAGGAGGTTCCAGGAGTGAGGAACCGAGGATAAAGAACTATGCACAAGGAAAATCAAAGGCTAATTCAGTCTTTAGACAATAAACCAGATCCCTCTAGGGCCATACAAAGTGCCACATGTGGACAATGTTCCAGCAAAGTCTAGCTGGTCCATGCCGCCTTAAATAAAAAGAATCCTCACCAACAAAACTGGAAACAGCTGAAGATGGTTGTTTTCGCCCTGTCACTCAGGAGCTGCAAGAGGTATTAGTGAATGGGAAAAAAACATAACCCTACAATTCCTAACACATCACAAGTATATTATATTAAATTATATATCATACTAAATTTGGGCAGCACGGTGGCGCAACTGGTAGAGCTGCTGCCGATCAGTGAGCAGGTCCCAGGTTCAAATCCCGGTCTGGAGGCCTTTCTGGGTGGAGTTGGCATGTTCTCTCCGTGCATGCGTGGGTTTTCTCCAGGTACTCCAGTTTCCTCCCAAAGACCAAAAACATGTATGTTAGGCTGATTGGTAACTCTAAATTGTCCCTAAGTGAGAGTGAGAGAGTGAATGGTTGTTTGTCTCTATGTGGCCCTGTGATGGACTGGAGACCTGTCCAGGGTGTACCTCGCCTCTCACACAGTGATTGCTGGACATGGGCACAGGCGACCCCCGTGACCCAAAATGGAAGAAGCAGGTAAAAGATAATGGATGGATGGATTTTAGGCTGGTGGTATTTTTGGACTTGGGACATGAAAAAAAACTTTTTTTTTTTCTAAAAGATGTCCAGAAATTGACTGATGAACGTTTTGAAAGGAAACATCTTTGTTAGACTTGTAATTTTAGTTTAATATAGTGACAACAATAAAAACCTAATTTACATTATTTTAATAATAAAAAATCATATCACTTCAGTTATGTGCATCCCTGAATAAGTTTTTGTGCTCGTTGTGTGTGTGTGTGGGCTTTGCTGAAAAACAGATTGTCAAATAAAACCAATGAACAATATTTGTAGTAGCCAGGACAAGGTGTTGTTGGTATTACGTTTTTATTTTTAACTTCTAAAATAAGTATTTAAAAGACTTAAACATTATTTCACCATAATTCACAAAGAGTTGCAGAGTTTCAACAACAGTTCAACTTTAATTTGAATAAAAGAAAAAAGACATCTGACATTTGTTAGGACTCTTATTGATAGTCTAAATTTGACCTGCAAATGATTTTAATATGTCTTAATGATGATGATGGATTTTTCTGTCTTCCCCTTATATTTTGAATCTCGCACATACAAATGAGCCAGTTCCTGAATCGGTCACGTAATACGGCCTGCTAGCGATTCCTCGAACGTCACTACATGCGTCATCAATAACACGCCTAGATACACGCTCCACATAAATCCTCCTGGATTACTCGACACACACTTCGAAACCTTGACACAGATGGACACATCACTACTCATGCCTTTCCTGCAGCCATTGGCCTGCCTAGTCATTTATTTTCTGGAGCCCAGTTTGGATCCAGCTCTGAGCCACTACACCTCCAAACTTGTAAGAGATAAGCCAACTGGATTAATATCACCACTCCACTCCTACAGCCAGACTCACCTGAACATGTCCTCCCTCCTCAGGGCTCCAGCAGATCATCTTACTGTACATAATAAACACTCTTGTTTTACATTCCCAAGTCTTGTCTCATACCGCTTTGGGTTCCCCAAGTCATAACAGCTCCTCTCTCCAATGGTACTCACCTCTCTCCCATTACAGACCTCCTAGGACCTCACAGCTCTCCTCTCTGGCTTCAACAAGAAAAACCTCTTCATAAGACAATCCAACTCCACAAATAAATAAATGATAATGTAGTGAACCAGATGACCTCAAATCTACCAGATGGACAGAGACTGTTATTTTCATTGATCTGAATAAGTCTGGGCCATCTGATGACTTTCTTTCTTGAATTAATCAAGCAGAAAAGACAATTCTTTATAATCATTACTGTCTTACAAATGTTTTGATAATCAAATTGTGTTAGTTCACTCAATGCTTTACAGGTTGAAAAGAACTACTCATTTTTATTTTACATAAACAGTAAGTAATGATTTTTATTCCTCATTCAGAGAAGAAATCACCTGAATAAGCATTTCTTGATTTTCTGTCTGAAATGAGTCAAGTCGTAAGTGTGTGAAAGTTGAAACTTCGGTCAGCTAAATGTTTACTGAAGAAGAAATGTCATGTTTAAACTTTTTCAGAAGATTACCAAGAGTTGGCTCCACGAAGTCTGCTTTTTGCAATAATCTCTCTGTCAGTTGTTAAACAAATTTCATTCTCTGACCTCGACTTTTGATAAACACCTTACGTCAAAACCACTCCTCTTTCTGGTCCATCCACGAATCAGAAAGCTCTGAAGTAAACCCGGAAGTAAACTCATTTAAAATGTGACAACTTCCCGGTTCTAAAAGGCTAGAGAGCAGCAGTCTCAGTCTAGAGAGAGTTGGAATGGAGAATGAAAAAGTTCTCATGTAGTGCTCAAGGAGTTCTGAAGAGAAGCCGAGAATCCAGAGACGTTTGGAATTATAATTTCTGTTTGAGCTAACCACGCACGACTCTCTAAGGATTTTAGCAGTTCTCAACGGAGACGCTGATATCAGTTGAAAAGGATTCTTACTGAGGTGATCGATCGTCAACAAGGTAAAACTTCTTCTTCGACCAAGTGTACCGTGGGCAAAGCTGAGATCTGACGGAGCGTGCAACTTCTGGTCAAACAGATTAAATTCCCTCACATAGTCCTCTGTAAGATAAATCTCAATTTCCTCTTAAACTCATCTCTCTCTCAC
Organism: Nematolebias whitei; assembly: GCF_014905685.2. Classification (NCBI taxonomy): domain Eukaryota; kingdom Metazoa; phylum Chordata; class Actinopteri; order Cyprinodontiformes; family Rivulidae; genus Nematolebias; species Nematolebias whitei. The sequence continues at coordinate 9,162,290 of NC_056512.1, forward strand.
AAAACTAGTACAGATAATTTAGAAATATCTGAAGCAAAGTCCTCAAATCACCGCCGAGTGATTTGAAGTTCATTTTCTGTGAAACTGTCTGTTATTATTTTCATATTTTGCCAAATTAATGTAAATGTTTGATGTTAAACTTTGATTCTGAAAATAAATGACTCCATTCATTTGATGGGTCAAAGGTAATGACGTCTCTCGTTCGCATTTCTGTTAAATTCAATGCACGGCATTACACAGTCAGAAAAATGAAGAACTCGTGAATATTGTATGCATATATATTTCATATATTTGCCATACAACAAGTGACACGTACCCACGTGACTCACTACAATAATTCAAAGACCTCTCCAGATCCTCACCTTGACCCTCTTTCCTTTTCAGCACAAAACTTTTGCACCTGTAACTAAAGACACTTATTTTTTTGCAACTCTGTCTCAGTCTTCCTCTCAGTCTGCCACTTGGGGGTCAACATTTAACTAAAATCATGTTAAAGTTGATGATGAGGAAGTTTAGTTAACAGAAAAACTGATTGACTGCTGGGAGACAGGGACTGAGGCTCATTTCAGGGTCTGAAATGTTTTCCAATCTAAATGTCACTACTGTATACACATTTTGTAAAATGTTTTTATAGAAATACTTAAGTGTCCCCCCCCCCCACACACACACACACACATACACACACCATCACCACTCTCTACAACTTCTCGACTTCTAGTTCCAGTCTATTATCCAGTCTTTGGGGACGGTCACCACACCCCCATTTCCACTCCTGTAATTCAAACTGATTTATTTTGTGCTTTGCTGTTTACCAAGTTAATCTGGATCTAAAAGCAGATCTATGTGTATCTTGGGTTAAATTTGGAATGCAAACACACAAAGTCAGAAAAAGATTATTGATTCTCAAGTTGTTGTTTTTTATTATTTAAAATTTATTATTTTTTTAATGTTATTATTATTGGGGGAGTGGTGGCGCAGAGGTTAGAGAAGGTGGGCCTGTGATTGGAAGATCGCCGTTTCAAGCCCCGGTACCGACAACAACAAAAAAAAAAAAGTGTGGGTGGGGTAGGTGAAGCACCCACAACTGCCCCCACCCTCATTCGCCCCACCCTGGGCCCATGAGCAGAGCCCTTAACCCCCATCTGCTCCCTAAAACAGGTCTCTCTTGAAAATGACTTCTCGTGGCTCAATGAGACTACCTGGATAAATAAAGGCTGAATGAAAAAAATAAATAAAAATTTGTAGTTTTAGAAAATTATGAAGGAACCAAATGGAGAACAGTGTATATAATGTTGGTTTTCTTAGCATTCTAGGAATCAAAAGTATATTTGCAGTTACAGACAGAATAGTAACACAAATTTCAGTTCAGCTTAATGGTGTCCTAAAAGAGCATGCATTATCAGGTCTCTCTTGTAAATGAGTCCTCGAGGCTCAATGGGATTTACCTGTCTAAATAAAGGTTGAATTAATGAAAATTCAAAATTACATTATATATAGTTCAACTAATATTTTGTTGGAATTTTAAGAAGCAGACAAACTCTGTGTGAAAACCAATTTGCTCAGTGTCCACATCTCAGCCCTTCTACACCCCCAGAGCAGACAAGGGCCAGACTACAAACCGTTTACGAGCTGTCTGTCTGTCTCAAGTTCAATTGCAACATCCAACCTGGGAAACAAAAAGACATTCTGGGATGCAGACAGAGCGGGACAGGCGGGTAGAGAAGGTGGTAAAAACGGCAGGGGGGAAACTGTGTGCTCTTTTGTGTGTATTTGTGAGTGCCGTGTGAGGCCTGGAAGTCTGATGAACATGAACTTGACAGAAAAACGAGCCTGAGTCCTGCATTCCTGGTCTTCAACAAAGTATTCTCTGGGGAGTTCATGTGCATGGACTCACCCCCACTTCTGCTGTCCTATAAATGCTGTTGTGGCCTAGACCAGACTAGACTAGACTAGACTAGACTAGACTAGACTAGACTAGAATAGAATAGAATAGAATAGAATAGAATAGAATTGAATAGATCAGACACCCTAAACTCCTTGAGTTTTTAGCCCCCAGTCACAGAGAGAAGAAGGATAATTGAAAACATCCTTTGTCCATCTGTCTGTTCATGTTGTGAGCACGATAACTTGGAAAAATAGACTAACTACCATTCCTCATGTTGGTGTGTTGCTCCATCTAGATGTGAGAAAGGTTTCTGTCAAAAAATAGGTTGGCACTTCAAAATCCAAACTGGCCACCTCAAGCATTTTAGGAAACTATGCTTTCTACTTTTTATATTGCTTAAAAGTAGCATCCTCATATGATTGGGGTGGTCGAAAGTTAATGGGGGGCCAAGGCCACCACTGACCACCCTCTCGCTCCACCGCTGCACCTAGTAGTCGATAAAATTGCTCCGTGTTCGCCAGAACCCGTCACTCTGAGCCACCTCAGACAAGTAAAAAATAAAAATCAACACGTTCCTCTGTTCTTCTACATGAGGGGTTCTCAAACTTTTTGGGTCCAGGGACCCTTTACAGGGGAGAAAATGTTTCAGGGACCCCCTCATAACCCTTATGTTTATTAAATAATTTATTTCAATTTGTCTCTTTAATGCAATGGAAATATCTGTGTAACATAATTACTTAAGACATGTTCTATTATAGTGTTAATACAATTTTTATACTTTTAAACAAGGGGTATTTTTCATTCCAGACACACTTAATTAACAAAATTTTAATTTCAACTTCCAAAAATTACAGTTTTGAGAAAATTAACAGTGTCAAAAATCACTTTAAAACTTTACCTATTGACATAATGAACATAATAAAAGTATTGCCACTTCTTTTAAATATTACAGAAACTCTGGACATAAAACTGAACAGAATCATAACAACAGTAGTCAGACCAAGTAACGGCTTAATTTGTAAACTGATCGATGCTGGAAGGCAAATAGCAAGTGGGCCGGCGGGGAGGTGTCTGGGTGTCCTCCCCCAAAACAATTTTGAATAAAGTAAATGTGACTTCCTGCATTTTGGTGTATTTTAACCAGTTGTTAAACATTTACGTACTTGCAAAAAATAAAATAAAATAAATTATATATAGGGCAGCATGGTGGCACAACTGGTACAGCTGTTCCCTCTCAAGCTGGTCCCTGGTTCAAATCCCGGTCCGGGGGGCTTTCTGGGTGGAGTTTGCATGTTCTCTCTGTGCATGCGTGGGTTTTCTCCAGGTACTCTGGTTTCCTCCCACAGATCAAAAACATGCATGTTAGACTGACTGGTAACTCTAAATTGTCCATAGGTGTGAGTGAGAGAATGAATGGTTGTTTGTCTAGTTTGTCTCTATGTGTCCCTGTGATGGACTGGAGACCTGTCCAGGGTGTACCCCGCCCCTCGCACAGTGATTGCTGGACATGGGCACCAGCAACCCCCCTGACCCAAAATGGAAGAAACGGGTAAAAGATAATGGATGAATGGAATTTTTTCCCCGGATCCCCAAGCACCAGCTCATAGACACCCGGATGTTCGAGGACCCCAGTTTAAGAAGCACTGTTCTACACAGTGTAACTCCTATCCACTTGAATATCTTACACCAAAAACATTAAGGTTTACTCACATTCCCTGTTCAATTTCAGTCTGAAAAAAACACTAATCTCAAAAACTACAAACAATCACTACTCAAGTCCCTCAGCATTGGGGGACACTGGCATACTACTTGTTGTTCTTAAACAAACAAATTGTATGTTGCATGTAACTGGTCTCGCTTGTAAATGAGTCATTGAGACTCATTGGGAACTAACCTGTATAAATAAAGGTTGAATGAAAAAAAACACTCTGCTACATATGAGGGATTTCAATTCCAACAATATTTGACAAGCAAAGACAGATTTATAAAAGTATTTCCTACTGAAATATAATCATTTTTTCATTTTTAACCACTCCTTCCTTTCTGGGTGGCGGGGGTCACTGGTGCCCATGATTTGTGCTTGTCAAACTGTTGGATTATTTTTATACAGAATGCACTGATGCAGCTGAGAGGACTGTTTTATGTTGGGCCATGAACTCATACTTGAACACTTTTAACTAAGAACATAGATATGAAGCAAAACCGTCCTAAATACAAAACGTTTTTAAGCAGGTTTTCCAGAATGTGGCAGTAAGAGCATTCTACTAAAAGGGTATGTTGTTTTTTTAACCATCCATCCATCCATTATCTTTTACCCGCTTTTTGGGTAACAGGCGTCACTGGTGCCCATGTCCAGCAATCACAGTGCGAGGGGTGGGGTACACCCTGGACAGGTCACAAGTCCATCACAGGGACACATAGAGACAAACAAACATTCACTCTCTCACTCTCTAGAGACAAATTAGAGTTACCAGTCAGCCTAACATGCATATTTTTGGTCTGTGGCAGGAAACTGGAGTACCTGGAGAAAACTCACACATGCATGGAGACTCTCCGTAGCAGCCTAAGTGGGAGGCCCAGACTTCCCTCTCCCCAGCCACTTGGACCAGCTCCTCCAGGGGAATCCCAAGGCGTTGCAAGTGTTTACTTATGTATGTAAAACTAGATGTTAAACAACCGTTAAAATACACCAGAATGCAGGAAATGGCATTCACTTTATTCAAAATTTTCGGGGGGAGGACCCCCAGACCCCCCATCAGTGTGTCCCCCCACACACAAACATTATAAATGTTTCTGACACCAGTGGCCAACATGTTACTAAACAAGTACACATATGGTGTCATGTGGTGTTCAAAGTGTGTTCAACTTAATTCAGTCTTGATGGTTTGTGTCAATGAGCATTTGGAGTTTTATACATAAAAATACACTTGATAGTTAGAATTTTAAGTATATTTACTGTATATTATGGTAATTTATTCTGTATTTTGCCAGATTATGGTGATTCTGGGGTCGTGATGATGGGGCCCTTGAAGATTGTTGCCCAGGGTACAGCAAAGTGTTAATCTGGCCCTGACGGAGAGAACATGCAAACTCCACACAGAAAAGATCCGGGCTGGGATTTGAACCAGCTCTACTAACTGAGCCACTGTGCTGCCCTCATTTGCTCAAAAATAAAAATAAAATAATTAAAAATCAAGAAGTAAACCTATAAATATCTGAAGATGATTACCATGCATGCTCTATTTGTCAAGTAACTTCTTTATCACAACAAAACAAATCTCCATAAAATATGTTCTGGCTTTTCAACTGATGCCACCCCAGAGTTTTCAGTGGCCTGCACAGCTGATTATGGAGGATCAGATGTGGCAACCCAATTTTGAAAAGGAACCTTTCTTCCTCCCAGATGTAGCCACACACCAAAATGGAAGTTGAATTACTTTGTAATTATCATGCTCACAATAAAAGAAGGACGGAGCGTATTTCCTGTTTCCTCTCTTCACTCCACAAGGGAAATGCTTCAAAGTACAGATAATTAGAATTAGCTTCTTTTCCGCACACGTTTTGTCCATTTGAATAAATCTAAATCTCCCTGTGTGTGTGTGTGTGTGTGTCCTTGTTTATGCTACTTTGTGAGGCCCATTTTTCCAACTTAACATTGTGAGGACCAACTGCTCCTTATGGGGCCCAAAGCCCGGGCCCCATAAGAAGAAGTCCCGTTGGTGGGTTAGGGGCTAGGTTTAGGACTAAGGTGTGAATTGAGGATGTGTTAGGTTTAGGGTTAGGTATGTACTGGTAATGGTTAGGTTATGGATAAAGGTCATGGTTAGGCTATAGACATGAATGAAAAATGAATGGAAGTCAATGCAAAGGCCCCATAAAGATAGCAAAACAAACCTGTGTGTGTGTGTGTGTGTGTGTGTGTGTGTGTGTGTGTGTGTGTGTGTGTGTGTGTGTGTGTGTGTGTGTGTGTGTGCGTGTGTTCCTCTTTCTGTCCACCTGGTTTAATTATTTCAGTTCAGTTTATTTATATAGCACCAAGTCATAACAGAAGGAAAAACAAAATCAAAACAGTCCTTTTTACTGAGACATCTTATATTTTATAATTTATACATAAAACCAAAAGCTGCATTTTTACTGTAATTTAGTACTTAGTTTATTATTATAAATGGTAAATGGAATGTACTTATATAGCACATTTCTATCTTATCGAGATACTCAAAGTGCTTTACACTACAATCTGTGCCTCATTTACCCATTCATACAGCACTCTACTAGATTTCTACAAAGCTAATTGAACAAATCATTCTTAAGAGAATAATCAGAGCTTTAGGTCACATTCTTACACCGATGGGACACACATCGGAGGCAATGAGTGGTTCAGTGTCTTGCCCAGGGACGCTCCGGCATGTGACTGCTGGTGGATTTGAACCCCCCAACTCCTGCATTGGAGGACGACTGCTCTAACCACTCAGCCACAGTCGCCTATTATTATTATTATTATTATTATTATTTTCTTGTAAATAGTTTCTTAAATTTTGTTATCTTTACTGGACAACACATTAAGTAGCTTTTTTTTTTTCTTTTTTTTTTTGGGAGGGGGTCTACAAAGAAAATTAGTCTAGAGTTGAATAATGTTTGTGACAGAATGAAAGGTTAAAATGTTGAACATTTTGTGTTTAATTCAGTTATTAGTCTATTTCTTTTCTGATCCTTCATGCCTGAGACACTTTCATCAGGATTGTCCACAGGAAGCTGAGAGAACTGAGCAGCGGCTTGATCCAGGGTGTTGTGTTTGTGTTCACCTCCCAGCAGCAGCTCTGCCTCAGTTTTGTGGACACTTTTTATTTTATTCAGCTGAGTGGCTCCTATATATTAACTTGATCGTGTATCAGGCCTGCGGGCATGTTCAGCTTTAGACAGAGATCACATGATCTTTTTTAACATCTGCTGACCATGGCAGGTTAAATAAATTTATTATTTCATTTTAATGTGATTATTGGTTGATGAACATAAACAACATGGATAACAATACAGCCCTAACACACGCACACACACACACACACATTTATATATATGTATATATATATATATATATATATATATATATATATATATATATATACAGCACAATAAACAGCTAAAGCTATAAACACACACATAATGACATCACACAAGGACAGAGTCACGTGATTCCACAGCATCTCTGAGACTTTTCAGTTTTTCACGAGTCTGTTTTTCTTCATGAGTCTGTTTTTCATCTCTCAGTCCACTTTTCCTCCATCATTCCACTTCAGTCCGTTCGGTAAATACATGGAGGTCATTGTGTCCAGAGAACAGAAAGCTGCTCTCTACGCTGCGCTGCTCTTCACTTTGGCCACGAACTTCTTCTCCTTCACGCGCCTGTTCTGAAACCAGATGGTGATCTGCCGTTCGGAGAGGCCGGTCAAAGCCGAGATTTTCCTCCTCTTGTCCTTGGTGATGAATTTGTTGGCCGCGTATTCCTTCTCTAGCTCTTTGAGCTGGACTTTGGTGTAGGGAATTCTCTTCTTCCGGCCTCTGCAGAAGGACGAGCCGTCGTGCTGCTGCGCCACCACATCTGGAGAAGAGAGGAGAGCAGAAGCCGCGTGAGGGCTGCGCGCAGCAACACACTTTACATCGTACACGAGAAAAGCTCTCATGTGGAAATGTCACAAAGAAAACTTCACGTTTGGGACGTATTCATTCTTACTTTCATTTTGGAACCAAACAGAAAAATGATGGACTTGTGTTGAATGTTTGCATTTGTTGGAGCAAACATAAAGTTTGTCTTTTCTTAATATTCATGGCACCAACCGTCATGTAAAAAATAAAAAGCCAACTGTTTAAAAAAAAAAATCAATAACTATCTCAATGTTATTGAGAATAAAAAATAATTTAAATTATATTTTTTTCTATTTTGAAAAAAAATGTTTAAATGTATTCATTTAGATTATCAAAAGTCAGATTAATATTCATCCTAAAATAAGAACAAGGGAGCAAATTTAGGCCTAAATACATTTTAAAAGTGACGTTTATAGGATTGAAACATAAAGAATTACATTGTCTTCTGTCTAATAATAATGATAATAATAATAATAAATTTAATGTCCCCTTTAGAGCAATAAATAACTCACCACACATCAAATCTTTTATAAAAAATATAACTATTAAAGCTGCAACCTCAGCAAACAGCTCGTGACATGAAGTCATGTTACTTATATTTTAAGCACTCATCATGACTCTAATATTCAAGTTTTATCTTATCATGACTAATGTTTGTTAATCAGACATGATGACTGAAATCTAAATTCGTTCTGGCACGCGAACGCAGCTCTCTCAACTTGTTGTGAATTAAGCAGAAATCAGCTGCGTACCAGCGAGTGCGGACTTCCAGAGGTGTCCAGCCTGAGCCGGGTCTTTGGGGCAGTACATTTGTCCCCCCCAGCCACTGGTCAGGGCCCAGGGCTGGTAGCTGTCCATGGGGAGTAGGCTGTCATGGCGCGGCTCCCCGGCCCCCAGCGTTTGAACCACGGACACGTCCAAGTAGCTGGCCACGGACTGGTAAGGCCCGGCGTATCCGTGGTAGAAGGCGAACTCCTTGGCCCGGTGGTTCGGGTGCTCGTCAGGACTCATTGTCGTGTCCATGTACTGCGAGCTGAGCGCGGCTCCGGCCGCCTGCGAGCCGGACTTGAGAGAGCCGCGCGCCATCCTGCACGGATAGTAACCGTTCCCAAAGTAGCTGTAGGGTAAGGCAGCCGAGCCGGAGGAGGTCTGGTGAGGCACGGCGGCTCCCGGGCACGGCCCCGCTGCCGCGCACTGTTTCCCCGAAGATGCAGTCGTCTCGTTGGAGCCTGAAGAGGAGGACACGTCGATTGAGGTGCAGCCAGGGGCGGAGGAGTGCACCAGGCTGGAAGGGTGGCCCCCGAAAGCCGCGGCGGCAGCCGGGTGCGCCATGATGTTGCGGCACTGGCTCGCAGCGGCCACGAAGTTCCCACTGCCCATCAGCCCCTCCATGTTCCTGTTCAAGTCCTCCAGGTTACTGTCGTACACGAACATCACGGGTTCTGCTGCCCAGCGAGGATCCAGAACCAGACAGGATGTCATGCGCGCGTCTTCTCCCGGTCTGACCCGTTTGGCGCCTTTCCCTTCAAACCGTGTCGGGTTCTGACATAGAGTTGCTGCAAAGACGCCTTCAGTTCACTCGCATGGTGGCGCGCGCAGGTGTGATCTGCTTTGCTCACCTTCAGTAATGAGTCAGGGACCTGCTGTAAGCAGCACAAGTCCGGTTTCACCCCAGCAGCAGCCTGACGCAACAAACCCACGAGACTCAGAGAGGAAGGCCCACTGGATGATTGAATGATGAGGAGATGATGAAGCAGAGCTCTCCTGGAAGTGTCAGGAAAAAAAAGGTATTTTAACGAGGATGGACGCTCGTCATGCAGAGGAGCAGCTTCCTGCGCGCACTGCGTTAATGTGCGAAGTGTCCATGAGCTTAGGAAGCAGCAGCACGACATCAGCGTTTGGGCTTGACGAAGCAGAAGGAGCTAAAATATAATAATTCATGAATGTGAAACTAGATCAGTTGCACGTGAATCACGTGCAGCGCAGAAAGGAGGATCATTTATTTGGATAATAAACAAATGACAGAACTTCTGTAGTCATAATAGAAATTACCTTAAAATCAAATTTAATATTTAGGTGTCAGATTTGGTGTTTAGCCTTAAAAGCACAAATAACGTGAAACAGAGATAAACAAGTTCATGTTTGATTTATTTTAATTTATTCTGATTGTTTAAACACGTCAAGATTCATGTGATGGCGATCTGAACTTCTACAACTGATGTTTCCACGAACAGATGAGCTCACGTGAGTTCAGTCTGTAAATAATGTGTATTTGTGAAGTAATCGTTATTAAAAATCACCAGTAAGTTGCATACAGTGTTTAAATAACACCAACCTTTTTTAGATGTAGTGCATTCTGTGTGCGCGCGCGCTGGTGTTTCAGTGATATTTTCCTCAGAGCAACATTTATTCTTTTTATTGAACGTCTTTTTTTCTTCTTCATAAAATCGTCCAGATGGAAAATGTTTGATTTGTCGTTCTGAAACTAATGTCAAAATGTTTAATGTTTAATCTTTAATCACATTAATTTCTACATGTTCTTTGTAAAATACTGTACATAATAAATAAAACATCTTGTATTTGAAACACTTTTCCACGACGGAATTATCGTTCAGTGGTGAAATTCTTTATAATTCTTAATTCTTTATTTTGTTGTTTAAACTTAAGACAGACCGTCCAGTCTATACCTCTAAGTCCTAAATTTCTTCCAACCACGATAAACAAATAAACAAACGAATAAATAAATAAACTAATAAATACATAAAATCTCCAAGAAGGGTAGGAAGATAGATGGATGGATGGACGGATGGATGGGTGGATGGATGGATGGATGGATGGATGTCCAGGTGTTTATTTACATAATGTGAAATAAACAAGTGGATGTTTTTGATAACTGTTAACTGTTAAGTTGCAGATGAAGCAAAACAAATATGGAGTGACAGTTTCGGTCATTTTGGGGGGTGGGGGGCTCTGTGTCTTCAGCTGCATCCTTCACTTTCTGCTGTAATTACATGTTTCAAGCACATCCCTACAGTTTGTCCCTATAATGAAACTTGTTTGTTTGGAGTGTAGATTTAAATAAAGAAATTTCCTTGCAAAAGCAAAAGTTAAATACACAAATAATAATAATAATAAGAAAAATAATAAGCCTTCTGGCTTCCCACATTTCTTTCCATATCTGTGTCCCTTCAATCATCTTTCTTTGACTGTAAGCAAAGTGTCTAGTTACTTTTGTATTTGGCAACAATCATGAAACATCAGTCTGCACAAGCATGTGTTATTATCTCATTCACATGATCAAGAAGGACCAGCTGGTTTTAGTTGTCAGCAGCAAAACTGGTTGATCCACTCTGAGAAGGTGCTATTTAAGAGACTGAGCTGAATACAGCACCTCAGACTGAGGAAGTCTCTTGGATGAGAGATGAAACGTTTCTACATTTTTTTGTTGTTTTGCTTTGTTTTTTTTGTTTTTTGAATGTCCAGAGGACCAGATTTAACTTTTGTAGATATTGTTTTCATAGTTTTTATTTTATTTAAATCTTCAATAAGTTCTGCAGCTGATTTCATAAGCACATGGGCAGACAAGTCTCTTCATGATAAAAGTCTCAGACTAGATGTTTTTATGTGACAGCAACGTTTTGTCTTGCTCTTAATTTGATGATACAATCATAAATTTTGGGGAATCTGCAGGAGGTTAATCTTGGACAGTCCATGACTTAAGGGGATTAAGAGAAAAAGAATGATCCAACCTATATCCAAATAAAAGACATGAACACCTGGATAGCTGCAACGGAATGAGTCTTGGGTTTTGTGACGTCACACTCGCGTCCACGCCCAACCAGCAGGTCTCTCCGTCCAATTTTCCTCCAGGTGTGCATTGGGCACCATGCGCGGTTCTGTTCAGACCCAAACGGAACCATGAGCAGCACCAACAAAACACTCTTTGTTCGAAACCAGTGACAGACCATAACAGAAAGTTAGATTCAAATATTAACCTTATTTAACCGCACTTTCTTATAAATGGCATCTCTGAGCTTTTCATTAAAGAGGCCGCAGCGCAGATCAGAACCGAGCCAGGTTCTGGAGATATGATGTAATTTTTATCACTCGTAGGGTTTATTACACAGCCGACGCAGAAACAGTTTTTGATGTAAAAAATAAAATAAAATCCATATATTTGGACTAGTTTGCTCAAAGAGAGATTTTAGAAAAAAAAAGTAAAAATGCTCAGTGTGTGGTGAACAGAAGTTAAACTGGGAAGATAACACTTTGATAATCATTTTGTTCCTGCGCTATTACATAGCAACCAGTTTGGTGTTTTAGATTTAAATAAGCTTTAAAATTATAACAAAAGCAAAACGTCTTCCTCAAAAACTTGAAAGAAACAGTTGCCTTGATTCAATTTGTATTTTAGCAGCATTAAACATTTCTTTGTCTTTATCCTCACAAAAAACAGCTGATAATTTATTAGAAACTATCTAAAATACTGAGCCACAAGAATCGTTTGTAATTTGTTTTAGTTAAAATTGCGCTGCCGCAAAATGTTTGCTTTATTTTATTTGTAAATAAAATCATGATCAAAATTAGTAAAAGTCAAAAAGTCCTTCAATGTTTTTATTAGTCTTAGGTTTTATGTTCTTGACGTATGACAACAAAGTTGAGCTTTAGAGGGGAATAATCAAATCTCAGAGGTCATTTAGGGTAAAAAGGTTTTCAGAACGCAACATGTTTTGGCGCGTGCCAAAATAATTAATAAATAGGCTACCGGTAAATGAATATATAAAAATAAAACTGGCAACTTGGTGTAAATGTATTGATGCGGTATTCAAATGAATCAGTTTCATTTCCTGACATTAACACATACAGGCTGGTGGGAATTTAAAAATAAAAATGAAGGAAAAGGTGAACAGTTTGTTTGTTACAAGTTTTCTTTTTCGTTGCGTGTAGCTTTAAAGATTATGCAAGAATCAGTTTCCGACTGATTCATCTGATCAGTAATTGTGTGCGTTTGAAAATGTACACATTGAGCTGTTTTTAGGAGATTGACCACACTACGGTGGTCGACAGGTGCAAACACTCCAAATGTGCAACGCAAGCAGATTGATATTATGTCAGTTGTTGCACTCATATATATATATATATGGAGACAGAGAGAGAGACAGAGAGAGATCAGCAATAAATTATTTATGTTTCTGCAAAGCTTTTTTAATGAATTTCTAAAACCATGGGTGTGATTATGTAAAGTAGCCTGTTTTTAAATGGAAACTTCTCTTTTTAAAGCATCTATAAAGAACAAATAATAAAGCTGGTATTGTGAAAATAAATTGTCCATTATTAAACAGGGGTGGAGGCCTCCGTGTTCAACCATCACCTTCTTGCAATGCTGTTATTGCTAGTATCACTCAGCCCTCTGTGAATATTAAGCAGCCATCAGGGTGCTAATTATCCATCGTTAGGCTGATGGTCCTTCTTGATCATGTGAGCAGCTGGTTTTGGTTGTCAGCAGCAAACTGGTTGATCCACTCTGAGAGGTGCTATTTATGACTGAGCTGAATACAGCTCCTCAGCCTGAGAAAGTCTTTTGGATGAAAGATGAAATGTTTCTACATTTTTTTGTTGATGTTTTGCTTTGTTTTGTTTTTTGAATGTCCAGAGGACCAGATTTAACTTTTTTTGATTTTTCTACCTGGATTATTGAACATGCATCAGGATATAAACAGACTCATGTATAATCTGTATACAATCACCGATGTGCAAACTCAGCACAAATATAGATGAAAAACAAATCAACAGTGCAATGACTGTTTTACAGAGCCCATGTGTTTTGCAGATACAACTGTATACTCTGATCATTTGATCAGCTCTACCAATCCTTTGGGAAAAGCGATATGACAGAATGTGACAGCCAACGATGAAATGCAATTTATGTATAAGCAGCTCCAGCACTGAGGTCAGAATCAAAGGCAACAAGAGGGTCTCATTGGCATGCACAGTCACAAATGACGCTGTTTATTCCTCCTTAAAAATAAATGTTCAGCGATTCATTTGAAGTCATTTTCTCTGCATGGCATGTGTTTCTAATAAGGTTCACATCTTTCATACAGCAAATCACTTGCCACTGTATTCAGTTACAGTTAATCCTGGTGAAGGAGCTGGCTGCAGTTCTTTCAAATTCGAGTAATCTATGGAAATATATTCATGTCATAATGACAAACTGGACAGTACATGCTCCATTTGAGAGAAGGATTATTTATTTAAAGAGAGTTTGCTTGCTTGCTAACTTCTGTTTCCCTTTAAAACAGCAGGACTTCTGTTTTCTGCAGCCTCTGGAGTTCCAAAATGCCGTCCAATCAATAACAACTGTGACCCATTCCCCTTATGAAGAGCCATGAGTGCAAAAGAGTTCTACTCCCTGCTGGAGCATTTCATGCCTACTGGTATTAATGCTTCTTCCCTCTGCCTGTGAATGACTGCAATAGTTGGGGTGCATTCACACCAGCCCTGTTTAGTCTGCTTTAATCGAACTCTAGCTCGTTTTCCTAGGAAGTCCGGTTCATTTAGGGAGGTGTGAACTCGCCATCGAACTCTGTCACGGAACAAAAAGGCGAACTCTGGCCCGGGCTAAAACCCTTTTCTCGGTCCGGTAGAAGAGAACTCCAGCGCGATTCAAGTACAGTGTGAATGTAATCAGACCGGGCACCGCTCCACAAGCAAGAAGTGGAGTACAGCGCAGGGCAAACAAACACGCATTTCTCTTACCTTATATGGAGCCGTCAGCTGCCTTGTGTGAAAAACAATATTCTCCATGGTCTTCTGCCTCATATTCCACTCATGCTGAGTCCATGGTTGAAAAATGACAAAATATAACTGCTAAAACTGCTAAAACTTGATGCCACTCCGTTTTTGTTTTTATTTCCAGAAGAAGAAGAAGAAGTGTCTTCAGAGGTTTTTGTGTCGTTTCTTTCAGTAGTTCTTGGTGCAGCGCCACCACAGACGAGTGGGGGAACAGTTTGGTTCGAACAGGTTGGCTCAACTGCACAGTGCAGTGTGAATGCAAATGCACTAGCTCAAACGTAAACAAAATGTTATGAATATTGGTCCCCAACCGAACCGAGTCTACCGGACTATCAGGTGTGAAAACAACCTTGAACTTACCTTGTGCCTTCTCCATGTTTCAGCCTCCTTGCCTGAGCTCCTCTTGGTCCTAGACTCCTCAGATAAAATCCTGAATTCCTCGTGGACTTCCTTAACTGTCTCCCCACCTTCCAACATCTTGCCTGCCACATTTGAGAAACTCTTCTCCTTCATGCTGAAATTTTTGTGGATCTTGTAAAGATGCACTAATCTCCTGTGCTGTATTGCTCGATGTATCACAACTGTATCTTGTCCTTTATCCTTTACTTGTATCTGCTTGGCTTTTGGATCTGCTTGTCTTTTGGTATCAACAAGTACAGAATGAACTAAGTCAGATAATGTATTTGAGTTCGCTGAGTACTACAGGGAGCTGCTGGTGTGTGTCCCACCTGATGACAACATCACCAGTAAACTGGAACGGCAGAAGAAAATAATAAAACAACTCCATAAAAGGACTTCCAGGAAATGAAAACATCAGTTTGAACTAGTTTCGACAAAGAACTGAAAGAATGTTGTGAAACGTCTCTGGGTGGAGCTTTTGTGTTTAAATACAGAAGGAACCGAAGCTCCGGTCAGACATGTCTTGGGTTTTTGCTGTATCTCTGTTGGTCTGGAATAAGAGCATCTCCTTTCAACTGAAATCTTTAATAAATGTTGGTAATATTTTTTTAACTTGAATCTCTCTGACTGATTGTTGTCTTTTCTCCATGTATATCCAAACCAATGAGAGGAACAGGTGAATAGGCTGAAAAGTCTGAGTTGTTGTGTTGATTTTCCTTAACAATTTTGGTACTGAAAACATGGGATACTAGAGAAAGACGATTGGTAACCAGAGAATTGGACATCAACATGGGTTGTTCAGTGCAGTTCCACGGCCAGCAAACAGTTAAGAGGAACATTCTTTCTTCTCTCTGTGGCACTGCACTGAGTGATCGTGTTGTAAAATATTTTTGTCAGTAGAGATTGAATGTAAAAGTTTTTAGAAGCAATATATCGGTTGTAAGCTTGTGTAAGGATTAGAAAATACAAGTTGTGATTAAAAGAGGCAGGTCGGGGACCTGGCCTGGGGTCTGGGACCCCTGTGTGTGTCAACAAAGTCTGGGACTTCTGTCAGTCGGGAGTGGCACCCCAATCTTCTTCCCAGACGCGGGCGAAGATAGTCAGGTTGGATTGAGTTTTCCTATGGAATGTGACTGCCCACAAATAGAACAAGAATTGACCACACATGTGTGAGAACTGTCAGAGAAACTTAAATGGTGATGACAAGTTCCAATGATTATTGAAGAAAAGTGTGTGGGTTTTTTTTTTTGATGAACAGTCAGAGAAATTTAAATGGTGATGACAGGTTCTGATGACTAGTGAAGAAAAGTGTATTTTTTGATTGTGAGAAACAAACTGAAAGCTGTTCAAAACGAGATTGGATGAGAGAGAGTGACTGAAGTGAAGTGCTACACAGCGAGAGTGTGGGTGTGTGAGTGTTTGAGGACAAGCTCTTTGCAGTGTGATTTTGGTTGATTAAATTGCTTTGCTGCCAAGGGAAAAAACAAGTCATTTTGTGTAAAACATAATTCAGTTTATTCAATTCAATTCAGTTTATTTATATAGAGCCAAATCACAACAAAGTTGTCTCAGGGCACTTTACAGAAACATTCACATACATAAAAGTCAATTAGTAAAGTTCTCTATCTAAGGAATCCAGCAGACAAGTTGAATCTTGGCTTCGTTGCAGTCTCCCATCCAGAGCAAGCACAGTGGCAACAGTGGATAGGAAAAACTCCCTTTTAAAAGGAAGAAACCTCCAGCAGAACCAGGATCAGGACAAGCGGCCATCTGCTTTGACCGGCTGGTTGAGAGGAATGAGAGACAGATGAACACAGAATGGTAGGTCCAGGTATAGGTCCAGGTGTATCTGAAAGACATAAAAAATACATGCTAAGGATAGAAAAAATAAATACAAATACAAAACAGGTTTAACAGAGCAAGTAAAGACAGTAGCAGAGTGAAAATTGTGGTCAGTTTGTCCTCCAGCAGTCTAAGACTATAGCAGCATAACTAAGGGACAGCTCAGGAAACCCAAGCCGACCCTAACTATAGGATTTAGCAAAAAGGAAAGTCTTAAGCCTAGTTTTAAAACTGAATAATGTGTCAGCCTCATGGACAGAGATTGGAAGTTGGTTCCACAAGAGAGGAGCCTGATAACTGAAAGATCTGCCTCCCATTATGTTTTTGTAAATTTCAGGAACCACAAGTAAACCTGCAGTCTGAGAGCGAAGTGCTCTGTTAGGAAAATATGGAACAATAAGATCTGTAATATAAGATGGAGCCAGGATGTTGAGAGCTTTGTAGGTTAGAAGTAAGATTTTGAATTCTATTCTGGATTTAACAGGGAGCTAATGGAGAGAAGCTAAAACTGAAGAAATAAGATCTCTCCTACTAACTCCGGTTAAGACTCTGGCAGCAGCATTTTGGATCAACTGAAGACGTTTTAAAGACGTATTTGGATATCCAGATAATAAACCAATGCAATAGTCCAGTCTAGACGTGACAAATGCATGGACCAAATTTTCTTCATTATTTTTAAATAAGATGTTTCTAATTTTAGCAATAGTATGCAGGTGGAAGAAGGCAGTTCTAGTAACGTTTTTAATGTGGGGGATAGAAGACATGTCCTGATCAAAAATAACACCAACACTACAATCTGTGCCTCATTTACCCATTCATACAGCACTCTAGTAGATCTCTACAAAGTTTCATGAACAAATCATTCTAAAGAGACTAATCAGAGCTTTTAGAACAATTTTGATGTGTCTTAAGTGCTCACTGATCACGCACAATAAATCTGGTACATATTGGATGATATTTCACTGAGATATAACTTGAAATATTCTATTGGACGCACTAGAGTCATATAATAAACCGCAATATCAATGTGCACATCAAAATCTTTAACTTGAGATCTGTCAAATTGGCTGAGCTACAGCAATTTTTGGTGTTGGCTAATAATGATTAGCTATGGTGGCCATCTTAAATAAGACTGACACCAAAGGTAAACAGTTGTGTATGTGTATACATATACATATATACAAATATATACATATACATACATACATATATACACATACATATATACACATATATATA